>NW_022631007.1:22593015-23089842 GCF_010015895.1 Lontra canadensis | reverse complement strand
AGAAGAGAAGAGAAGAGAAGAGAAGAGAAGAGAAGAGAAGAGAAGAGGAGGGAATGGGAGGGGAGGGGATGGGAGGGGAGGGGAGGAGAGGAGAGGAGAGGGACTGGGAGGGGAGGAGAACTCCTTATTTTACTCTGAAGTGGCTGTACTGAAGTAATTCCGGTGACTTGATTGCTGCTAATGATGGTGGTATAATCCATGTTCTCTCCATTATTTGATACTGTCTCTAACTAAGCAGAGTATATACTGCTGTGTATGAGCTTTGTGTCCGATAGTTGGTACAAGAGAAAGTGCAAGATGCCTTTAATTCAATTCTACTTTCAGTGTGGATTGATAAGGATAAACATAAATAATGACAAGACAAGACAGATAAATAGGAAAAAGATTTTAGACACCATTTAATCATCCCATACCCAGGCAAATAGAAATTCTAACTTGAGATGTTCATGAACAAGCTAAATAAAATGAAAGGCAACTGTTCAAAAGTACTAAGAAGACAGGCAGAATGATAGCAAAGAAAGTAAGGGAGGAGTAAAGGAAGCAAAAAAAAAAAAAAGAAAAAAAAAGAAAAGATGAAAAATCTGTTCTAGAAAAAATACTTACCTTTAAGAAACAAAAGGAAATTGTATGCAAATTAAGTTTACATCCTCTAGGAATGAAAAAGAATCCAAAGACTATAAAATGAGAATAAAAAAATAAAGCAAATTAATAAAAAATCTTACACCATTAATAAATAATGAATAGGGACACCTGGGTGGCTCAGTCTGTTAAGCATCTGCCTTTGGCTCAGGTCACAATCCCAGGGACCTGGGATCAAGCCCCACATCAGGCTCCCTGCTCATCGGGAAGCCTGCTTCTCCCTCTCCCATGTGTTCCCTCTCTTGCTCTCTCTCTCTCTGTCAAATAAATAAAATGTTGTTTTTTTTTTAAATAAGAATAATACACAAGATACAGTAAGAAATAGTAAGCTGGAAAAAATAATTAAGATTTTTTTTTTTAAATGAAGATCAGAAAGATGGTAAAGCATTCCAAAAGCATAAAATAGGTATGGAAAACAGTTATCATGCTTTAACTCAAACTATCTCAGATAATCTGCTATTATCAAAATGTTTCACATTGTTGAAGCTAAAAGTAAGTTCCCTAGCCTCTTGCTCCTTAAACATTAGCATCACTTATCTTTTCATTCTCTCCATTGTATCACCTCTCCTACTTGGCTTCCAGGATACCCTAAGCCTACCCTTGCCTTGCATTGCCTTGCCTTGCCCTGCCTTGCCTTGCCTAGGGATACCCTACGTATCCCTTATTTCACGGGCCTCTAATGCTCAGTGTCTTTGCTGGTTCCTCCTCAACTCTCCAACTTCTTAATGTTGAGGTGTCTTACAGTTTAGTCCTTGCTCTTCCCTTTTTCCCTATCTGTGCTCACTCCACCAGGTGATCCCTGGTTTCATGTCTCTAATTATTATGTAATATTTGATGACTCCAAAATATACTTATTTAAAATAGATCTTAGTCCAGCATTCTGTTTCATATATTATTCCTCCTACTTAGATTTATTGTCTCAAACTTAACATGTCTAAATTGAAGTTCCCAGTATCTTCCCAAATTGTTTCCTCCAAGACTATGCCCTCCAAGTTCTTAGTAACTCTATTCTTGCTATTACTGAGGCCAAAAACTTGAACTGATCCTTCATTCATTCCTTTTCTCATATACTATGTCCAATCCATCAATTCATCCTGTTGACTACATACTCAAGATATACCCAGAAGCTCATCACTTTTCACTACTCCAACCGTTACCACCCTGGTTTAAGCCTTTATTATCTTTCCCCTGGATTATGACAATAAATTCCAACTGCTTATCTCCTTGCTGGAGTGACTAATGCCAGTCAATTTTAAAATACAAATCAGATTATGTCATTCATACATTTGAAACTCTCTAGTATATTGCATGTTACTCAGATTAGAAGCCAAAATCCTTATTAAGACTTGTGAATCACTCCGTGAGCTGACCCACCATTACCTCTGACTTTGTCCCCTGCTACTTCCCCTCTGTCATCCAGCTCCAGCCACACTGGCATCCTCATTAGTTCTTGAATGTGTCAGATATTTTCTTGCCTCCAGATCCTAATAATTCACTTCATCCTTGTCTAGAATATTCCCCCCAACATATTCATGTATCATACTCACAGATCATTAGTTCTCTGTTCCTTCCTGAGCATATGGAAAGTTACACCTCTAAGGGCCCCTGCAGTTTGTTGAGGTCATGTGACTAGTTATAGGCAATGAGGTATGAGTGAAAGTGTTATTGTTTCTGGGCTTAACCCTGCCTGAAGTCCTTGTCTTTCTTTTCTCCTGCTATCGTGAATATGGAAACATTTTGTCGATTTGAGGAAGTCACAAGATTACAGAACATATAGCTAAAGAAAGCACAGACAGAAAGCCAAGTGAAACAGAAATGACACTAGGTTTTATAACCAAAAAAAATTTAATGTAGGAGATCAAGGGAAGCCAATGTAAGTGTTAGAGGAGCAACAGGGAGAAGACCACTGCTAACTCTGGGGTTTACCACCACAACTGTGGTGCTGAAAGGAAAAGAATTGCTGGACTACATTAGAATTCTGAGGAACTCCTCTGGAAATCACAGTTGTCCTACAGCAATGGAGGCCTTTTCTTTCAGGGAAACACATAATGTCTTCTGCAAATGCTCACAGTTGTAGGAGTCCACCAATCTTAGTTATCACTTTTAGAAAATGGCTTCTGACTCCTGTTTTCCTGTAAGTTCTAACGAGAATACATCTTTTTGGCAAAACGTGGCAGAATTCAGATCCTTAGAGGGGCGCCTGGGAGGCTCAGTGGGTTAAGCCTCTGCCCTTGGATCAGCTCATGGTCTTGGGGTCCTGGAATCGAGCCCTCCATTGGGCTCTCTGCTCGGCAGGGAGCCTGCCTCCACCTCTCTCTCTGCCTGCCTCTCTGTCTATTTGTAATCTCTCTCTCTGTCAAATAAATAAATAAAATCCTTAAAAAAATAAAAAGAATTCAGATCCTTAGAGACAAGAGTTGAAGACACATAGATTCCACATTTTCAGCCCATCGGAAAAGGAGGTAGATCTACAGAGGGATCAAGTTGCCAAGAAAAAAAGTAGCACAGTTCCCTCCTTTGGTTACTCAGCATCCATATTCTCATTTCTCACATTATCTTTGCACAAAAAATATCAAGAACATGCTTCTGCCTAACATCATGCAATTAAGTCTTATAAAATAAAAATGTACTTCTTTCAAAATGGAGACCCCAAGTCCCATTTTCTGCACGAAGATTACTTCTCCCAAATTAGTTATAACCACATTTATAAAAATACAATTTAATCTATGTATTTAATCAACAATAACACTATTAAAATAGCAGGAAGAGAATAAAACTACTACTAATTACCTCCTTTCTAAAATTGAGAGTAGTCATGAGGTCATAATTGATATTTTATCTTTTGTCTTCTACCATATTTTTTTGGGTGTCTTTACTTTTCATTCATCAATTCAGCTGGTCATGATTCTTACTTAGTAGACTAAATCAAATCCTCCTTCCTGACGTATTGGAGATTGTAGTGGACCTGCCTATATTTGGTGGCTGTGCAGAGAATAGGTCATTCTTCAGCCCTGGAACTAGTATCCTCAGTAAGGCCTGCTTGCAATGTTGGTCATCTGGTGTCTGGAAACTTGTATTTGGGGGAAGGTTCCTACCATTCCCTGATAAGAATGGCTGGAAGCACCTAAACTGTTTGTACAAATAATGTGGTTTATTCAGAATATCAGCATCTTTGTGTAATTTTGTTATATGTCTAGAAGGTGCATAAGCAATAAGCCCCAGTAAAAGCTCTGGGCACGTGTCTCTGTTGAGCTTCTCTGGTAGACAAAATTTCATGTGTTGTCACAACTCATTGCTGAAGAAATTAAGTGCATCCTGTCTGACTCTACTAGGACAAGACTCTTAGAAGCTTATGCCTGATTTCCTCTGGACTTCATTCCATGTATCTTTTCCTTTTCTTAATTTTTCTTTGTATCCTTCTGCTATAATAAATCACATCTGTGAGTACAACTATATGCTGTGTCATGTGTGTTCTCCTAGTGAATCAATGAACATGGGGGTTGTCTTGGGGTCCCCTACAATGTTGCTATAATCTTTCATAATTAAAAAAAATATTTAAAGCTTCTTGTCCAATCACAATATCTTTTTTTTTTTTTTTAAAGATTTTATTTATTTATTTGACAGAGAGAGATCACAAGCAGGCAGAGAGGCAGGCAGAGAGAGAGGAGGAAGCAGGCTCCCCGCCGAGCAGAGAGCCCGATGCGGGGCCCGATCCCAGGACTCTGAGATCATGACCTGAGCCGAAGGCAGCGGCCCAACCCACTGAGCCACCCAGGCGCCCCAATATCTTTTTTTTTAAAGATTTATTTGACAGAGAGAGAGAAATCATAAGTAGGCAGAGAGGCAGGCAGAGAGAGGCGGGGAAGCAGACTCCCTACTGAGCAGAGAGCCCAATGCGGGCTCGATCCCAGGACCTGAGATCATGACCTGAGCCAAAGGCAGAGGCTTTAACCCACTGAGCCACCCAGGCACCCCCAATCACAGTATCTTATATATATTCCCCTTAAATAGAAATTAGGAGATTTGCAAAAATTCTCTCTTATTATTACGTTTAATTTTTTTCATTTGAGCAAATCAAATTTTAAGTGTTTAACTCAATGACTTTTGCAATACACATCTTCCTTGATTTACTATGTACTTATGTCTCAATAAATCCATCGTAAGTCAAAAATGCATTTAATAAACATAATCTAGTGAACATCACAGCCTAGCCTAACCTACCTTAAATGTGCTCAGAACACTTGCATATATATAGTTGGGTGAAATCATCCAACACAAAGCCAATTTTATAACAGTGCCTAATTTCTCATGTAATGTACTGAATACTATGCTGAAAGGAAAAAACAGAATGGTTGCATAGGTACAGAATAATTGTAGGTGTATCAGGTGTTTACTGTGGCTGTGATTCTGTGGCTGACTGGAGCTAAGGCTGGCTATCACTGCCCAGCATCATGGGAGAGTATCCTACTGCATATGAGTACCTCAAGAAATAATCGAAACTCAAAATATAGATTCTACTGAATGTATATCACTCTTGCACCATCATAACATTAAAAAAACCTAAGTCAGACCACTGTAAGTCAGGGACCATCTGTATATGTGTAACTCACCCATATCAAGACAATAAATATTTCTAACCCCTCAGAGGGTTCCTCTGTGTGCCATCATAGCAATACTCTCCAAAGATAAATACTTTTCAGACTTCTAACACCACAGATCAGTTGTGTTCTTAAAGTCATGTAAGTGAATTAATACAGAATGTACCTTTTTGTTTCTGGCTTCTCATTGTATTTGTGAGATTCATTGATAGAATCAAATGTAGCACTAGTTTTTTAAATTTCTGTCAACAAACCTTACAAAATTCTTCCTAGGTCACATACCTCGCTTGAGAATAGGCAGCATAACAGACATAGATGCATGGGATCCTAGAATCACCTACACAAGCAACCTTTTTGTATGTTCAAGAGATCTGGGCCCAATTTAAGATGCATTTGATCTTGGGCTGTTATATATGCCCAATTTTATGACATGATAAGCAAGATAATACCCATTGATGATTCACTTCTCGGACCTCCCAGAGCTCAGGAATAAACCTAAATCTGTTTCACAAAAACAGAATTATTACTTGAAGAAGGTATCAATTTTTACCAAATTCAAAGGGTCTGTGTTGTGATTCTACCACTGGAGTTTATAAGAGATGATAGAGAGCATTTCCAAATGTTACAAAAATATCAATTATCATTGAATCTACTGGGTCAGAAAATTCCAATGCAGAGTAGCTTACCTATATCCAGGACCAGCTTCAGAGGTTTTTTTGTTTGTTTGTTTGTTTCTTTTTCCTTTTCCTGCTCTGGAACCTCTCAAAGCTGAATTAAATATTGAATGGACTGTAGAACACACTCAAATATGCCATATACAGCCTCACATATTAAAAAAAAGAAATCCCAGAGGGGTACTGGGGTGATTTAGCCAACTGAGCATCAGACTCTTCATTTCAGCTCAGATTATGCATGATCTCAGGGTCATAGGATGGAGACCCCACGTCAGGTTCCACGCTGGGCATGGAGCCTGCTCAGGATTCTCTCTCTCCCTCTCCTGTGCCTCCCCCCATTTGCACACTGTCCCTAAAAAGAAAAAAAAAATTTTAAAGGAAAAAACAAGCAAACAAAAGTCCCACCAAGATCATAGTGTTGGGAATACAGTGTGAAAATTGTCCTTCACCTGAAGGTAATATTAAAACATAAGCCTCACCAGTGGATCTGTAGATATTTCTGAGGTAGTAGCACAAGAGTTTTCATGAGACCTAATCTTCTACACTGTCTAGAGCACACGTGTCTTATCTGAGCACCCAAGAAACCTGTTCATCATTTTCAAACTGTAAAATAATGCCAATTTAGTAGACCACACATGTGTCCCCAATATAGGTGGAATAACGGGCAGATCAATGTTGCTGGGTTCTAGATTAAGAGAAACAACCAGAGGTAAGATAATGAAGGTGTGCTGCTGTCCTACTAAATGAAAGCAAGTTGCTTCTGGTGGTCTTTGCTAACCAATAGAGAGAAAACAGTTTTTGCCAGATCAATAGCTGTATACCAGAAACTCCAGCCTGGGTTGATTTAATCCAACTACAGAAACAATATCTGAAAAAGTAGCAACAGCTTAAATCAAGACCAAATTATGCTTATGATAATACATTCTCATTCTTCAAGGGCCCATTCTACTTCTATACTAACCAAAAAGAATCATCATATACATAGCTTTCAAGTCTTTGAAGATGGAATCAATCTATGGATTGCACTATGCACTATATTTTTTAAATTATAATATACATAACTACAATGCTCATTAAGTACACCTCTTGATAAAATTTTTTAAAGACTTTATTTATTTGACAGAAGATCTCAAGTCGGCAGAGAGGCAGGTGTTGGGGGGGTGGAGAAGTAGGTTCCCGGCTCAGCAGAGAGCCTGATGCAGGGCTTAATCCCAGGACCCCGAGATCATGACCTGAGCTGAAGGCAGAGGTTTAACCCACTGAGCCACCCAGGCGCCACACCTCTTGATAAATTTTTAAGAACTCATCATATAATCAGCTTCCAGATGAACAGAAGAGTACTAGTACCTCAAAAACCTACTTTGTACCCTCTTCTAGACACTACAATCCCACAGGGAACAAATCTCACCACTACAAAAACAGATTAGTTTTCCTGTTTATATAATTTATATAAGAGGAATAATATATAATGTATGCTTGTGTATCTTGGTTCTTTTACTCAGTACTGTATTTGTGAGACTGATCCACACTGCTGTAATTTCCCTTGTTATATTGTATTCTATCATGTAACTACATTATACATTATTTAACTGATCTACTATTAATGGATGTCTGTCTAGTTCCTGTTTTTGGCTAATTGAAACAGCATCACTATGCACATTCTGATACATGTCTTTGGGAGATAACAGTATACATTTTTTGTTCAGTATATATCTAAAAATGGAATTTCTGGCTCAGAGGACATGTATATAGTCAAATTTATTAGACATTGCCAAACATTTTTTTTTCCCAAAGTGGCTGTTCTCATTTTTAGTGTCACCAGCATTGCATGGGATTTCTAGTTGTTCTATCCTCACCAACACTTATTTTCAATCAATTTCATTTATAGCCCTTCTGGTGTATGCACCATATTCTAATAAAAAGTTCAATAAAACTTTTCATTTTAAAAAGTTGAGAGTTAAAATATTTAGTGTTATTAGGAATCTACCAACTTGTTAAGATCAGAGAGCATAATGGTCCCTCAAGATAATCTTGCTTTAGGAGAATTTTCTCCATCAGAAGTAAAAGTTTTCTGTAAAGAACCAGAAAGCAACTATTCTGGGTTTTGTAGGCCATAAAGTATCTTGCAACTACTCAACTCTGCCACCATAGCCTGACAGCACCCATGGGCAGTATGTAAATGATCAGATGTCACTATATTCCAATAAAACTTTATTTACCAAAACCGGTGGTAGCCATGATTTGCTGATCTTTACTCTAAGTAATGGCTTGAAAAGAATCTGAGAATTTCACTGAGATTAAAATACAACTGTGCAGTTACTTTGGCATGCTTTCAACATTTGGAGGTAATATTTACCTTTCTTTTTGTAAATATAAAATCCTGAAGAGCAACTGTTAATTTTCATAAGATAGAATGTAATAGGATATGTCTAAGGAACATATTGAAACTTGTTTTTCTTCCTATTTCCTGTTTTTTATAAAAGGAATTTTTACTTTCAGGCAGTATCTGAAGGTACTTCTATTTGGAAGCTGACAGAGAGATTCTTCTTTATATCTAAGTCATAACTTAGTTTTGATGGATTTGGTGTTTTCCACATGAATCCAAGTTATTGCACCGGAGAAGTAGCGAAGCTCCATCAGGATCAAAGATTTAGTCAATTACTATTCATTGTTATGCAGACAAAAAAAAAAAACAGTACTGATATGGGTGAATGCCAGGCCACATAAAAAGTTTTAAGGTGGAAAAGAAATAAAATTAATTCTGAAGAAGTGGTGACTCTTTCTTCTCCTGACACCACCAACAATGAAATCAATCAAGAATAAACAAATAATTTGAGCGAATCAGTGGGGCCAAAATAAATATGTGTTCCAATGGTGTTTCACACCACTTGTCACCATTCTGCATGGCTGAATGCTTAAAACAGCTTCCCGATACCCAAGTTAAAGATTTTAATATGTAATGTGATGTGATTCTCAAGCAGGAAAAAAATAGGTTAATTACCCCTTTTGTAGCACTTAGTTGGAATAAAATACTCTGCTTTACCCTATGAAGCAATTAAGAGTTCATGCATAATGATAGTCAGAAATGGCATACTACAGACACAGTGGCCCACAACTCTTAGGGAAATAGGCTAGGAAGAATGAACAATGTGAAACAGTATGCAGAAAACATAGATATAAATTCACACTAATAATTACCATAACAAATTTCATCCTATTGCTCCCATGAATATCACTTGTTCTTATGTATTACCTGTATCCAATTTTAACTTCTCCCAGGATATCTGTAAAATTATATATAATTTTTCAAATAAGTGCTTTAACTATTTTATTGGCCTTAGATATGCATGTATTCTCATCCTTAGGAGGAAATATCGAGATAAGACTTCAGAGAGAGCTGTCAATTTCACCAAAAACTCCTATCAGTTGATTTTTTTTTTTTTTAAATACTGACTTCTGGTTTCTGAAGGACGGCGGTAGCTGGATGTGAATGTTAACTGTTTCTTTTCACACACTTTTATTCATTTATTTGCTTCATTCTACCATCGTTAGTTTGAAATGAAAATATAGAAAGCTCCCAAGAGATATCAAAGCATTTACCATTAAAGATATACAGATTCTAGAAAAAGTAGTTACTCTGAAAAGATTAGAAATGATGGACAGTGGCAAGAGATATTTTTACAATTTAGTTCAAAGCCTACATAAGCAGATTGTACCTGGAGGCAGAGAGCCTTCTTGGAGCAATGGTACAATTTGAGAGGTATCTGAAGGCCAAGGACATTTTTCTCACTGGCCTTACTGTTATACTTATTCCTTCCAATAAAATGCTTTCTGACATAAATAACACTAGAGAATCATGATAGTTTGGAATTATAGCAGACATTAGACAAGTAATTAATGCCTTCCAAACACTGGAGGTTGTTGAAATGAAGATCATTTTGAACTTTATCAAGAGAAATTTCTTAAGGTGTCCAATTATGGACATGCAGACTACTTTTGTTAAAAAAATTTTAAGCTAATATTTGTTTTTCCAATTTCCACTGATCATTATAACTTAAAAGTACTGACCACTTACTCTGTGTTAGACATTGTGCCTACACTTCACCTGTATTTATGTAATTCTTCCAGTCACTTAATGAAGTTGTGAAAACTGAAGACTAGAGAGTTACAGGACTTTCTCAGACTTCACATAGTGATAGAATCTCATAGCCAAGACTTGAATTCAGGTTTGCTTGTTATCTGAATTTGAGCATCACTTAGTGTGCTGTATACCTTGATCTACACAAAAACCTTTGACGTATTCTGAAATCAATTAATGGAGCTTTTGTGATTTTTCCTCAAGTTAAATACTCTCAGTTTTGTTTTTCCTTTTTTCCTAGCCATTTACCTGGCTTTCATTACATCCTTCTTTCCATTTATTGAAGATTCCTAAGTGTAGAAACTGAAACTGAATACAATAATCCAGAAAATCCACAATTTTCTAATTGATTCAGCATAGAGAAAATAATGTCTTTCCTTCTGGCCACTTCATTTAGGAGTCTTGTTACTATAGAACAATTTCAGGCATGCTCTCTAGCCATGGAAATATATATATATATATATATATATATATATATATATATATATATTTGGTAGGGATGTATGTGTGTGTGTTTATGTGTAAGAACCAAGAATAAGACTTAACTTTTTCCCAATTACATTTCGTATTATTATGCACATCAAATTTTTATCTACTAAATATTTCAAGATAACAACTCAGCTGCATGTAACATATGTCACACTATCTAGTAATCTGCAAATTTCATAAGAAAGTCACTTGGGGTCTCATCCAATCATTGATGAAAATGTTGCATATAAATTTCTAAGGAACTTCAATATCAATTTGTATCAATATTGATTTGAGAACAGGTGTTTTGACTGTCTTTTGAGGATAGAAAATCATGCATAGTTTGCAATGGTGGATGGGGTAAGTCAAGTACAGCTGGAAATCTGAGCTGGAGATCAGGAGGGAAGACCTTTGAAAGATACTGCTTTAGGAATATGTACAAAGGTAAAAGTTGAGTTGCAGAATAGTAAAGGAAGTGAGTATAAAATGAGAAATAAATATTACTAGGAAATTATAGAAATCTGGGTAATCAGAAGTAATGAGGTTTGAAGAAAAGAAATTAGAGACTCAAAAACAGTGATACTAACATTTTCCACTATTAAGTAAATGCCATAAATAAGGCAGAAATACAAAATAAATAGGGATAGGTAAGTCACCAAACATATGCTTTGATGAACTCCACATAATTCTCCAAAGAGAAATAGCACATCGTGCCTATATTGTATGCGTCGTAAGAGTGAACATTCAGGATGATGCTTAGTTGCTAGGACAAAATGTATAATAATCTTACTCAGTAGAAAGTGGTCCACACCAACCAAGCCTAGTGCATAGGAGAAACAGCTTGAAGATTGTGTCAAAGATTATCTCCTGAAACTAAAGACTGAGGGGGTAGTAACTTACTTGTGCATACTTGTATAGGAACTTCACATTCTGTGGCATTTTAAGCCCAGATCATTTTTCCCGTGATGAAAAATTTGACACCAAAACTTTGGTATGTCTCTTCTAAATGTTTTGAACTTTTGGAATGAGGCTCAGATCCCAGCACATAGCTACTAGATTTCACAGTGGGGAAGATCATTCCCACTAATAAAAAGCATTTTCAATAGGATGTTGACAACAGAAAACAAAGTGCAAAGTGTCACAGAGTAGGTCATGGAGGAGCAGAACAAAGAAATAGCAGTAGAAAATGGAGAGTACTCAGAGAAGGGACATAGAAGGGAAACTGAAAATGGTGTGATAGCATGAAGAGGAAAATTTGGTTGTTTTTGTTTGTTCATTTATTATTTTGCTTTTGTCTCTTTTAATGGGGAGCAAGGAGATACATATATTTGCAGATTGAAGGGATGTAGTCAGTACTGAAGAAGAGAATATTAAAGAGCAGACATAATAGCTTGAAGAATATTCCAGAGATAGAGGAATGGCAACAAAAAACCTGCAGAGAAGTAGAAGTAGTTTAATCTCCCAGATATCTCTGGCTAATATTATGATGACATAATCCAAGGTTACAATGAGGTCTTTTGAGCACAGAATCTAATATCGACTTGGTTTGTCTCTGAAAGGTATCATTCATCAAGGAAATTTTACCAATTTATGCCAGTGTGATTCCTGCAGGATTGAGGCTCTATCCTTATTTCCCCCTTTACAAAGTTTCTCTATCCATGTCTGGCTGGAACATGTCTTCTAGCTTAATCAAGGGTTTCCTGCAGTATGTACGTCCTTAGGGAATTTGGTGGAGTTGTGCCATTTTGTGGGAGGACTTGAATCTATAACCTTGTCTTCTCAGAATCAGAAGCAGGGAATTGGCCTGATTCCTTTAAGATAGAAAAGAAGAAATTATTTAGCTTCACTAGAGACTATTCCTAGAAAACTAACACTAATTACACCTGGGTTTTATGTGAGGCGTACCTCTCGAGTCAGTGTTTTAATGGTATGGACTCATGACGAAAACAACAAAATGGTAAATTATTCATACACAGCCACCACTCATGGCTAATACCATAGTCCTGAATGAGAGAAAGGGGCTGGCCTAGGAACACACTGAGTGTGGGTCATGTGGGCAGAGAAGTAGAAAAAAAAAAACAACACCCCATAATTATAGACGACTAAAATTTTCATGGTTATTCTTACTGATACCATATGCAGCAGTCCAGAAATTCATTTATTCATGTTTAATCATATATATTCATATTTAATCATGTTTATTCATTATTCATGTTTAAATCAGAGGTGATCAAGTTTAAGATAGCCTATGGGCATTCTGTGATTCTTTGAAAGTAGATATGTGTTTGTGCAGTTTATGTGGGGAGGGGAATCCATACTTTTGTATTCTCACCATCTGCACATTGAGCACATTTTCACTCTTTAATACAAATCCTACTCTGATCATATTTGTATTATATGTGTGTGTGTGTGTGTGTGTGTGTGTATTTGTACATTGATACCTGCTATTTACTGTACTCCACTTTTAAAAATTCTCATTTTTTTTTTCCTCCAGGTAGGGGGGTGAAAACTTTTTAAAGATTTTCTTTGGAGTAGTAGAAATAGGCACATTTATTTTCTCTATAGGACAAGAGATAAAACAGCTGTTATCTTCCCAGTTCTCATTTATCACATGGCATGACACAACATTTACCCACATCACAATGTACTCCACTTATCCTATTTTTAAACTTCTCTTTCCTTACCTTTTCCTACATTTATTTATTCATTCATCCAACAAATATCTATTTAGTGTTCTTTATAGAAGATGAAACATGGTCTCCATCCATAGTCTTGTGGGACGGACATAGAAAAACAGGTGATAAATACACAAAACAATAAAATCGAGGGCAGATGATAAATTCTACATAAGAAAAAAACTATGTTATGGAGTTCAAAACAACAAAGGATTATACAGGAGTGGATTTGTTTTACAAGCATGAAACCATATCAAGGAAAGTTTAAGCAAAATTCATGAGAGAAACTGAATTTGGAATGAGATTGAGGAATGGTGTTTTGGGGTAGCGGGATAATGGGGAGAGAATGCACATGACAGACTTTGCCACATTATATTCCAAATCCAAAGGATGCACAAAATAATTTGCAAAATTAAACAGATCTGTTGAGGTCTAAATTACTGGTAAAAGAGTAGTTTTTAGCAGTTTTTTAAAAGACAAAGAGAAGACTTATGGGAAGGAAGACCCTAAATTTATTTCTGGATATGCTCTGTTCAAGTTGTGGAAAGGAAGGGCACTTGGGTGGCTCACTGGATTAAGCTTCCAACTCTTGGTTTCAGTTCAGGTCATGATCTCAGTGTCTTGAGACTGAGCACCAGTTTGGGGCTCTGGACTCAGTGGGGATCCTGCTTCAGATTCTCTCGCGTTCCCTCTACCTCTCTCCAAGCTTGCACACACTCTCTCTCTTTCTAAAATAAATAAATGAATAATAAATCTTTTTAAAAATGTTGTGGGAAGGATAACCAGTTAAAGAAAATCTCAGAAAAGAACCCAAACTGGACAGATTTGTCGAAACTGAAGATACAAAAATGAATGCCATGTACTATGCATAAAAAGTGTATATTTCTGGTATGAATTGTGTTTATCTTTATCTTCCAAATGAAGAAATTGAGGCAAAGAGCTATGCCATGATGTATGTAGTGGGTCAATGGTACAGACAGGAGAAAAACACAAATTCAAAATTCTCTTCATCAAACTATTATAATTTTCTGAAGTCCTAGTAGTCAGAATTTGATAAGAAAAGAAAAATCACCGTGAGTATTATAGAACAAGAGATTATAGCCATTAGACTTCATGAAGTCATGATAGCTGTTTAGGTAATCAAGTACAATGCCATTGCCTCTACATACTGTGTTTTCCTAAAGTCATGGGGATGGAATTTGGGAAGGATATGTAAATTTATGGAGGGGGAAGGAAGAAAAAGCTAGAATCTGTGAGGACAACAGGAACCTCCAAAGATAAAATGGTAACCATGCCTATCTCTCACAACTTCCCATCATACTCATGCAGGCAGATACTCTTCTCCACAACTGGTCATGCACTGGCTCAGGATTTAGAGAGGCAAAGGAAGAGATCCAACAGGAACTGAGAAGCTACTGAAACAACCACTGCCCCACACAAACAAGGAGAACCCACAGATCATCAACTATGTACATGAGCTTCAATGGTGTGTAGCTCTGTCCTGACCTATAGAGCATAAAAAGATGGTTGCTCCTTCACTTCTACTTTCCAAACCCTGAGTTAATTTATTTTGTGGCTTATTGGGAAGCACAGAGAAAGGGGATTGGTAAATGTTGTTCCAATTTAACTACACTGACATAATACAAAGCCTTCACATTCAATCCATTGGCAGTTTAGTGCCATTTTTGAGTCATCCTAAACCTTCTAATTGGTCTTCTAATTGCACCTAAAACTTCCAGATAAATAAATAGCAAAATTGTGCTTCTACTTAATATGATACAACCAACTACAACTAAAAATACGCTGGCCCTCTCCCCAAAAAAGTGTACAATTCCTAGGGTGCCTAGGTGACTCAGTTGGTTAACCTTCCAACTCTTGATTTTGGCTCAGGTCATGATCTCAGGGTCATGAGATGAGCCCAATGTCAGGATTCTCTCTTTCCCTCTCCTTCTGCCCTTCTCTGCTTTCCCTCTTAAAAAAAAAAAAAAAAAAAAAAAAAAAAGTGTATCAACTCTCTTTATCCATCTTGGGATAATGCAAAGTTTTCTTCTAGGAGTCACTGTCCCCTTTGGTATTTTAGAATTAAAATAATGAGATATAACATTAGCTACTATTAATACATCTCAGGTTAATAATGGGATGTGGTAGAGGAAGACAACTGATTCTCATTATACCTATATATTCATATAAAATAAGGAATACTTACAGCTACTGCAGATTCTGGTTTTGGCAACTGATCATGTGGTTGAGCCAGTATTTATAATTTTCTTCACCCACTCTAGGTTTTATTTGCCTTCAGTAAGCACTTGCACTGGGCATGATTCTTTGCCAGGTGGGATGACCCAAATCTTCATTTCTTAAATGTTTGGGACAGAGAAGTGCTGCCTATATTGGGTTATTATAGATTTTCTGACTTTTACAATAAGATATACAACGAGATAATTCAGGGGAGTTTCTCCATTCCAGACATTCTCCTCCTAACTTTCATCATGTAAAGCATCCCAGTTTTTCCTTGGAAGTCAGGATCCATCAACCTACCCAGCAGAGTAAACCTCTTCCTTGACTATTGATGTGTTGGCTGAAATGAGAAATCCAAACCAATCAGGTATTCAACGTTTGTGTGAGTTTGAATCCTATCTTTGGTACCAAATTTCTATTGTAGTTACTACTGCTGCCTATATAACTGTACAACAACTTAGTGGTGTAAAATAACTATTCTTTTGATTCACATGCCATATGTGGTCAGGAAGTTGGGAAGGGTCCACTTAGTGGTGTAAAATAACAACTCTTTTGATTCACATGCCATATGTGGTCATGAAGTTGGGAAAGTTCCACTAGGAAAATTCTCATCTGGTTACAGCCAGATGTTGGCAAAGGTAACAGTGAGCTTTCTGGGTTGGCTCTAGAAAAGAGACTACATATAGGGATGGTAGGTAATGCTGCAGTTCAGGGGGCTATCAACCCCAATGACTATCCATGGCCTTCCTAGCACAGCAGTCTCAGTGTGGGGTAGGAGGTGGTAGTTTTTATATGGTGGCTGGCATTCACCAGAGTGAACACTCTAACAGAACCAGAAAGAAGCTGCATGGTCTTTTATGACCTGGCTTGGGAAGTTGCATATATCATTGATTCCACTGTACTCTGTTGGTCCGTGATCACCAGACTGACCTGTTTCAAGGAGAGGGTATGTCAACCCTAACTTCTGATGGAAGAATACTGAAGAAACTGGAACCACATTTTCTGGAACTATGATAATGGTTTTTAATTCCTTTCATATTCTCTACAATTATATTCACTTAGACCACACACAGTTACCTTGTATTTTTCAAAGTATGAGCAGTGGTGCTTATATGGCTTTCTCCTCAAAGAAAAGCTTAAGCTTGTATCTCTCCTTATCAAGATACTATTGTTTTTAGATTCAGTTTTAATTCTAATTCATTGATTTCTTCATTCACTCATTCAACAAATCTTTATTAAGGTGGTTTAGATTCCAAAATACACAGCCAAATACCTTTTACTAAAGGTGAACTTTTCCCCTTCTTCAGCCATCAAGTTATGTATTAACCTCAAATTGTCCTCTTTATCCACTGTCTTCAATTATAAGAGTTTTTATGCTGTTTTCCTTCCACCCCACCTGTATGATTTTTTTTAAAACACAGTGAATATATCTTGTATTTTTACTCCTAAATTCATGGTCATTTAAAGAACAGATTTTTTTGGGTAGAACAGATAGCTGGATGTATGTATGAATGGCTGGCTGGCTGGACAGATGGACAAATAGGTGGGCAGAGTGATAGGTGGCTGAACTTAAAAGAATCATGAATGACTTCATTTTCAGTTATCTCAGTAGGAATTAAGATCTTTTAACACTTTGAATGTGCAGGAACAAAGATCAAAAATAGCTTTGTTTTTGCTATTGTAGTATAAATTCACACTTAGATGAACTATATTTACCAACAATATAGAGGCTACATGCTGTAATGACCCCCTTCCTATAACTCACATCTCCTTCAGGTACATATCCAGAGGGGACAGAAAGACTAGGCTAAAAGTGAATTGAGAATTCTGAAGAAGTTGAAGGTCTATTATGGAAAATAAATTGAGAAAAATTTGGTAAATTAAGCTAAGCTAGTTGACTGTAATACCTAGATAAAGTATTTTTTCTCTCAATTTTTAATTGGCTAAATCAATATACACAAATCAAATATGTATTTAGTGCCCAGTACCAAAATGCCCTCAAAGTTGATGCATACCTATATCTGGACAGGTAGACATATGTCTTGTGAATGTTGTTTAACTCAGAATCTGCTAATGACTTCTATAAAAATTCAGATAAGATAATAATAAATAGGGGCATCTGGGTGGCTGGTGGGTTAAAGCCTCTGCCTTCGGCTCAGGTCATGATCCCAGGGTTCTGGGATCGAGCCCCACATCGGGCTCTCTGCTCAGCAGGGAGCCTGCTTCTTCCTCTCTCTCTGCCTACCTCTCTGCCTACTTGTAATCTCTGTCTATCAAATAAATAAATAAAAATCTTTTTAAAAAAAGATAATAATAAATAATACATTCTCTTGGAACTAATTCTGAATATTAGCTAGAATATTATTATAATATTGTTAATATTATAGTATTGTTATAATATTCAGCTCAGGTTAAGATAAAAAACAAAACTTCAATCCATAAAATCAAACTTTAAACCCACAAGTAAACATGCCAAAAAAAAAAAATCTTTGAAAGGATGTCATGTTAGTTCAAGCCAATTTTACGAACAGCAAATGCCTATAAGTTCTAACTAAATGACCATGTTCTTGAAGACTCTGTGTCACCTTTAGTGTATTATCATTTCAAACACCCAACATCTCTATATGATCTCTGAAGGCGTACAGTGAATACTCAGAATGAAGACTGAATGAGCAATTTCATACATAAATGAGTGCAGAAACAAATATATGCATGTTTGGAAAACACATTTCTTTCTGTAGGCAAGCCTGCTCTGTGAAATCCTTGTGTTGTACTTTCCTCAGAAATTCTTTCTTCGAAGAGGAGATAAAGTCTGTGGCGTGAATGATTAGTGATTCCAAATGAGTCAAATTCAAATTAATAATGACTTTATATTCATCACTACACTTGTGTGTGTGATGAGCCATATTGTCTGATTCGGAATTCTACTCAACAGCCGTGTCAGGCCCCTGTTGTTCTGGCTTGTTCCTTGGAGAACTCCATACACATGATGCTATTTAATCCCTCTTGATGATTATGACATGCGGTCAGAAAATGAAGTTAGGTGACCTTGGACACACATGACATTTAATTCCCTAGAGGGACACTTCTTAGACATGACTTAAAAGCCCAACCTGGGGCTCAAGAAAGAAGTGAGAATTTGAGTGATTTGGTTGAGCTTTAAGAAGACCGTGTGCTGTTTCAAACTATTACACCTAATTTAATGCAATTAAGCATGACTGACACTTTCTTTTCAGGAAGGAATTAGAAGCAAACTGGCAATGAGAAAGAATAACTTCCCTTACCCGGAACAGACAGCTCTCCCCAGGGTGAAGTTGAGCTCATTAGCAGGGCAGGATGTCGACATTGAAGGAGGAGCACTCTAGTTGTCAGCGGCTGCCATTTACTTTATTATCCTAAGCACAATACTGTCCCTCAATATAGAGCTGCAGAAGATTGTTCTTTGGGGGAATTATTTAATTGGATGAGATTTGTTGCAGCCATATTTCAAACTGACACTCAAAATGTCAATCAGTTACTTTTAGGTAATGAAATCGATCTATTGTATTTCTGTGCAGCACACGGAGTAGCTTAAAGCTCGGTAAACATTTTCTTTTCACTTTTTTTCTGACATGGCCAAAATTAAATAGTGATTTATTGTCAGTGCATTACAAGGAAGCTCACCACCTTAAAGTACATTCTTTCCATATTGGCCCTTTCTTACCCACCTAATGGAAACCTTTAGTTTTCTAGTTTTATAACACTGTGGTTACCATATTATACCCCTTTGCTGATTTTGAGGAGCAAATTTTATCTGCTTCTGAATACACTTAGTTTGTATTATCTTTAGACTTTTAAAGGTAAAATTTAATGCCTATGTACACTTCTTAAATCAGGCATATCTACTGAAAATAAAATATTCTGACAAAATTATCAGTATTTAATTTCTTACACAAAAAAATCCTGGAGTTTATTTTTACTGTTACTTTTAACGAGTTCCTTCTCCCCACCCTTGCTCTTGTCCTTGCATCTTCTTTCCCTAAGTCTCCTGTGTGGATCTGATATACTGATGGGCAAGCTACAGAGTACCTCCAAAGGGTTGCTATGGGAATGGATTGCTTCAAAATTCCTACTTAATAGTCTTACTCTCAGAAATAGTATTGAGGTTTCAGACAAAATGGAAGAAATCTAGCTCTGCACAGAAAATGAGGGTAATCCTAAAAACTTTGCTTCTGCTTTTGTACCTAATAAACATAATTCTGGCTTTGTAAATACTTTGTAAATATTTGCTTCCTCTATGCTAAGTAGTAAACTCAAGGTCTCTGAGGAAAACTCGCTTGAAATAAATGATTTATATAAATATTGCAAGGCACTTTGATTATGGAAGATGATTATTATTTGGACAAACTGAACAAATCATTTACTGCAGTGTATGTTCATTAGAGAACTCTCATTAAAATGAGATAAATTTCTGCTGAGGAAATATGAATGATAGGATGCTTCATCCTATGGAAGCTATACTTCATGAAGTCTACAAAGCAACGTTGTTAAGCTTGACTTCCTGATTACCAGAGAGATCTAAATAGTCATTACAGAAATCAGTTTGTCACTGCCACAGGCTAGCAGAGATGGAGATTAGTGGGATTAATGTGCATCAGTCTAGTGGAAAACACTCTAACTATAGGCACCTGTGGGGGAATGAAGAACGCTGAATTGGGCAGAGGAATAGTAGAACTTTGGTGCAGTTGCAGCAAAAACTTAGCCAGTCATTATGAGAAATCTGGAGCTTGGATGGTCCTTAGACTTGTCCCAATTTGGAGCACAGAGACCAGACATCCCTATCCCTCCATCAACCAGTCATTACACTTTGGAGTGCCCTCCTGAAATGCCCATGGGCCATGCCCCATGACCTTTCATAACCCAAAGACCTTTGGGTCATAATTCAAGAATCTTTGAGTTATTCAACTCTTTTTATTAAGAGAGAAACTCAGCTAAGAGAATTTGGCCATCAAGGCAATCAGCAGTTGGGAAATGAGTACCATAGATCCAGAGGGGAGATGTGTGCAACAAATCAAAACATCCACCACTTCAACGAAACTGAGTACACATATTCTTGACACAGCAATCCTACTTAGGAGAATCTATCATTAAAAAATAAAGGGAATAATATACATATAATTATATGTAAAAAAATTTTAAAAATTTAAAATTTTATTTATTTATTTAATTATTTGAGAGAGCGAGAGAGCAAAAGGAGAGGTAGAGGGAGAGGGAGAGAGTGAATCTCAAGCAGACTCCATGTTGCATGGAACCTGACATGTGACCCGATCTTACCACCCTGAGATCATGACCTAAGGTGAAACCAAGAGTCAGACATTTAATCCGCTAAGCAACCCAGACATCCTTATATCAACATTTTTATAATGAAAATTTTATGTAGAAGTATGAACATGCTTAAATAGGTGAATGGTTAAATGCATTACAGTATACACACACAATGAACAATTATAAAGCCATCAAAGGCAATTAGATATATATATACTATTCTGGAAGAATTGTCACAATATATTATGTAAGAGAAAAAAGAAAGTTACGGAAATAGTTTTGGTCCAAATGCATTTGCATTAACCCTTTTGTAGAAAGTAAGCAAGGTGTAAATTATGCATTCTTCAAGTGGCCATATATGCTTGTATGTTCATGGAAAATAGCATGGATGAATTCATACCAGAGAGTTAACACCAATCATTTACAGGGTTGTTTGGAGACCACTAATTGTTCCTTTGTATTGTTTTTCTTGCTACAATCAGTACACCTTCACCGAAAAAGATGGAAATGGAAAAAAGAGATTAACTAAACTTGGGGATTCTATGTGCCTCAGAAGGTAGGTTTGAAGGCTTTTAAAGCTGAAATCAAAACTTTTAAAACTTTTAAGAAACTTTTTCAAAACTTTTAAAGACTTTTAAAATCAAGATTTTTAAAGCTGTGAATCAAGGAAATTATTTTTTTCCTAGTGTTTGTAACCTTCTTCACATCCTACTAGTTTTGAGCAGCTGAACATCCTTTTTCCTTTCTCCAGAAAATGTACATACTTAAATGTCATATAAAGATAAATAACTACATGATTACAATATTAAAGGGACACCTCTCAAAAGCAAAGATAATCTTCCACAATTCTAGTATAACTTTTTTGTTTTACTGTTGAAGAAAATGTAGCTCAGATAGGGTAAGTGAATTGCTAAGGGTCACTGTTTATTACCCACAAAGTGAAGTTAGATCCCAGATAATTCTTCCTCCTGTCACATGAATCCAGTGCTGAAGATGTGTATTCTTCTAAAGGTATTCCATGTACACTTTTATATTTACCCATTTAAGTCTATCCCCTTAATTTCTTGTGATGGATTACAATACTGCTCCCAAGTAATCACTCCCTCCTCTGTAAAATGACTGTGAATGCTTATGTATTGCTGCTTGACTTACAGAGCCTCCCTATGGAAGAAGAATGCTACTCTGTCCTGCCAGCACTCTTGGCCATGTGACTTGTTTTAGCTAATGGGAGTAAGTGTGACTGTACCCTCATCTGGGCAGAAACTTTAAGAATAATTTCAAAATTAGGTACTAACTCTTGCTCTTTTCTCTCTGCTTTGAGAAAAATGTGCCCCAAATAGGGTCTGGTCCCTTAACCTGTCCATGTGTTACAAAGGCACAGAGAACAGAATCCCATCCGTTGAACCAGAGCAACTGGCAGATAACATAAATGAGAAATGGTTTTGTAAAATAAACCATGGCCATTTAGGGGTCTGTTACCATAGAAGAACTAAAATATTCTATACCTGTTGCTCCCATAACCTTTTCTGTCTCAACAAACTAATACATCAACACAGTCCACTTAAGCCAAAGTGATCTTTTAAGTATGTAAATTATATAGTATTAATTCCTTGCTTAAAACTCTTCCATGGCTTCACATTACACTTCAAATGACTTCCAGAGTCATTATGTTTGTCAACAAAACTCCATGTGATTTGCCTTCACTTCCTACTACCCTCCTCCTTGCTCATGCTGGCCCTTGTCCCACTTGTCTTCTTTCTCCTCACAGACTGTGAGGAGTTTGTGCCTTATACCTGACTCCCTGCTAGTCATATTTCTGGTTAACTCCTTACTACTAGGTCTTTGCTCAAATCATTTCCTCAAAGGGAGTTTGTACGACCAACCTAAATAATGTTGCTTTCAGTTCTCATTAGTCATTTACTATTCCCTTATCTTATTTGCATATATTGCAATGTTTATGCGCAAAGATAACTTTTTGTTTTATCCTTTAAAGAACTTACTATAGTGTCTTTTGTACTGTACTTGAGCATTTGTCTTGTCCCTCAACTAGACTCAGAGAGGCTGGATAAGATTTGGGCTTTGAAACTGATGAATTATTGAACACTATATCTGAAACTAATGATGTACTATATGTTGGCTAACTGAATTTAAATAACAAATTTTTAAAAAGACTTGGTCTTTGAGGGAATAAGTAGAATTTATATAGGCAAAGAAGATGTGAGCAAAGGTGTAAACAGGGTAGAGTATTCTACTTATTTTTATGTGCTCTTTACAGCATTTACTATGAGGTACATGTTGTTTGAATTGAACTGAAACCTAAACCTAGATTAACAAAAAAAAAAGCAGAGAGCAATAATTACAATTCTTTGGATTTTCACAAAAATGTTTGATTTTTGCAGATACAGACTCTGGCAAGTTGTATTAGGACCTGGCAAATGTATATACTAATACATCTATGAACACTATAATAATTCCTGCTAGAATTGATGGCTGCATTCCCCATCACAACTGCATTTCTGTGCAGTAAGAAATTGTTCATCAAATCTTATTGAAATATATGTATGAAATGGAATTTTGAAATAAGGCTAGGTCCTTTTCTATTTTATGTTACATTGTGGTCTATAAGAAAAAAATAGTGTACGTTAATACATTAAATTATGATGATCATGCTTATGAGTACAGTGTTCTAAATATATTGAAATGACAGATATACATCAGAAGGCACAACATGAACCAACATATGGGTTTATTTTGCCTTTCATGGTGTTTAAAACTCGTTTCAGCAAATATTCAACACTGAAGAAATTTCACGAGCGTGGATTTCTGTATTGCCTTGAAAAATAAACGAGGTCTGTTAACACTGTAAGTGCATTCCTACATTGCCATAATTTACCACTAAAGTGTTCTTTTCCATTTCAGAAAAGGCATATTACCTCCAAATGACTTGCTGAACTTTTATCTATCTTGTCCCTGAGTTTGGGACTTCAATAATACATATATAATACACACTATTATATCTAATAATAACAAAATAAGAATTATTTGAAAACTTCTAAAGATGCCAATCAAAAATATTTATTGGAGGTTTATGGGAAAAAATACTGTGGTAAATGTTTTTTGGAAATATAAATAAATGTTGTGGCCAAGACCCTGCTCTAGTTAGAAAGAGGAGTACCTATAATCTATTGTACTAAGACTCATATGGTCACATAAAAATATGATTAACCCCATGAAAGAGTCAGAGATGAATTTACTAATAAGTATTATTTCTAAATTATGGAAGTGTAAAGAGGCAACACCAGGGCTTATGTAATTGGCCACTAGCAGAGATGGGATGTTATCTTGATTTTGAAGGAATGAATGGGATTCAGATAAGCAATGACTGTATTAAAAGACACATTTCAAAGAACAGAGGGTAGTTAGGCCAGATGACAGAATGAAAGATTTACATAAAATAACAGAAAAGATGTGGGTAGAGAAGTTTTATAAGACAATATTTTAGAGGGGTCTTGAATGAGACAGTGTCTAAGTCAACATATACATGTTTATATGTGAAAGGTCTAGAAATACAGCTGCCTGCAAGCATATTCTTTTAAAAAGTTGCTTCAAGCCTATGCTGTAGAAGGTAGACTTGAGTATATTAATAGATCAGCCTGGATTTTCTACATCAATTGAAGGATGTTGGCAGCAAAATGGAATCAATACCCAAAGCCAGCCAGAGGCTGTATGTATGTAAGGCTCTGAACAGTACACATGGAAGAGATAACAAGAGCCCAGGCTTGTTATATGATAGTGAAATCTGCCAAGTTGGTCTCAACCATATGCCTAATTGGTTTATGCTATAAGAGACTAATTGGAGATTAAAAAAGAAGTTAAGTTAAACTTGAGAAACTTGGTTCACAGAGCTATTTTATTCTAAAATGTGTAATGAATATAATTCCGGATGTAGAATGCTGTCTATGGAAGTAACGTGGCTTGGTAACAGAGTTCGGTCTTCACACTCAAACAGACGTTGCTTCCTGACTGTACCCTCTCACCTTCTAGCACTTTGACCTTAACATGTCATGCAGTCTCTCTCTACTGCAGTCTGCAACTGTGAAATGGATAAAATTAGTACCTACTTCATAAGATTATTGTGTAATTAAATAGGAGCAATGCATATATAATGCTTATTCCAAGCCTGTCACCTAGCAAAGGTTATTACTCCTACTTCTATTGCATTCGTTCCCCCACCACACCGACCTTAATTCTGTTCCCCTTTCTGCTCATTCTGGTTACTGCCAAGTGTACACTTCTGATTTTCTAACTCTCCTGTTCAAAAATATAATCATTCCCTCAGTACCTAAAAATAATATCCTCCCTTCTTTACCTTGGACTTTCTATCTGAAACTTGTCTTTGTTGTGTATTTTTCTAGAACATCCTCATATTACCAAATTGAACATATTTTACATTTCCTCAATATGCTCTGGGTTTGCTATGGTAGAGCTGATAACTTCATGGAGATCCATCTGAAGGGTCACTATTACCTGCAACACTACTACAAGTTTCATTCATCCCTTTTCCTCTTTTTCCTCTACCTTCTTCATCATTATCTGTCCATCATCTGGCTGAGGATCTGGGATCTTGCTGTCACCTTCTTATTTTTCTTTTCCATTGCTGAACTCCCAAGCCCCTACCTTCTTAAAGCTGGAATTGCATTTCTATTTGTCCGCCCCTCGCTTTCACCTCACTTCTTAAACTTCATCCCCAAATCTGACTGTTGCCCATTTCAAGAAAATTTGACCCAACATTTGACATATCTCTTTTCCTTCTTTACTCTGACATGATCATGTTCACCGAGCAAGTTGCAATAATATATTCAAAAAGCATTCTCCACCACGATTCCTTGACATTTTTCACCCTGGCTAGTAGCCTTAGAATTACCTAGATGACATTTACAACAAATACAAAAAATAATCCAACCTTATTGCTTATGGAATCATTTGTCTTGAGGCTTAATGGTTAGAAGAATTTTATCACTATTCTAACAATATTTCATTTTTTTCCTCTTGCCTAAGATTCAACAAACATTGAGTGTCTGCCACATTCTAACTTTAGTGTGGGTTGCACGAAAAATAGATCAAATAGTCTCTGTTCTCACACAGCCCACAGTTTTCTGTGCTCAGGCAATTCATACTTAAGTATAGTATTTTTCAAATATTTTTTATTATACCCATTTAAATATTTTTTTTACATGATGACCACACACACACAGACACATGCATATATAATAGAAGCACAGGTGGTCAGACAAACATGCAAGAAAAAGCAGTTTCGATGTGCTGTGACAGTTGCTACAACTGAAATGTGGGCACATTGTCTAGTTCTGGTATTCATCTTATTCTTTAGGATTTGGCAATGCCTTTTCTATAGAGTGGGTGCTAAATAAATACATACAGAATTAATAAACCTGTTGGCAGAATTTTAAACTTAGCTCTTTTTACTAAGACAGTTCAAATTTAATTCATAAGCAAATTAAAATGTTTAACTGGTGAGACTTAATCACTTACATTTTATTCAACATAGTGGGCAGTGCCTTCTAATGATAAATATTAAATGAAATATGGATAGGAAATGTTTATATGTGAAAATACTATATCTATTGAAGGACTTACTTTTAAGTATCTCTTGAATTATATACCCTTGGCTGTAAATTGGCTCACTTTGTGGCATCGACCTTACTCTCACCTCCTGGTTTTCAATCCCCTCTCTCAATCACACAAATACTACTACAAGTAAATGAGCATTCATCAAATATTCTATTAATAATAATGAGATTTTTTTCTTCTATGAAATAACTAAGGTTTAGAAGCTACCAGCTTCTACATGTCCCAGCCTTTATAAAATGCCAGATTTCAGTTTCCTCCTAGACATAAATACAAAAATACCCATTCCCTGATCTTCAAGGCACCAATAATCTTAAATGGCTTTGTGTGCCTGCTCTTTCTTCACTTGGGCCATTTTTTTTTTTTTTTTAATTTAGGGTAGGAGTTTTTAAAACCATAGCTATGTACAATTCTTATGTTCATGATTTGGATCTATTTATTGGTAGTCATAAAAATCTCTCTCTCGTTTTAGATCATTTCAACATCATTTTTTAAAAATTTAATTACTTTTCATTCTTCCAAAATGCGCCACATCCAGTGCTCCATGCAATACATGCCCTCCATAACACCCACTACCAGGCTCACCCCCCGCCAAAAACCCTGAGTTTGGTTCTCAGAGTCCACCGTCTCTCATGGTTTGTCTCACCCACTGATTTGCCCCCCACTCACTTCTCCTCTTCATCTCCCAATGTCCTCCATGTTATTCCTTATGCTCCACAAGTAAGTGAGACCATATGATAATTGACTCTCTCTGCTTGACTTATTTCAACATCATTTGGCAGCAAACATACACATGAAAATCTCTTGAATATAAGTGTCAAAAATGACTGTTAGCAAAGACCAAAATTTAAAAATACAATTTATACAGGAAAATGCATCTGTAGAATCATGCTTTAGTTAAAAGTCAATTGAATACTTTCAATAATGAGAAAATTATCTGCTTTCTGCCTCTTAAATTCTGTCAAGTAAGAAACACAAAAATGTTTACTACCTCAAGTGTTGGGGGATGGGTGAATCACATGTAATAAATAAGTCAACTCTACAATCTAAATCTGTGCTACTCCTCAAGAGAAATCAGAGTTGTGCTGACCATTATCTAATTTAGAGAATTTGGTGTGGAGGGCATTTATTTCAATAATGGGAAACCCTGAAAAAATAGAGCCCTTCCAAAGAATCCCGCATCTAATTACCCTCATGAAACAGATTTAGCCTCAAACTCGACTATAGCTGGAAAAGTAGAGCAGCATAGCTGCATTATTTGGGCTGAGTAGGCTCTGGAAAGCTGAAATACTGAGATGTGAGAACAGCAATGAACTACAGAGGCAGTAAGAATTGCAGGGCTACCACTGTAAAGCAAACTCTTCTCCCAACTCAGTATCCAAGAGATTGTCAAGTATACTACAGCAAGTACTTCTGATGAGCAACAGTGACACAAGACATCAAGACAATACACAAATTATGCTCAATATACTCTATTTAAGATGATAGGAAAGCAACAGAATTTTCAACCTCACTAATTATATAACTAAAATTGCAGAACTAAGCAATCTCAATTAGCCTATTATCATGAAATGAGAGGACAAAAATCACTTCTGTGCTTCCACTGTTTAAAAAAAACAAAACAAAAACAAAAAACAACCTTCAGGAGTGCCTGGGTGGATCAGTTGGTTAAGCATCCGACTCTTAGTTTCAGCTCAGGTCACGACCCCAGTGTTTGGGATCAACCCTGTGTCCGGTTCCATGTTGAGCATGGAGACTGCTTGAGATTCTCTCTCTCTGTCCCTCCAACCATCTTCACTAAAGCACACACACACTCTTGCTCTCTAAAAATAAAATCTTTAAAAAAAATCTTCATAGACATGGTGTTACCCATTTCATATAAACACTGTGGGCTCTTCCTCACGAACTATAGTTAAGTAAGCTTACCTTCATTCTGACAATTTACAATGGCATCTGTGTTAAATTTTATTTTATGGGATTCAGCCTATAATGATGACTGTCAAGATGTCCTTGAATCCAGATTTGCCATTCAACATATTTTCTGTCACTTATGACATTTTTTGGTATGCTGGTTTGAAAAAAATATTTGCTATAGGTCCACACAAGTAATTTAATGTCTTAACAGTTAGTTTAGAAATTCTCAACCATATATAAGAGAATGGTATAATAAATTTCCATGTACTTATACATGCAACCCAGTTTTAATAATTTTCAACTTTTGCTAATTTTATTTCATTTCTTCCCCTATTCACCACCACTATCTACCATTCCACCCATATATAACTCATATAATATTTGTACAATTTATATAATATTTCAATAAACCAGGAAAAATAACCCAGTGTTCATTTCTAACAAGACCTTATTAAAATACCCACAACGAGGGTGCCCGGGTGGCTCAGTCGGTTAAGCGGCTGCCTTCAGCTCAGGTCATGATCCTGCAGTCCTGGAATCGAGTCCCATATCAGGCTCCCCGCTTAGCGGGAAGCCTGCTTCTCCCTCTCCTACTCCACCTGCTTGTGTTCCCTCTCTTGCTGTCTCTCTCTCTCTGTCAAATAAATAAAATCTTTAAAAAAAAAATACCCATGATGACATTGTTATAAATATGAAGTTAACAATAATGTTTTGTTAACCTAATACTTAATCCATGATAACATTTCCATACATAGTTGATTTTTTTCAAATCAGGATCCAAACAATATCCTTATAATTGCATTGGTTAGTATGTCTTTTAAGTATTTTAAAATTTGTAATAGTTCTTCCCTTTCTTTTTCCTATCAGTTATTTGCTAAAAAAAGACTGTGACTTATAATATTTCCCACATTCATGCTTTAGGATTGGAATTTGACTATTATTTCTATTGCTTATCCATCTCTCATATTTCCTGTAAACTCAGAACTAAAGACTTAATCAGATGTAGGTTTTAACTATTAGTGTCAATATTGTATAGGAGATCCCATATACATCTTAGTGCATCTTATCAGGAGGTATATAATACATAAATGTCCAACTGGACAAGATTGAACAGTCAGTTCATTGGTTTCAACCTGAATCATTTAGTTTTTCTCTCGTCTTTTGCCTAATGTTTGAGCAGTCTTTAATGATCTTTGCCTAAATCCATTCTTTTATTGTGTTGCTAAATGATTATTCTTCCATTCTATTGCTCTTTCTTTCACACGCTTATTATCTGAAATTCTCTTATAAAGAACTTTTTCTCAAATACTTGGTTACTCTAAATATATTTGCACAAAAAAGTCAGAAAAAGTGCTAGGTTTTTCTCATTTATTTTCAAAATAATGAACAGGTGTCCAATCAACGTCCTAATATGATACCATTTTAAATTATTATTATGAACACATGTATATATATTTTAGGTGTTTTGATGTCTTGTGGTCTTTTTTAGGGAGAGGCATGCTCAATTTATCCCCTCTTTAGTCATTGAAATTGAATATTCTCTAGTTTTTTCCACTTTATCTTAATTTCACACAACATAGAATTGCATTCATAAGTATTGCAAAGAGCAAAAATTTTTTTAAAAAAAGACCCTTTTTCAAATATAAGCACAATACTTAGAATCAAATAATTTCACAATAATTTTTTATCCCAGGTCATGCCTTGCCCAGGAAAGCCAACATCTGATGACCAAATGAGAAAGGTTTACAAAAGCCCTGCCATTTTATCACCATGTGAGACTCTCTAAAGGGAAATTCTGTCTTCAAAACTCTCCAGTGGGTTAATGGAGACTACTGAACCTGAACCAGTTTTTCCTCTATCTAGTCCTTCTTCTCCCTCCTACCCTTAACATGTGTTGATTACTAATAAATATATTCTGGTTCAATTGTTATTTCAGCAGCTGCTCCCAAGAAATCCAATCTATAGCATAAATATTCCATGAAATGGGATCTTAATTACTTAAAAATTACTTGACTACCTGACCCAACTGCAAGTATAATCTCTCAAAATTATATTTTTTAAAGATTTTATTTATTTATTTGACAGAGAGAGACAGCAAGAGAGGGAACACAAGCAGGAGGAGTGGGAGAGGGAGAAACAGGCTTCCCGCCAAGCTGGGACCCCAATGTGGGGCTTTATCCCAGGACCTTGGGATCATGACATGAGCCAAAGGCAGACACTAAATGACTGAGCCACCCACACGCCCCTCAAAATTATATTCTACCTATTTTATTTCTGGTCTATACATATATATGTAAAATTTAGACTACCTTATTTTTATTAACTGTAGCTCTGATAGCTATCAATTCTTGAGACTCCTCTTTTATCTTCCTATACCAAAGAATTTCTGCCCTTTTTTGGGGGGGTTCCCTTGAATCTTTTGTTACCTCACATCAGTCAGATAAATGCTCTCACTCTGGACAGACATTAGCCATCAGCTCAAGGCATTCTCAACAGTACAAATTTGACCACAGGAGGTAAGAATGTGCACCACACCCAAGTTCCCATTTTTATAATTCTTCAACCTGGGTGGGAAATACAATTTGTTTTAAATAGTTTAAACACGGTGCATCAGTTTAAAAAGTTTGTTACCCTAATACTTGTTCAGAGTTCTAAATTATTTCACTTTGTAGATTTTTTTTTTCTTAGTTGCTGCACATTATTGGAATAAATAGTAATTTCATTAGAAATACAGATGCCTACAAAATCTTAAAATTATAACCATCTAATGAATAATATTTTTCAGAGGCTATTAAAACTTTCTTAAAATTACATATGTATGCTTTTAAGCTTGAGAAAGTATTATTTTTATTTGGTCAGTCAGTCAACACCTATTTGGTAGTTCACCGTGTGTAACAGAGGAAGAACAGATATGGCATCAGAATTCCTGAGTCATATTTTATCTTCACCATTTATTATGATATCCAAAAGAGCCGCAGTCTACTCCATATTTAGTATTATTACCCACAAAACAGAAATAATGATATTTTTCCTGTGTACCTCATAAGGCTGAAGTCAAAAGTCATCATGTAAATGTGAACTCATTTTGTAAAGTATAAAATTCCACAAATTTAAGATTTTAGTAGCATTTTGTGTAAATCACTGGAATGGGGGCTGGTTGCCTAGATACCTAGTACAACAACAGGTCTTCCTGCCACTCTCTAATGTCTTTTCACTACTTCATTTTTCAGTGGGAAATTAAAATATACACATGAGAAAGAAATGTAAAATTAAGATCTTGTGTAAGTGTTGTCAGAAACATTTGGAAATATGTGTACTGTGAAATAAGCATTTATCCCACCTATAAAAATGCTTTCCCTTGTCTAACACCTGGAGACTTTTTTTTTTTTCAAAATATGCTTTCTCCAAACTAAGATTATCTTAATTTAGAAAACCCATAAATCCTGATGAATAAAAAGCAGCTCTATATGTACATATGATGATAGACATAAGAAGTCAATGAAAAGTATTACACGTGCCAAATTTTTATTTTTCTCTAAGTTAAAAGAAGCATACTATTCTGTTTTAAATCATTTTATCCCAGAATTTTGTCAGAACTTAAAAGAAATTTGATTGCTATTAAAGAAAAAGCTTCTGAAAATCAATGAAAAATAGTTAATTGTACACTGGGGAGAAAAAAAAAAAACCTGTCAACTATGCTCCAGAATATTATTATTACAATAGTATGAAATTATGCTATTAAAAAAGAAAAAAAAAGTCTATTTGGTAAAGGCATATTACATTTAAAAGGCCATTAAATTTTAATGTGTAAAATTAAGTATATAACTCAAGCTTTGAGCAAAGACACATCCAGCCTCTTGCTCAGCAGAGAGCATTATACCATGAAGCACACATTTTTCTTCATATTCTTATAGGATGTAATCTGAAGTAACCTTGCCTTTAACTCTTTACAGTTAATTTTTATAAATGTTTTTAATTACGGAAAATGTTTCACTATAGGAAGGATCTGGGAACTTGCCATATGCAGATAGAGTTTTCTCTTACAGGAATGTTAAAAGCTGCAGCACACTGACAAATGTTTCATAGTACTGTTAAAATTGTAAAAATGAGAATATAAGCACAGCAAAGAGATATGTAGGATATCATGCTGATGGATTTTGCCCCATGGACACATTTGTTCAGGAAGCAAAGTGGACAGAAAGAACAATATAAAGAGCTCAAGAAATGAATCTTAAAAGTACAAATTAGTGCAATCATTGGCTTGGCCCCAGTCTGAATGTAGAATTTTTATACTCTTTGCCTAATCTTGAAAATACACGTATATACCATGTTGGATTTTAATGTAGGAAGAATCTACAGGATAGTAAGACTGAGGGTATAGGCAGTGAGTCAAGAAGTAGGCCCAGGTTTAGTGGTGGTAGTGATGGTAGTGGCGGTGATGGTCATGGTGGTGGCAGTGGCGGTAAAGGGGCTATGAGGAAGGGGTATCAGTTTTACTCCTTACACCTGGAGTGGAGGCCAGGACACATAATACATTACAATTTCCCTGGAGCCTGGATACCAACAATCAGAGGAATAAAAAAAAAAAACAAAAATCTAGAGACCCTCCTACTAGGGCTGCTCATAGCTCCATTTCTATTCCCATTTCCCTCAATCTCAATGAGAACTGAACTGCTTTTATAATTATTCCACCCTTAAACTTTAGAGATAAGGAGGGGATTTTAATGCAATCTAAGTAACATCTAGTTGAACACTGACAGGATCAAAGAAGAATGAATTCTCTCTGATCAGGAGAGAAAAAAGTTAAGAAACTTTCATTCAGAATATATTTCCTGTATTTTGCATCTATTAGATACAATGATACCAATGTTAACAAAATATCTGTACTACTTATGTATAAAAATGAAATTTATTTTATATATTGTTGTTATAGCCAAAGTTACTAAAGTTTCCCATTTATCTTAATAATTTATTTGTTGATACTTTACTCTTATATTTAAACAATCGTATCATCTACAAATAATGACAGTGTCTCTCCTTCATTTCCAATCCTCACAGTTTTTATTAGTCTTACAATACTAGCTGAGATGTCCTGAACAATGTCAAAAAGAAATCATGACAAGAGACATTTTTGCCTTCTGATTAAAGAGAATGTTAAAATGATTTAAGAATAATTATTCTAGGCTTTTGTTAGACATTCTTTATATAGGTAAAAAAAAATGTCTGCTATTGTAGTCTGGCAAAATCTTTTATAGCGAGTGACTACTGAATTTTATCAAACATTTTGTTCATCTACTGAGATGATATTCTAATATAAATGATATTAAATGATTTTGTAATATCAAACTGCCATTACATTGTTGGGATAAAGCAAAACCAATTTAGATGTACTTATCTTTTGATATGCTCTAGATACAAGTGAATTTTTTTTTAAGATTTTATTTATTTATTTGACAGATAGAGATCACAAGTAGGCAGAGAGGCAGGCAGAGAGAGAGAGGAGGAGGAGGCAGGTTCCCTGCTGAGCAGAGAGCCCGATGTGGGGCTCGATCCCAGGACACTGGGACCATGACCTGAGCCGAAGGCATAGGCTTTAACCCACTGAGCCACCCAGGCACCCCCAGGTGAATATTTTTAAATGTTTTTCTACATTCCTGGTGAGATTAGACTAAAACTTCCACCCTCTTCTATTTTTTCTAACCACTATTTTCTAATTACTGTTAGGTGATAATAGGATCTAAGAATCATTTTTAGAATTTTACTCTTCTATAATTCAGAAATTTTCCATAAGACTGAAATTCCTTGTTCTTCAAAAATTTGATAAAATATGGATCTGGTGGTTTCTTTGGGTTAAGGATTTGAATATAAATTCAATTTATATAATGTTTATAGAACTATCTAGACATCTTTTTGACTTTTAGTCAGCTTTGTTAAACTGCATTTTCTTCAGAATTTCTCCAGTTATTCAGAGTTTTAATATTTGTTCTATATTGCTATTTATGATATTCCTCTCACTCTTTACTGCTGCTGTAACTGTAGTTTGACTCCTTTAAAGATCCTAATGTATTGCTTATTTTTGCCTTTTCCATCTTTTTCCAGATCAGTCTTATTAGAGATTTGTCTATTTTACCAGGTTCTATACAGAAATATTTTTTTTCCCTTCCTGGGTCTACTTTTCATGTTTCATTTTTTATTTTATTAATTCCTGATTTTAAGTTTTATAAAACCTTACTTCTAATTGTTTTGTGCTCATTCCCTTACACTTTTCTAACTTCTTGATTCAAACTTTCTTTTTAAACATACAATTTAACATTTGAGAATTTAGGCCTCCTTCACCCCACAAATGATAACAGGCAATATTTAAGTTACTAATAAAGTCTAATAATTTTTATGCTCTATTGTTAAATTTCTTGGCCTATCAATTATTTAGGTGTGTGTTGCTTAACAAATATTTTACTTTATTGTATGTAATCAAGTTCTAATACAAATGCATTTGACTGGAGAACTGGTGTGATCAGATCTGCCCTTGAATTCTGTTGAAAATCACTTTATTATTGAGTTACTGGACAATTTGTTAAAGGTTTCAGTTATACAGTATAACAGTATGTGTTTTAATTGTGGGTTTGATTAAGGTGAACTTATTATTATGTTGTTCAGTAATTGTTGAGTGTTTGTCCTCTCAATAACTGACAAATGTTGTGAAAATCACCTCCTGTATGGTGAATTTCTTTTCCTTCCTATAGTCTTCCTATAGTAAAATTCTGCATATCTGCTTTTGAAGATATATTACTAGGGAACTGCTACATCTTTCTGGAGAATTAAACCTTTCATTATTTTGTAGTGAAAATTACTTCTGTTTTTAAGAAATGACTTTTGTTTTTGGCATTTATTTCGTCTGATTAAAATAGCTACTTTGTGTTTAGATAGTACTTGCTTGCTACATATATTTTCATTCTCTTCTTTATATTTTTTCATGTTGTTGTATATTGAGTGTCTCTTATAAACAACTTATAACATTAGAATAAAATGTGTTTTGTCACAATTAACATATACACATACAGACACAAAAATAAAAGCACCTGAATTTGATAGAAAACTTGAAAAATTTGAAGATTAAAAATTATTAAAAGACAACAAGCCTAGGAATATATCTCCTAGAATACCTAAGACAATATTGGAGAATACAGTAGTCCCCCTTATTCTGAGGAAGATTAATTCCAAGACCCCTGTGGATGTCTGCAACTGCAGACAGTACCAAACCCTATATATATACTATGTTTTTCCTATACATACATATCCATGATAAAGTTTAATTTATAAATTAGGTAGAGTAAGACATTGATAATAAGTAATAATATAATAGAACAATTATAACAATATACTATAATAAAAGTTATGTGACTGTGGCCTTGCTCAAAATATCTTATTGTAGTATAATGACCCTTCTTGTGATGATATGATATGATAAAATGCCTACTTGATGAACTGAAGTGAGGTGAATGACATAGGCACTGTGACGTAGTGTTAGGCTACTACAGATCATTTGACAATATGTCAGGGTAAGGGTCATTTGTTTCTTTGGTTGATTGCCAGTAACTGAAACCACAGAAAGCAAGACTGCAGATGAGGGGGGAATAAGAGCAAGTGTTGGAAAATCCAGACTTTAAAGCATAGTATGAAGATAAAACAGTATCCCCACCAGAATAAACAACATAATTAACTGAAGAAAACAGAAAAATCCAAGAAAGTATATCCTAAAAATCTAAACAAGTATAAAAATTTGGTATGCGATTTAAGTGAAATGTTAAGCCCTTTGAAAATGCTACTAAATAGAATTTTATGATATAAATTGTATAATTAGGATATTATAAACAATAGCTAGAATAAACTAATAGAAGTAATTGGTTGAATAATTGGGTAAGAAACACACAATTTGATCTGTAATTTTTCTCATGTTATATTCCCAAAGAGATTTTAGATTTATTAGAGTGCCAAAGTAATAATTAAGAAAATAATGTAAGTAGAAGAAAATGTATTTTCTAAGCATAACAATGGACACGGACAATCAGAAGGGAAACTCGTGTATTATCAGTGTTGCTCTGAGAGATATACCCATAATATATTCTTTTAACATACTGTGGCTCCTATCACAAGTATACAAGCATTAACACTGAACCTAAATAATATGAACTATAACTCTTCCTTCCTGATTTGGGCAATTCCAAATAGCACAGAGAGAATGGGTGCGAATCAAGAAGCAATACACATATGAATAATATTGTCAAAGCTAACATATAATAAGTTTTTTAATAAATCAATGGAAATATCAATGATTATCCATGGAAAACTGTATATTCCTTTATTTCCTATCTGTGTGTGAATTTGGATGAGTTACTAAATTTTATTTATTTATTTTTATATATATTTATATATTTATATATTTATATAAATATATATATTTTTATATATTTTTATATATTTTTATATTTTATATATATATTTATTTTAATATTTATAAAGAAAAATATTTATAAAGAATCTACCAATTGTAAGATGCTGTCAGACACAAGATGTAATATAATAAGAGTTCCAACTTTTATGACACTTACATTAGAGTGGATCCTTAGGTTCCCAACCTGCATAATAACTCCTAGTATTAAAACAAGAGTTAAAATAGATAATATTTGGAATGCTCCTCAAGTTTTTAAGGAATAGTTCTTGAATATAAGCTTAGATAGAAGAAAAGATGATTTCAGCAAAGAATGCCTGAAGCATTGCCAGCCCACACATTTCCCTTTTCTTCTTATGCTAGGAATGCACAAAGGGATACCGTTCAGAGTCCACCAAAGAGATTTCTTACAGTTTTTGGTCTTCTGCCATAATGATGAAGAACTAGAGAGAAATAATGCTATTTTATTCTCTCTACATATTACAATGTTTCAAAATTAATAGGAAAGTTAACCACATTTTAAGCTACCATTATTTTCCACTACTTCCCAACATGTGTCCTTCACTGTAAAGACCACCTAATATCTGACAAGCTGATCATACTCCCACAATGCCTTTGATCCTTGTTTCCTCATTGAGCTATACAGACCTCTTTATTGAAGTATAGTTGACACACAATGTTACATTAGTTTTAGGTGTACAACATAGTGAAGCCACAAGTCTATGTGTCATGCTGTGCTCATCACAAGTGTAGCTACCAACTGTCACCATAGAGTATTACAATACCATTGACAATATTCTCTATCCTGTACCTTTCATCTCTGTTACCTATTAGTTCCATAGCTAGAAGCCTGTATCTCCCACTCCCCGTCCTTAGATTTGTCAATCCCTCACTCTCCGCCCCCTCAGACAACCACCAGTTTGTTCTCTGTGTTTATGGGTCTATTTCTGCTTTGTTTTTTGTTGTTGCTCTGTTTTTAAAATTTTGACTATGAGTGAAATCATATGGTATTTTTCATTCTGACTTATTTCACTTAGTATAATATCCATTCATGTTATCACAAATGTCAAGATCTCATTGTTTTTATGGCTGAGGAATATTCCATTGTGTGTATGTGTGTGTGGGTATATATATACCACAACTTCATCCATTCATTTATCAATGAACACTTAGGTCCATACCTTGGCTACTGTAAATAATGTTGCAATAAACATAGGAGCACATTATCTTTTCAAAGTAGACTTTGTTTTCTATGGGTAAACACCTGGGAATGTACATTGCTGGAAATATGGATGTTCCTCACAAAATTAAAAATATAAATACCATATAAGTTATAATGACTTTTTATACTCAAATGTAGTCAACATTTAAGCTCAGTAGAAAGTAACTCTATAATTAACTCTTTCTAAAAACAGGGCAGAACCACACTCTCTTGGATGTTTCTTCTGCCTACAAACTCCTTGCCTTTTATCTCTCTCAACTGTGTTGTTCAACTCCAATAAGGGTTTAATTAAGACAAGATATAGATCTATTAATCCTAACACCTTTTTTTAAAGATTTATTTATTTATTTAAGTAATTTCTACACCCAACGTGTAGAGAACTTACAACCCCAAGATCAAGAGTCACAGGAGCTTCTCACTGAGCCAGCCAGGAATCCCTATCCTAACTCCTTTTCATTGGTTCTAACATCCATCATATACTTCTTTTTCACCTATTAAAAACCATGTACCATCATTATAATTGCCCTCTTATGTTTATTCTTGCCTTCACCATTCCTCTCTTCACAACAGTGCCTGACAAAAACACAATTCTGATTAATTCTCCAAATACTATTTATCAAGGTCCATGTAATTAAGAATGACTGGGAAAAAACACACAAATTGTTCTATAGTTTACATTAAATTCATGACCAATAACCTCAAGTGGACTATAAATATCGCTCAGCAATCCTGACCCAGTGGACCAGTTGTTTCAGTCTCGCACTCTTTAAGGGAAAATTCACACTTTTTTATTTTCTTCAAATCACCAGAATCTCTTGCCCATATTTACTTTTAGCCAATGATATTTTTTCTTTTCCCACTGAGAAAACAGAGACATCAAAAGACAATCTCCATAGCTTTCCATCCCTATTTTTCTACCTATTACTGTGGCCATATAAACTAGGTTTAAGGTTAGGATTAGGGTTATTCCATGGACTCTGCCTTTGCTTTTAGTACAGAAAAAACTGCTTATTTCCCTGTCCACAACCAACCAACCCTCCATTTGTGTACTAGATTTTATCCTCTCCAAATATCTATTATTCCAGCAATTTGTCTCCCTTTCCCCACTTCATCAGTTGCTCATTCTCTACATGATTATTCCCATCAACAAACAAAAAGTATAACCTTGATCCTCCTCCAGCTACCATCTCATAGCTGTTCCCCATTTACCAAAACTTCAAACATTACTCATAATTATGTCAAACATTTCTCTCCTTATTCTTTCTCAAACTCAAATTCTCTCTCAAATTGCTTTTACCAATTCACTGAAATACTTATTTTTAGAATAACCAATGAGGGGTCATATGGGTGGCTCAGCTGGTTTAGCATCTGCCTTCAGCTCAAGTTTTGATCCCAGGGTCCTGGAATGAGCCATGCATCAGGCTCCTTGCTTGGCAGGGAGTCTGCTTCTCCCTCTCCTTCTGCTCCTCCCCCTCCTTGTTCTCCCTCTCTCTTTCTCTCTCTCATGAATAAATAAAACATTAAAAAATTAATAAAATAAGATAACCAATGAGGGGTGCTTGGGTTGCTCCGTGGTTAAGCCTCCCACTCTTGGTTTAGGCTAAGGTCATGATCTCATGCATCATGAGATCCCAGCCCCAGGTAGGGCTCCACGTTCAGTGGAGAGTCCACCTGAAAATTCTCTCCCTCTATCCCTCCACGCACTCAAGTGTGCATGCATATTTCTCTCTGACTCTCCTTCTCCCTCTAAAATTAATAAACCTTTTAAAAATAATAATAAAATAATCAATGAACTTAATATTGCTAAATCTAATGATCAGTCTTTATCTTATTTACTTAACAGCAACATTTGAAATAATCAATTACTCTTTTATTCCCCCAATACTTTTTCCATTTGGGTAACATTCTCTTTTGGTTTTCATCCTACATTATTGGGTTCTTCTTCTCAGTGTCCATTGCTTGCAGATTCCCCAGTGTATCAGTCTATGAGCCTCTTCTCCTTCTACACTCAAGCCCTTGATAGTGTCATGTAGTCCTATGTGATACAAGCTATTTTTAAGCTAATGACTTTCAGGGTTACATTTCCAGCCTGCATCTCTTTGTACTCAAAACTTGTATGTACATATGTTTCTTCAATATTCTTCCTTGAGTGGTCAGTAGGCATCTTAAACTGCATATGTTCGAAAATAAAATTTCTGATTTTTTCACCCATTACAAATCTGATCCTTGTAGCATTATTGCAATCACTTCAAATTAAAATTTCATTTTTCTATTTAACCATATGAAAAGTTTTGAAGTTTATTCTTTGCTTCTTTCTTTGCTTCTCTCCCAATTCACAGCCAACCAACAGCACAGCTACATAATCTAACTTTAAAATACATCCACAATCTACCGCTCTTCATGATTGCTACTACTACCCCTGATGCCCTGGCAACCATTTTATCTAGCCTGGTTATTATGGTAATTATTTTATATGTCTCCCTACTTGCCTCCTCTCTTGCCCTCATTCTCAATGCAGCACCCAGGCTGATTATTTTACAAATAACTCAAATCATTTCACTCCTCTCTTCAAATCCCTCCAATGATATCCCACCTCTGAGAGCAAGCCAATGTCTTTACACTCACCTACAAGGCCCCAGATGGTTTGCCTATCATTCTACCCCTCAGCTCATCTCTCAACTCATCTCTCCTTTGACTCTGACCCAAATTCAGTCCATTTCAGTTACTCAAACATCTCTATGACTTTGACTTTGACCATTCTTCCTGGAATGACCCTGCCTAAGTACCTAGAAGGGTTATTCCTTTAGCTTCTTCAAGGAATCACAGTGGCCTCCATGAGTACCTACATAAAATGTCACCTTTCCTCCCTGTCTCACATTCCCTAGCTCCCTTAATTTGCTTTAGTGTCTTTCATGACACTCACCAATATCTGCTTATTTCATGTTTATTTATTATACGTCCTCTCACTTCAACCTTCATTAAAACTATACCTCCGTGAGAGTGAGAACTCATGGCTCTGTCCTCTATGTATGACACTTGGTAGGCACTCTATGAAAGATTACAGAATTCATGAATAAATGAATAAACATAGTATATGCCCAATTATTATCAAATGATGCCATTAAACCTGTTCTAATATTTTAGAATACTTAATGTCTGTATCATGTCAGTTAGCTGCTAGTTATAAAGTTTTTTGTCAATAGTTACTAGTTTAAACTCATGTGCAATGCAGAAACCATATTTTAAATTTCTTTTACATTTGCCACAGTACTTTAATTACTTCTCAATTACTGGCAGGTGCTCATAAAAAATGGCATATAGATTAAAATACTCATTGATAACATGGATCTAAACACTCCCCAAAATGTAACAAATTTGCTGATATTTCCCACTTCTTCTGCTATTTTTTTTTAACAAAGTTAGCTAAGAAGTAATCACATTAGGAAATCTTGATTTCTCAGTTGTACTATGTTCTATGCAAAAAAAGAGTAAGTGAACTGAAAGGAGAAAAAAAGGCAGAAGAGGGGAAGCCAGAATTGGAATTCCTACTGCATGAGCAGATCTTTTGGGATTACCCTGAGGTACTGTTGTTTAATTAAACATCATGTAGTAGACAGCAGTTTCTTGAGCATCCTTTTAGTTAGAATATTTAATTCAACTGGGATGAGGCAATGTGGGACTTCAAAGGGAATTAACATATCACATAGATTATACATAAGATTTGAGCATTTTAGAAATTCCACCATTTGGTATATGACCAGAGAAAGATTACAAGCTTGAATATCCACAAACAATGTTACTATATAAACAGGCAAAAAGGATTCTAGGTTTATTTTATTTACTTCAATGTAAAAGGAAGCTTCACCCATTTTGTTGCCTTTTCTTGAATTTAATGTACCCCTTGACCATAAATGTTACTTTAGATCTGACCCAGTAGTTCATCACTGTAACTTACACCATCTTCTTGAGAGAGATATAGAATACCTCTTCATAGGAACATTTTACTCAAACACACATATCAAGTCACCTTTCAACCTTCTCTTCTCCAGGCTAAACTATGTCAACTGCTCTATCTTCCCTTCACAGATTTTGATTTCTTACTGTCATAATTTCTGTAAGTCCTATTATTTCATTCTTTCTTAAATGCCTAGAAATTTAGGAACCAATAACTGGACACATCATTTCAGAAGCCTTAAATGGTACACTATATTATAGAGAAGCAGTAAGAGCCCTGGACTAAGAAATGAAAAGCCTGGATTCTAGTGCTATTTTAATTATCCATTAGAGTTGCCTTGATGAAAGGACTTACCACCCTGAGCCTTAATTTCTCCAAATTTTAAATACCAGAAAAATATCCCATTTTATCTAATGGGCTCTTTGCAATAGGAGAATGCATCATGAAATATAAATCATTTTGGAACTATATATTTCCTATCAACCAGTCTAAAAGGAAATTTTCACCATTAAAAAAAAAAGCTACAGGATTACTTTTTATACACTAATGTCATTGGAGAATACCCAATTTCTGTTTTTTAGGAGAGTTGAACATATTAAATATGATCTTTTGAACCTATTTACCAGGGCACATTTAATTTTTTAAAATGTATACTGTGCTATTCATGTCTTTATTAGATAAAGTAATTAGGGAGCAGAGGAAGGTATAAGAAAATAACTAGGTAACTGTTTGTGTTGGTTTAAACTCTTCCCCTTCAAAATATTACTATGTTTTGATTGTGTGGAATTAAACATAAATGGATATGATTCAGTAGAGAGCAGGGGGTACTGGACAGAAAAAAAAATACTCTCACATAATGGATGTTTGGAGCCTGATTTCCTTCCCAGTAACCTACATATGTAATCACCAAATGTGATACAGAAATGCTTGGATTTCCTCTTCACAGTCTCCCCCAACACATATCAACACATCTCAACACACACAGACAACCCTCCTGAGTTTACACCTGGTTTCTGTTCAGTGTTATTCAATGAAGCATTTTCTCTTAAGTTTCTTTTTTCTCCCTGAATGAAAGCATCTGAAATTTAAAAACCCATTTTCTAAAACATGTACACAAATATGATACTACAAACAAAGCCCCAAATTGATTTGTGAGGCCTTTGAAGTTTACTGACTTCTACGACACAGAAACTACAAAAGCAGTCTTCAGAGATCTCTAGTCAGTACATAAAATTAGTAGAATCTGGGATAGAACTGGCATGGACACAGAAACACCACACCTTTCCACAGGAAGATATGAATTCCTCTTAAGGGAGAAGCACCCCTTCAACTCTGCAAAATTCATCCTTTGGATAAATACTTTGGTATATATTTTTAAAGATGTACATTTCCAACTTCCTGCCCTAGCTTACTTTTAGTAAGACTTTTATTCATGGAATTTCTTACAGTCAATCAAATAAGTTTCCTTTAATCACGATGACTGGAAAAGTAAACTGAAAACAAAACAAAACAAAACAAAATTCTACTATGCTGTTGGTAGACAGTTATAGAAAAAAAATTCCTCAGTATACTGTTGTTTGGTTGCAAACACAAGAACTCCCTTCAAACTACCTGAAGCAACAGAAGTGTACTGTGATAGATATTGAGTTATCTCTTAAGACCACCACTCGAGGAGTGGTAAAAGTTTTTAGAAAAAAATAAGTTTTATCTGGGCAGATACCTGGAATTGGGTCCACTAAAAGAACTAGGCGAAGAAAAATAATAAAGCACCTATTTTACTCAAAAAGTCTCACTTTCATTCCTTTTCTCGGAACGTTCTTTTTCCTCTCCTTCAAGATCCACTTGCTTCTAAATTAACTGTCTCATGCTTCCTCAGCACTCTTTTTAAAAATCATTCTTTTTTTAGCACCTAATACTTCCCAACTTCAATTTTCACATTTCTAAACTGGAGCTAAAGATGCCTGCCTTTCAGAGGTAAGAAAGAAAACCAAGATGAGACAATACATGGCGGGGCGGGGGGTCTATCATCATGCTTAATGTGTAATTTATGCTCAATAAAGATCTTCATTTTTGTTTTTCAGTCATTAAATCATACTGATAAGTTAGTGACATAATGTGTTGCTTCTCCCAAAGATGTACAGATGAAGAAGAGAGTCTCTAGTAGTGGTTTCATATAGCCACCTCTTGAAGTAAATATGGTAAAAAACAATTATAAAAATATTCCAACAATGTATTTTCAGAGGAAAGTATGAGCTGAATGGATAGCTACTGCATTCTATTACTTTCAACACATTTATGTTACTTTCAACAAAAATGCTCTTCTGAATATATAACTATAGATAGTATACAAGGTAACAATTCTAGTTTGATTATTTATAGTTATTTACTTATTTATGCTCAACATGTGTTTCTTCTGGGTAAAATCATAAAACTCGAAATTATGTATGACTCTTTTATTGAAGAATTTTCCCAATGGTTCTGGGCTACTGAGTCCCTGTATAACTTCTGTTTATTTTCCTGACAATTTGTCAATATACCACACCAAGTTATGGAAATTCTTCTACATTGCATCTGACATCTTTCAATGAGATGATGGAAAATCATGATCTTTAAGTCAACAGCACTCAAAAGGTAGCTAATTAGATTTTTAAATCTTTAGGGTATATAAGATTTAAAAGTCAGACTCAGGAATTATTAAAAGGAAAGAGATTGACAGTTCTGTCCACAGACTTTATTGATTACAATATGATATTTATAAAACCACAACATTAGAGAAAAAAAGTACTATAAATATTTTGCTACGGAAAATCCAGGAGGGGTTATAAAGGATGCCAAAGAAATATTAAAGGCTTTCATGGAACTACAGCATCAGAATTCCAAAGATAAGAGTGTTCTGAAAATACACTACAAACACCATACTTACAAATAGATTACCCACTGGACCCATTCATTAACTGCTCCTTTAAAACATGACACAAAGGGGGCACCTGGGTGGCTCAGTGGGTTAAAGCCTCTGCCTTCGGCTCAGGTCATGATCCCAGGGTCCTGGGATAGAGCCCCGCATCTGCCTCTCTCTGCTCAGTGGGGAGCCTGTTTCCCTTCCTCTCTTTCTGCCTGCCTCTCTGCCTACTTGTGATCTCTGTCAAATAAATAAATAAAATATTTTAAAAAAATAAATTAATTAAAAAATAAATAAATAAAACATGGCAAAAACGACCAACATCTTAAGAAAATGCAGCAGGTAACTCAGCACCAAATGATGAATGTTTCCTGAAAGGTGGGTGTAGGAGGGGGATATTGTAGTAGGCAAACAAAGAGAAGACATTTCTTGGAAGCGACTATGGTTTAAAACCGTCTACAAATAACAGAAACTCTCCAAATATATTTCTAGTCTCTCTATAATTGGAACATTCTCAAAATCTGGAAGGGAAAAAGACCTAATATTTACTCAAGTTTATTATTATCTGCAATGATGAAAAGAAATAAATTTAGTTTTTTAAAGACCACTTGTTGAGACAATGCCTTATTTCCTCCTAGTTTAAGCGCATTTCTCCTAAGAAGAAAATTTTATATTCTCAGCTGTGCAACTTACAAATATGGACTGAACTACACACACTTCCAACCTTCTGGGGGAGGACATAGCTAATATTTCCTTTTTTTATCTATGTTAGAAATTAAAAGTATATTTAGCAATTTCCTTGAAATTTGGCTGGATGGCTTGATGAGACACAAAAAGCATGACCACTCTCAAATCTACATAGCTACTCTGTACCCTAATGATTTCTTTGCAATTCTGTAATAAATAGGTGTGGAGAGTACTATTAATGATAGAATCAAAAGCCTGGTAAGAAGTTTCATTAAGCATGAAACTAATACCTGGAAAGAACTTTAGCTGATCCGCATTAGAAATGTGGAAATAATGAAATGATCTATTTTTACATTTGTTTATTAAGATTTGTTACAACTTAATGTTCAAAAACATCTTTCCTCCTTCACTACCAATTCTAATTCCTCTTTCCTAATTTCTCAATTTCTGTTGCATCTGAGATACCGGTCTTGTTCAGAAAGTAAGTCTCCTCTCTGTTGTTAAAAAGGCCAACAACAAAAGACCACCAGGTGAAAAGCACATATCTCATTGAGGACTTGCATTTAATATATGCAAAGAACTCTTAAAACTCAACAAGGAGAAAACAACCCAATTAAAACTGAGGAAAAGATCTGAACAAACACCTCACTTTTAAAAAGATGTACTACAGATGACAAGTAAGCATATGAAAAGGTGCTCCAGATCACATACCAGTAGGGAACTGTGAATTAAAACAATATACCACTCCACATCTACTAAAATGGCTAAATTCCAGAACTCTGACAATACTACATGCTGACAGGATGTAGAGCAAGAGTAACTTGCATGCATCGCCAGTGGGGCTGCAAAATAGCACAGCCATTTTGGAAGGCAGTTTGACAATTTATTTTGTTCATTTGTTTTTTAACAAGCTAAACATACTCTACCACACTGTTCAGCAATCACATTCTACAGTATTTGACTTATCCAAGAAGCTTTGAGGTAGAGGAGTTAAGATGGTGGAGAAGTGGGGGGACCCGGGGCTTATCTCGTCTCTAGAACACAGCTGTACCGAGCTCAGATCACTTGCAACACCCGGGAAATGCGTCCGAGGAGTGGAAGTGGGATCTCCAGGGCTAGAGGGAGACAGCGTGGCTGGGACGTGCACTCCCGGAGAGAAGGGGGGCTCTGGTTCCCAGAAGGTGCTCCAAGTGGCTCAGGGGTCTCCTGGGTCATGCTCAGAGGGATCGGTTCCCTTCCTGCAGTACAATTTGAAGACGGCGTATTTCCTCTCCAAGGACAAAAGCACCAGCAAACGCCTTCCATCAGCAGGGGACGAAGGAGCACGCAGAGGGAGGATACCCCGGTGGCTGCTTCTTGTGGTGCCACAGGTAGAATCTGTGCATCTAGCATACGTGGAACTGCTGCTTTTGGGCAACAAAGGGCGCTAGTCAGAGCGTGGTGAGACTCTAATCCTGAGGACGGAGCGTACTCAAGCGGCGCCGGCTCCTGTAAGATTAGGAGTTTGGAATCCCAGACATGCGCCAAAGATAAAATGCAGGAGAGCTGGGCTCTGGGTGCGCTGATGGCTCTCGCTTTTCTGGGAGGGCTTCCTGAGCAGCAGGGGTGTGAGACCCCATCCAAGCAGGAGAGTGTAGAGTGGTGCCATTTTACCCTCACGACCAACTCGGCTGGAGTTCAGAGAGCAACACAGCAGCCCCTTGGATGTGGGAGTCGCTTTCACCAAGCACCCTCCTCAGGTGCTTGGCAAGTGCTTTTTTTTTTTTTTTTTTTTTTTTTTTTTACTGGGGCAGGATTGACTCCAAGCCACTACAGCGGGCCTGCTACTAGAAGGGCAGCAGAGGCAGTACACCACATGCACCAAGGGTACTGATTGTACAGTGCCTCAGTGTCTCCTTCAGTGCTGGTGGAAATGGACCAGCCTGTATTTCTTTTCTTTTCTTTTTTCACCCATTGGAATCAGGCTTACAGTTTTTTGTTTGTTTGTTTGCTTTTTTTATTGTCTTTTTAAATTGTCTTTACATTTAATTTAATTTTTAAATTCCTTTTTCTTTTTCTTTTTCTTTTTTATTCCTTTTTTAGTTGTCTTTTTAAAAATTGTCTTTAAATTTAATTTAACTTTTTTTTTTCCTTTTTCTCAGGCTTTTTTTTTTCCCTTTTTTTTCTAGGCTTTTTCCCAACAAACAAATCAAAGCACACCTAGATAAATATTCCCCACTGTACAAGAGGGAATTCTGCAGAGGACAGACCAGTGGGAAAGAGCACTCAAAAACCAACAGCAGAGTGCACACGGTATACACCAAAAACACTTCCCAAAGTGCCAGGCCCTGGACACTGAATGACTTCTTTTTAATATAGCATTACTCTGAGATGAAGGAAACATAACAAGCTTTCAAAACATCCAAAATATAGAAACTTAGCCAAAATGACAAGATGGAGGAATTCTCCCCAAAAGAAAGGTCAGGAAGCTGTAACAGCTAGGGACCTGCTCCAAGCAGATATAAGCAATATATCTGAACAAGAATTTAGATCAACAGTCATAAGACTACTAGCTGGACTTGAAAACAGCATAGAAGACAACAGAGAAAACCCTGCTGCAAAGATAAAAGATCTAGAAACTAGTCAGACTGAAATAAAAAATGCAATAAACTGAGATACAAAACAGACTGGATATAGTCACAATGGGGATTGAAGAAGCAGAGGAGAGAATTGGTGATAGAGAAGATAAAATTATGGGGGTGTCTAGGTGGCACAGTCAGTTAAGTGTAGGTTTCTTGGTTTTGGATGAGGTGGTGATCTCAAAGTTGTGAATTCAAGTCTCGTGTCAGGCTCACCCTGCATGCAGAGTCTGCTTTGGATTCACTCTTCCTCTCCTTCCCCTTCTGCTCCTCCCCCTGCTTACTCATGTTCTCTATCTCTAAAATAAATAAAATCTTTTTTAAAAATTAGAAAAAAAAAGAAGATAAATTATGGAAAAGAAGAGGGAAAGAAAACTATTAGACCACAAATATAGACTTAGTGATTCCATAAAGCAAAATGATATCTGTATCATAGGAGTCCCAAAAGAAGAGTTCAGGGGAAAGGTGCAGAAAGTTTATGTGAACAGATTATAGATGAGAATTTCTCTAATCAGGGAAAGGAAACAGGCATTCAAACACAAGAGGCACAAAGAACTCCCCTCAAAATCGATAAAAACAGGTGAACAACATGACATATCATAGTGAAACTTGCAAAATACAAACATAAAGAGAGAATTCTGAAAGGAACTAGGGGGAAAAGTCCTTAACCTACAAGAGTAGACACATAAGGCTAGTAACAGAGACCCAAGAGGCCAGAAAGGGCTGGCATGATGTATTCAGAGTGCTAAATGGGAAAAATTAGCAGCCAAGAATATTTTATCCAGCAAGACTTACATTCGGACTAGAGGAGAGATAACGAGTTTCAAAGACAAATGAAAACTAAAAGAGTTCATGAACACTAAATCAGCTCTGCAGGAAATATTACAGGGGACTCTGAGCAGGAAAGAGAGACCAAAAACAACAAAGACTAGAAAGGAACAGAGACAATTTATATGGACAGCAACTTTATGGGTAATAATATAATGGCACTAAATTCATATCTGTCAATGATTACTCTGGACTAAATGCTCCAATCAAGAAATACAGGGTATTAGAATGGATGGAAAAACAAGACCCAACATGCTGCTTACAAGAGGCTCATTTTAGACCTAAAGTCACCTCCAGATCCAATGTGAAGAGGTGGAGAACCATTTATCATGCTAAAGGACACATTCTAGGGTATTTACCCAAATAAGTTGAAAGTTTATGTCTCCACAAAAACTTTCACAAGAATACTTACAGCAACTTTATTAATAGTTTGCAAAACTACTGTTTTTCAAAACAACAAAAATATCCTTTAGTAGGTGAATGGATATGTAAACTGTGGGACATCCCAGACAATGGAATATTTTCACTGATACAAAGAAATAAGTTATTAAGGCATGAAAAAAACATAATGACTCTACATGTATATTTTAAGTGAAAGAAATGAGTTGGAAAGGTTATATGGTGTATGAACAACTGCATGAACTTTCAAAAAGGAAAACTAGAGACTAAAAAGATCAATTCTTTCTAGGGCATGAAGTAGAGGGGAAAAATAGGTGGTGTCTAGGTGATTTTTAGGGCAGTGAAACTATTCTGTATGATAATGAATGGTGCATACAACACATTATGAATTTGGCAAAATCCAGAGAAGTGTGCAAAGAAAATAGTGAATCCTAGTGTAATTATGGACTTTAGTTAATAATAATGTCCATCTATATTGGTTCATCAATTACAATAAATATCCCACATCAGTGCAAGATGCTAGTAATGCGAAAACTGAGCAGAGGGAGTATATGGGAACTCTACACTTTCTGCCCAGTGTTTTTTATAAACTGAAAACTGCTCTAAAAGATAAAGTCTATTAATTAAAAAAGTTAAAAGACCACCAGGAAAATACTCATAGTAAAAAGTATTAGAATTATTGTGCTTTTTACAGCAAGAAAAACAGGAAATAGAAAACCAGAGGAACTCTGGGAGATCTTCAAGTTATAAGGACTTAAAAGGGGCTTCTAATAGGATTTGATTTGAGCTTGATAATTTTAAAGAGGGTCTATGGAGGACTTGGGTCAGTACTGGCTTGAATGTTATCAGAGGCAGAAACAAAAAAGAAATTTTTAAGATGTTATTAATTTTGATAGAGCCAGAGACCACAAGTGGGGGAGCAGCAGAAGAAGAGGGAGAAGCAGGCTCTCCCCTGATCAGAGAGCCCAAGGTGGGACTTGATCCAAGACCCCAGAATCATGACCTGAGTTGAAGTAAGACACTTAATTGACTGAGCCACCAGTGACCCTGGTACTTTTTATAAACGAACAATGGGTATCTTAATAATTTTTATTCCAAATAGCAGGGTATTATAGTTTACCTACAGATATCACTGGTAAAGAAATAGTAGTCATTTATATTAGTCAGAAAAGGGGTCATTTTTGTGGTTATGAAAAGACGTTTCATTTGTCTTCCCAACCAGATTCTGTTTATAGTATCATTCAAAATACTTTCAGATGCAAGGAATATAAAATTTGCATTAAGAGACTTAAATAGTAGGGAGATACTATCACTCAAAGCAAGATACATAATTATGAAACTTCTAGGTTTGGTAATGCTGAGGCTCAACAACATGATATAGAACCCAGATTCTCCTCATCTTTCATTCTGTAGTACTCAGTGTGTTGGGTTTTTTCTCCCATTTCCTAATTTAGTTCTTAAGTTTTTATTTAAATTCCAGTTAAAATTCAGTGTATTAGTTTAAGGTGTGTAATATAGTGATTGAACACTTCTGTACATTACCCGGTGCTCATCTCAAGTACACTCCTTAATCCCCACACCTATTTCACCCATCCCTCCACCTACCTCCCCCTGGGAACCATTGGTTCATTCTCAAAGTCAAGAGTCTGTTTCTTGATTTATTCTTCTCTTTTTCCCCCCTTTGCTCGTTTGTTTTATTTCTTAAATTCCACATGAGTGAAATCATATGGTATTTGTCTTCCTCTTATTTCATTTGACATAATATACTCAATTCCGTCCATGTCACTGCAAATGGCAAAATTTCATTCTTTTATATGGCTGAGTAATATCCCTGTGTGTGTGTGTGTGTGTGTGTGTGTGTGTGTACACAACATCTTCTTTATCCATTTATCAATCAGTGGATACTTGGCTGTTTCCATAATTTAGTTATTGTTGATAATGCTGTTATAAAAGTTGGGGTGCATGTATCCCTTTGAATTGGTATTTTTTTCCTTTGGGTAAATGCCTCATAGTGCAATTGCTGGATTATAACATAGTTCTATTTTTAACTTCTTGATGAATCTCCATACTGGTTTCAAAGTGGCTGCACAGTTTACATTCCTACCAACAAGTGCTAGAGGGTTCTCCTTTCTCCACAGCCTCACCAACACCTGTTATTTCTTGTGTTGTTGATTTTAGCCATTCTGACAGGTATAAAATGATATGTCATTACAGCTTTGATTTGAATTTCCCTGATGATAAGGGATATTGAACAACTTTTCATGGTGTCTGTTAGCCATTTGCATGTCTTTGGAGAAAAGTCTATTCATGTCTTTGGCCTATTTCTTAATTGGATTATTCATTTTGGGGGTATTGAGTTTTATAAATTCTTTATATATTTTGGATAAACCTTTGTCAGATGTTATTTACAAATATGTCCTCCCATTCCCTATGTTGCCTTTTAGTTTTGTTGTTTCCTTCACTGTGCAGAAGCTTTTTATTTTGATGTCCCAATAGTTTATTTTTGCTCTTGGTTCCTTTGCCTCCAGAGACATATCTAGAAAGAAGTGGCTACAGCCAATGTCAAAGAAGTTATGGTTTGTGTTCTCTAGGATTTTTATGGTTCTAAGTCTCACATTTAGGTCTTTAGTCCACTTTGAATTTATTATTGTGTGTGGTATAATAAAGTGATCCAGTTTCATTCTGCTGCATGTTGCTGTCCAGTTCTCCCAACACCATTTGTTGGAGATACAGTCTTTTTCCCACTGGATATTATTTCTTGTTTTGTCAAAGACTCATGTGGGTTCACTTGTGGGTTTTCTATTCTAGTCTACTGATCTATATGTCTATTTTTGTGCCAGCCGTTTGGTTATTAGAGCTGTGTAACATAACTTAAAGTCTGCAACTGTGATGCCTCCAACTTTGCTTTCCTTTTTTCTTTCTTTCTTTCTTTTTTTTTTTTTAAGTTTTCATTTATTTGACAGACAGAGATCACAAGTAGGCAGAGAGGCAGGCGGAGAAAGAGGAAGGGAAGCACGCTCCCTGCTGAGCAGAGAGCCCGATGCGGGGCTCAATCCCAGGACCCTGGAATCATGACCTGAGCTGAAGGCAGAGGCCCATCCCACTGAGCCACCCAGGCACCCCTTTGCTTTTCTTTTTTAAGGTTGCTTTGGGTATTTGGAGTCTTTTGTGGTTCCATGCAAACTTTAGGATTGTTTGTTGTGGCTCTATGAAAAATGCTGTTGGTATTTTCATAGGGATTAAAATAAATGTGTAGATTGCTTTGGGTGGTATAGATATTTTAACAATATTTTTTCTTCCAATCCATGAACATGGAATATCTTTCCATTTCTTTGTGCCAGTTTAATTTATTTAATTTATCTTTAATTTCTTTTTTTTAATTAATTTCTTTTCAGTGTTAACAGAATTCATTGTTTTATGCACCACACCCAGTGCTCCATGCCATATGGGCCCTCCATAATACCCACCACCCGGTTCCCCCAACCTCCCATCCCCTGCCCCTTCAAAACACTCAGACTGTTTTTCAGAGTCCATAGTCTCTCATGGTTCATCTCCCCTTCCAATTTCCCTCAACTCCCTTCTCTTCTCCATCTCCCAATGTCCTCCGTGTTATTCCTTATGCTCCAAAAGTAAGTGAAACCATGTAATTGACTTTCTCTGCTTGACTTACTTCACTCAGCATAATTTCCTCCAGTCCCATCCATATTGATACAAAAGTTGGGTATTCATCATTTCTGATGGAGGCATAATACTCCATTGTATATATGGACCATATCTTCTTTATCCATTAGTCTGTTGAAGGCCATCTTGGTTCTTTCCACAGTTTGGCGACCATGGCCATTGCTGCTATAAACATTGGGGTATACATGGCCCTTCTTTTCACTACGTCTGTATCTTTGGGGTAAATACCCAGTAGTGCAATTGCAGGGTCATAGGGAAACTCTATTTTTAATTTCTTAAGCAATCTCCACACTGTTTTCCAAAGTGGCTGCACCAACTTGCATTCTCACCAACAGTGTAAGAGGGTTCCCTTTTCTCCACATCCTCTCCAACACACGTTGTTTCCTGTCTTGCTAATTTTGGCCATTCTAACTGGTGTAAGGCGGTATCTCAATGTGGTTTTAATTTGAATCTCCCTGATGGCTAGTGATGATGAACATTTTTTCATGTGTCTGATAGCCATTTGTATGTCTTCATTGGAGAAGTGTCTGTTCATGTCTTCTGCCCATTTTTTGACATGATTATCTGTTTTGTGGGTGTTGAGTTTGAGAAGTTCTTTATAGATCCTGGATATCGGCCAAAAGCCTGATATCCAGGATCTATCTTTAATCAGTGTTTATAATTTTCAGAGTACAGGTCTTTCACCTCTTTGGTTAAGTTTATTCCTATGTATCTTATTGCTTTTGGTACAATTATAAATAGAATTGATTCCTTATTTCTCTTTCTGTTGCTTCATTACTAGTGTATAGAAATGCAATAGATTTCTGTACAATGATTTTTCACCCTGTGACTTTACTGAATTTATCATTTCTAGAAGTTTTTTGGTGGATTCTTTCAGGTTTTTTAGTTTTTTGTGCCAGCTGCAGATAGTGAAAGTATTATGTCACCTGCAAATAATGAATGTTTTACTACTTTCTTGCCAATTTGGATGTCTTTTATTTCCTTTTCTTCTCTGATTGCTGTGTCTAGGACTTGCAACACTATGTTAAATAACAGTAGTGAGAGCGGACATTCCTGTTTTGTTCCTGTAGAGGAATAACTTTCAGTTTTTCCCCATTGAGGATGATATTACCTGTGTGTTTTTCATATATGACCTTTATTATGTTGAAGTATATTCCCTCTAAACTTATTTTGTTGAGGATTTTTATCAACAATGATGCTGTACTTTGTGAAATGCTTTTTCTGTATCTATTGAAATGATGGTTTGTATCCTTTATTTTTTTTTAGTGTTGCATATGCATTGCTTGATTTGTGAATATTGAACCACCTTGCAGCCCTGGAACAAATCCCACTTGATTGTGGTGAATGATTTTTTTTTTTAATGTCTTATTGGATTTGGTTGCTAATATTTTGTTAAGGATTTTTGCATCTCTGTTCATCAGAGATATTGGTTTCTAGTTCTCTTGGTATCAGGGTGTGCTGAACTCATAGAACGAATTTGGAAGTTTTCCTTCTTTTCTATTTTTTGGAGCAGTTTGAGAAGAATAGGTATTAACTCTTCTTTAAATGTTTGGTAGAATTTGTCTGTGAAGCCATCTGGTCCTGGACTTCTCTGTATGTTGGGATTTTTTTGATTCCTGACTCAATTTCATTGCTGGTTATTGTTCAACTGGCCTGTTCAACTTTTCTATTTCTTCCTGTTTCAGTTTTGGTGATTTATATATTTCTAGGAATTTATCCATTTCATCTAGGTTGTCCAATGTGTTGGTACATAATTTTTCATAATAGTCTCTTAAAATTATTTATGTTTTTGTGGTGGGCATTGGTTGTTATGTCTCCACTCTCATTTGTAGCTTTACTTATTTGGGTCCTTTCTCTTTTTGGTAAGTCTGGCTAGAGGTTTATCAAGTATGTTGGTTTCTATCATTTGGCTTATCCCCTTGTGATCGCAAGATGACTGTGTGCACCTTCAATATTATATCCCCACATGACACTCAGAGACATTAAAACAAGACTGCACTTCTTTCCTTTGTTACTTTTTAAGACAGAATAACTTTCCAGCAACTTCTTTTACCCATATGCATTTTCCTCTGTTTGTAATATTGTTCCTTAATCTGATTTATCATTATATGTATCACTGCCTAAGTTCCCTATGTCTGGCACTAAGTCCAAGAAATACTCTTTGAATTCAGACCAGGAGTCAACAAACATTTTCTGTAGATAGCCAAATGATAAATAGTTTAGTTTTGCAGGCCACGTGGAATTTCTATTGCATAACCATGTGTTTTGATTTTGTTCACAACTCTTTAAAATTGTAAAAAACTGTCTTAGCTGGAAGGCTGTGCAAAAACTGGCTTTCAATAATAATGATGCCAAGCTATACAATATTTCATGTTTTAAATCATGAATACAGTTCAATTCAATAAATATTTATTGGGCATTTCTTTTCTGCCAGACATGGAAAATGCAACCATGTAAAGTGAGGCAGGTTCATATTCACACTATAGGTATTGAACAGAGATAAAAATTACAGAATTCAGAGGAAATCACTGAATATAATGAATGCTTAGATTCTAGAGGATCCTTCTGAAAAGAATAGAACATCCAGGAGTCTTATTTTTAAAGCCCCTATTCAGAAAAATGTATTTTACATTTCTCTATTGAATTGAAAGGAATTTCAATTACTATGTGGTCCTTGGTTATCTTCATGTACAAGACAAGGAATTGTGTGCTCCTATTACAAAGCATTTATCTTTATGCTAGCATCTTCCTCTTTTCACTTTTCAGCTTCTGTGTGTCCCATGAATAAGTTTATATTTCTCTCTTTTGAGTGAGTTGGCAGAATTCCCACATCTGCACTGGGGACCAATTCCTTATGTGGGAATTTGGAAACTGGTGATTATACTGGGGCAGCTGGGATAGTATCTCTATGGTACATACCTCTTAGGAGGATATATGTCTCATACTCTTGAAAAATGTTTTCCCTTTGGAACATGCTTTTCAATTTGCAAAATGGAAAGAGTACATATAAACTAGTAAGAAGTTTATGAGTAAAAAGGATTAATGATGTACTAATTGATTTCGGACAACAAACAATTCCAAAATTTCAGTGGGTGGTTTCCATTAACTTTCACTTAGTTTCCCTCATGTAGCATGTACTCTGCAGGGAGGCTGTGGCTGCACTTGAACTGATCAGCTCTCCAAAACCATCCCATTCTGGAACCCATTCTGGGGACATTTTGTTTTCATGGCAGAGGCATGGGAAAAGGATAAAATGACTCAAGCAATCATATTTAAAGACTTTCTATTACTCTTTTTAGCCAAGAAGGATGTTAGAAAAAGAAGAACTTCCCAGACCATAGAGTCAAAATCCACGGAGAACAGTGAATGGGGTTGCAGAGCAGAAACCCAGTGAAAGATCATTGCTCCACTCCAGTGGAAGGGCCTTTCACAGTGTTTTCCCAAATTTCAGAACTGCTGGGACCATGTGACTTCTCTGGGCTTCAGATTCTCCAGGGTGAAGAAGTTTCTCAGCCTTCTTCCTCAGGTGGAAATAAAAGTTGGAGGATCAAGGGTTTCTTAATACCTTGAAGAGTCACACTGTCTTTGTTCTAGGCTTGTCTTACTTTTGCCAATACAAATTTCTCAAAAACAGTATTATTTAAAATTCAGTTTTATTACCATCAGTGCCATAAGCAATCACTAGCCCCATAATGCCTTGTGAAAGTAGCTCTTTCTCCTGACTTAATTTCAGTTCTTTGAAACTATCAGATTTTTGTGGGATTATGCCCTTCTCTTTACCACATTTTGTCCAATGGAAAGAACATCTGAATCCACTCAGAAATCTTAATGTGGAATGCAGTACTGTCATGTTTAGTACTTACCCTGAGACTGCAGACAAAAGATTTCCTAATTTTATGTTCTGATGATTGGAATTGAGAAATTGCTCCTTTTTCCAATTTTGCAAGTTACAGAATTGCTGCGAGCTCTATGTCCTTTCATCTCTACTTTCAGACAGTGCCAATTCTTTTCTGATCTCAGCCTTCCCAAATGCACCTAATAACAACCAGCTCATCCTAGTAATGGACTGCTTTGAAACCTTTTGCCCAAAGTCATGACCCTTTATTATATATCAACTGCCTTTCAAATGGTCTTAAACAAAAATGTTACAAAATATTTTGCCACCATACAACACTTTTCCAGTTTCCAATAATCATTTCTATTCCTACTGGCATCCAAAAAAATCTTTGTCACATATATTTGGCATTTTTGTTACAGGAGTCCACAAGATTTAATAGCAATTTCTCAATTGGACATTTTTGCTGCCGTAACAAATAACCCCGTAGCTCAGTAGATTACCTCAGAAAGCATTTTATTTCTCTCCCATTACATGCAAACTGTGGTGTGGCTATGACTGCTGTGTCAGTGTTCAACAGTACTTGGCTCTGCTGTGACTCTTCTTTCTCATTCTTGGACTCAGTGTGGAGGTGCCATCTCTGGGACATGCTGTTTTTATGGCAGAGAGCAAAAGCAGGAACCTGTGATGAATTATGAAATCTCTTTTAAAGTGTGTATCACATTTGCTTATATCCATTGATAAAAATAAAAGGATAGGGAAGTATCTCCCACCAGCGGGAGGCACCAGGTCACATGGAATGGGTGGAGAGGAAAGGGAGGGAGGGAGTATACCAGTAATACAGTTTAAGACACATGCTGTACAACAGGAGGCTCCTTCTGAGATTATATTTCATGAATGAATTATTCCTTGGATCACAATAAAAGCCCTTAAATAAGAAAGAAAGAATCATAGTTAAGTCCTTACATTTTTCATTTAACTTTGGAATCCTTGGGGATAATGTGTTCAAATAATCAACAAAGAGTCTGAAATTAAGTTAGGTATCTCAATTCCTTCTTCCACTCTCCTAACCAACTTCCTCACCCGACTTTTCTATCCTATCTTCTTTAAAGGAGGTAGAAGCACTTTCATGATTAAATCGGAAATTTTGCGGCCTATGATAGGAAAGAGCATTTCTAAATGACTTCTACATAATTTTGGCAACTGTTACATTTAAGCTAATCTGTTTATTGGCTCCTTGGAGTGTACCTAAAAACTTCCTATAATTTCTTACTTCTAAAACAAATATCTGGCTTACTGGTTCCTAAATAAGAATTATATCATAAAAATATTTTAAAAAGCAAGCAGGAAATTAATTTTTACTGATATATAAAATTTTATCTCCGGTCTTTAAATCATTCCTTATATTTACCTTGTCCTAGAAATTCAAATGTTTCTCATTTATAGGATTTATCCAAGTTAAAGAACATTTTTTAAAAAAAGATTTTATTTATTTGACAGACAGAGATCACAAGTAGTCAGAGAGGCAGGCGGGGATAGAGAGGAGGAAGCAGGTTCTCTGCTGAGCAGAGAACCCGACATGGGGCTCGATCCCAGGACCCTGGGTTCATGACCTGAGCCGAAGGCAGAGGCTTTAACTCACTGAGCCACCCAGGCGCCCTGTTAAAGAACATTTTAAATAAACTGAAGCATATTATTCTTTACCTCAGTCATATATTTCCATGATAATTACATTACACTTAGTCCTATTCTTCTTGTATAATTATGCCATTTTTATTTTATTTTAAAAACCTAGAAAATATTTGCCATTTTTTGGAATGAACCTGCTCAGGCTCAGTTATTGTTAGAATAAAGGCAGTGTCCTCTTTTGTAGCAGAATGAACTACTTTTCATTTGTCCTTGGAAAGCACATTTATACACTGAAGCATTTATAAAGACTTGAAAAGATTTGATGCCAACTGCTGTAGTAAAGCAAACTCCACCAAAACTACAATTTTATACTCCAAGAAGCTAATGGGTCTTTAATAAAACATATTTCCTGTTGAGATAAGTAGAGCTAAGTATTCTTATTCTACAGATGAGGGAAATAAAGGTTGAGGAAGAGTATAAAGTAATTTGTCCAATGTCAAAGGAGTCAGAAGCAGATCTTGGAATGGGCCCCTACTAGGTTACAGCGAGGAAGAGAATTATAGAAGTAACAAACCACTCCCTCATATTGCAGCATTTCTACTGCAAGAATAGCTTTTGTCGTAGGAACCTATTTCAATGGGGAAAGCAATTTTAAGTAGCTGAGCATTAAAATTAATAAGGAATAATCACATTACCCACATCATTTCAATACATATATTAAACATAAAAACTAGAAACTTTATATTATCACAGAACTTACAGGACTTCCCAAGCTCTTCTATTCTCAACAGGGGTGACCACATCATTCCTTCATTCACCAAGAAGTCATTCTTAGACCAGACTACATAGGTATTAGTTATATACATATAGTATTAGCTATATATATGTGTGTGTGTGTGTGTGTGTGTGTGTGTGTGTGTGTATATATTTAACATTTTTATTGTTATTTTTCTATCTTTTAATGTAATTTTGATATTGGGGATAAAGATAAAAGCAGAATGTAGTTTGCCACAAGGTAACAGTGGAAAATTATGAAGGATGAGACCTCCAGGAATTACCTATTAAAGACAGAACTTTCATTCATAGGAACTTTTTTATTTTGTGAAAAATTCTGGGCACACATAATAAATAATGAATATGATTATCAGCAGGGTGATACAGGACACTGCGCTTGCATTTTCCTGAGATATTTGAACTCCTTTTCTAGGAAAATTTTAGAATGTCCATTTCCATGTCTATTATGTGTACCTTTGGCACCAGTAATCATAGTACCTTGACCCTCTGGCTAGACCATAAATTAAATGCACAAATCATGTTTGCTTCACCTCAACCTTGAGATGGCATGCACACTCAATTTCTGAAGAAATGCCATAAAACGTACTTTTATGACTATTTTAGTATTTCAGGATTCAAGCAACTACTTTAACAGATCTCAGGAATGTCTTAAAATATGACCTTATTCTTACCTCTTGGGTATAAATTTATATGACTCACTTCCCTGTCAAAATCACTTAAAATCTTTGTAAATAATTTCTTTTGATTTTTATGAAATTTAAATCATGTATTTTACACTTAATATGAATTAAAATCTACAGTGTGTTCATGGAGGTCGAGAACAGAACTATAAAATAGTATTTATTTGTAATTAACATACTAGGACTTACATATTCATGAAATGCTATTCTTCACAATTGTCCTCTTGAACACTTTAAGTGAATTCCAATGATGTTACCTATTTCAAAATACCACAAATATCAGTATAAATATTCACCAGTGTTGGGCTTCCTTTGTAGTTTTACCTTAATTTTAATAAAAAATATTGCAATCCAATGTCATTCTCATTTTGCCAGACTAACTTCTAATTGATGTTCAGCTATTTCCAAAAATTAAAATTACCTTGCACATTTCACTCTATTGCCATCTAAAATCAAAGTGTTCAAGGATTGACAGTGATTCCAAAATGGAAATTCAAAAAATATTCTGAGAACATAGCAATATAATTAGTATGAAAGTAAGTAGAAATAAAGTTCCAAGACATCCTTGGCACATTAGTCACCATTCAAGTCCTGGTGCCTGTGCTTCTGCTCTAGGTAGGAAGATGACCCCTGACTCAAGTCATCAAATTCCATTCTGCTAGAGGACTCAAAACTACTTTCCCCAATACTCTGGAGAAACCCACATTCTCCTATTCTTTTCATGAAATGATAATTACAATGGAGTTAATAATTTTAATAATAATTACAATGCACATTTTTAATAAGCCAGATACTTTCTAAATGGAATATTTCCTTTAATTAACTTCATAATAATCTAATTTGATTCTCAAAACAATCCTAAAAAGTAGATATTGTATGAGTTCCATATTAAATATAATGCCTTCAAAGATGAGATGGGACCTCACTCAAATGCTATTATTAATTTGGCATTGGTCATCTGTTGAGTGAACCCAGACAATGAGTATTTACATTTATAATTCACTGTCAAAGAATAATCGTCCCTTCATCCATCCTTCACCCCCACCTAGAAGCTACTCAGATAATTCCTGGAATTCCTTCAATGACTTAACCATTTTTCAGTTTGGAAAATGCTTGGTTAAAGACTTTGCTTATCTCAAGATTTCATATTTTTTAATAAAATAAGGGGGGGTTAAATTTCTAAGAAGATAATAGTATGTATATTTTTCTGAATTAATTTGATCATGAAATCTGTTTCCCTCAGAATATTTTAGGCTTAGTATTCAAAAAGGGAAAGACTTTCCCATATAATCTAAAGCCTAGTAAAGCCGGTGCCACCCAATACATGACATTACATCCAACAGAAAGACAAATCTAAACTTTATATTCAGAAAGTAATGCACATCTTTATGGAATTCTGCAAAATAGATAGCACAGGGATAATTGCATTGAATTTACATACAGCACAGCTTCTGTAAACCCTCCCCACCCTATTTGTATACTCTGCCAAATCCTCACACTCTCTACTCAAAAATCTATGGCTTTCTTGCCTTTAAAATGCTGTAGAAAAATTTCAAATCTGCACTGATTATATTTCCTTCTTCTTCTGTTTCTCCTTCCTGTCAGCTTCCAAGTTAATTATTTCCATAAGTGTCTCCCTCTCTGTACCAGAATACTTTTAACTGCAGGTAAACAAATACAGAGTCAAAGAAAAGTCACACAGATAATAAGAAACGTATCTTCTTCCACAAGAAAAAGAGAGACAAGGTGAATTCGGGGCGGTTACTTAGCAGTTCAACGTGAAGCCTTTAGTTTGGTTGGTCTGCCATTTTTGTTTCTTTTTCTGGCAATAAGATGATTGCAACAACTCAAAATATCACATCCTAAAAAAAATTTCTTTTTCTTTTAGTTTATTTATTTGACAGACAGAGATCACAACTAGGCAGAGAGGCAGGCAGAGAGGGGGAGAGAACAGGCTCCCTACTGAGCAGAGAGCCCTATGCTGGACTCGATCCCAGGACCCTGAGATCATGACCTGAGCCGAAGGCAGAGGCTTTAACCCACTGAGCCACCCAGTGCCCCAAAATATCACATTCTAATCATAAAGCACCCAAATCAGGAAAAGAAAGATCCTTACTCATGGTCCTTTTCAAGAATGAAGAACATTTTCTCAGAATTGCCAACCAATATTCTAATGTCTCATTACTTAGCATTTCGTCATGTTCCTGTGCCATAGATCAATCTCAGGCAAGAAGAACTATGATTAGCTGATCTAATCAAGACTCAAATCATGAGGTTGAAGAAGAGCCCGGGAAGTATCTGACAAAATGTTGAGTTGTTTAGAATGAAGAGGCATAATTTTGAGTAGGAAACCAACAGTAGCTATTACCTGCCCTTTCTATTTATCTTCTTTCTCTTGCAGTATTTATACCATTATTCCCATTTGGCCCTACAAAAGACCCAGTAAGCAAACATAATCATCTATAAAAAGACAAGGAGAGATAAAATTACAAATAGCTATACTTTAAGTATTCTATGCCACATAGGTATACAATGCCATATGCATCATTGAAAATATTAATGTAAAAAGATTGGGTTGTTTCTGCCATTTTTTCTTTTATCAAAAATTGTTCATCTTATCATGGAAATGAATTGATGCTTTCACAATCATTTTTATTGACTGAATGACTGAATGGCAATTAATTTTGTGACTACCATAATTATTAACCATTTGTATATTTTTGTGTGTTCTTTGCCTATTTTCATTTATTTTTTCCTCAATGTTCTTATTTGTATTGCATTTCATTTTTAATATTTTTAAAATTTTTAATTGAACTATAATTGATATATAGTAAATTAGTTTCAGGTGGGCAACAGTGATTCAGTAATTATGTATATTATGAAATGTTTACCATGATAAATGTACTACATTGACTATATTCCCTATGCTGTACTATTTGTTTTCTTATTGATGTTAAGACTTCTAATGTACTATGAATATTAATTCTTATCATATATATTGCAACTATTTTCTCAGTTGACTTTTGATTCTTGTTATGTTTGTATTTTTCAGATAGAAAGGATTGTAATTTTCAGGTAGTCAAATCCATCAAGTTTTTTGTGTAGACCCAGTCTTCTATGTTACTCTTAAAATGCACTCTACATCCTAGATTTATATACAGTTTCTTTGCCTATGCTTTTTACTCAAGGCATACATTAAATGCTCTGCTCCTGGAGCTGGTTTGCCCAGGTTCAAATCTCGGTCAGCTACATTTTAGGTATGATACTTTGTGCAATCCAGTCATGTATTAAGTCAAAAAGAAGTTAATCACTTAAAACCCACAGTATTTGGCTATTCTTCTGGTATTCTTATTAAATATTTTATAGGTGAAGTTTCAATTGTTTTGGATTTAATTTGGTACATAGAACAACTTAGTGAGTTAATTTTGTATTTTTAATGGTTAACCAGTTGCCTGAAAAACCACTTAATTAAAATAATTCTTTTTCTGATTTGAAATTTGACCTTTATCGTAACTACATTCTTTATCTGATGTATGTATTTCTGGGTTATTTTGTCACCTTCCCTCGTTTTTCCTGTATTTTTTTATTTTAATACCATGCTTCTTGGTACCTAAAAATTCTTGAGTCTCAGTGTGAACTATAATCTCGTATAAATTTCCTTTTCCTCTTTTTCTCATTGGAAAGGTTTGTCCTGGCATCGTTTTTTAATTTTGATAATACAATTCATATTTTCTTGTTGGCATCTCTCTAGTTTGTCTTTGTTTTCACTTTAGTTTACTTTTCATATGTCTGAAACACTTTATTTAGCTACATTTATTATACACAGACTGGTATTGGGGTTTAGTTTTTGACCCAATCTATTTGCAAATACTAAAACATTTTCTTTTATGTCATGTTTTGTGCTTCTTATCTTTTATTTTCTTTCCCTTAATAACTAAAGCTTTTTTTTTTTTTCCTCTGAGTGTATTTGCATGTGTATGTTTAGTATGATACTTTGGATGGTTTCCCATCTGGTTTCAGTTCAACTAGTCATTTTTTTTTAAAGATTTTGTTTATTTATCTGACAGAGAGAGACACAGTGAGAGAGAGAAAACAAGCAGGGGGAGTGGGAGAGGGAGAAGCAGGCTTTCCCGTTGAGGAGGGTACCCGACATTCGGGCTCGATCCCAAGACCCTGGGACCATGACCTGAGCCGAAGGCAGAGGCTCAACCCACTGAGCCACCCAAGCACCCCTCAACTAGCCATTTTGCTAACTTTATATAATATGCTTAAAATATTATTTATTTATTTACCAACTTTGGTAAAATTAACAACTTTCACTACAGATAATGAGATATGAGCATATTCTCTGGGACTTTCACCCCAGTCCCAGCAGTCAACAGCAGACAGCAGACCAGAAGTTTGGCTGTGTTCCCAAACTCGCACAGAACAGCTTTCCAAAGTGCAGGTAGTATGTCTGATTTTTAGTTAAATCATCACCTCCTTCACCCTAGCACTTCTCCCTACTGAGGAAAAGTGACCTAAGAAATTAGCATAATTAGTATGGTTTAAAGAACATTTTATTTCATCTGTAATTACCTCTGGGATTCTCAGATTTATATATATATATATTAAACATATATGTATAAATATATTTATATATATATATACATAAATTCTTAACCTTATGTGTTGTGCTTCTGACCATTTTCTCTCCTTCCCCATCTCTCTTTTATTTGTTTTTGGTTTTTTGTTGGCAATAAACCTAAGTTCTTGTGCAAAAGAAAAATAGGGTGGCTCAGATGGTTGGGCATCTGCCTTCAGCTCAGGTCATGATCTCCAGTTCCTGGGATTGAGCCCCATGTCAGGCTCCCAGCTCACCAGGAAGTCTGCTTCTCCCTCTCCCTCACCTCTCCCCCTACTTGTGCTTTCTCTGTTTCTCTCTCTTTCAAATGAATGAATAAAATCTTAAAAAAAAAACCTCTGGGATTCTCAGATTTATATATATAAATTAGAGAATTTATATATATAAATTCTTAACCTTATGTGTTGTGCTTCTGACCATTTTCTCTCCTTCCTTATCTCTCTTTTTTGTTTGTTTTCTTTTTTGGTTAGCAATAAACATAAGTTCTTGTGAAAAAAAAGTATATGCGTGTGTGTGTGTGTGTGTGTACTATAAAGTATATATATGTATGTATGTGTATATATATATATGTTTTTATACATGTATATGTGTGTGTGATTACCTCTGGGATTCTCAGATTTTATATACATACATATGTATCATATATACACCTATATATTATATATACCTTCATATTTAAGTACTAAATTAACTATCTTTAAATCTCTTCATTCTTATCACACAATTATTGTTATAAAGCATAAAACACTGTCATTGTGAAGGATACGCAGGTGCCATTTTAGAATTTCAGAAGCAATTAAACCAAGGATGTGTGTAAATGTGTTTTTAAAAGGAAAATTAAGAAAATATTTTCCTTTAATCTTTTACCTGTTTTGAAATCACCACCTAATGTTCTTTCTTTCTCAATCTGCTTTCAATACAGCCTGCCACCATGAGTGGGATATAGGAGAGAAAAGCTATGGGATGTAAAAAATAACACTTGTCCTAAGAACTTTTATTAAGCCCTCAGAGAAATGAAACATCTTTAAATAGGTTACACACCGGATACAAGCTTAAATACAGTTTGTTAGAAGACACTTAAAATGTGATTCATCTGCTATTAATCTCTTAACCTCCTCTGCAGCATGTTGTCACCAAACAGGGAACAATCTAGAAGGCTTTCAGAATCTGACACTTCTGCTGTAAACATTTCAGAGTAAAGTCCCTGATGCTTGTTGAAAAAAGTCCTTAATTCTCCCAGTGGCCACCTCTCCACTTCAAGAACAGAAAGTTGACGGTGGGCTACTGCAGGAAAATATTTTTAAAGGAGGAAAAAAAAGATGTTGGATACAAAGAAAAGAAAGTTTTAGGGAATCTAGGTAAATATATGTGGCTAATCCTTTAAATAACAGATATGCTTTAAAGTACCTAATTTTGTTGTTTGCTCTAGTGAAGTTCTTAGTACCTTATTTTTAAACATGAACATATATGTATATGAGTTCAAAAAAAAATCTGTTTCGCCTAATTAAAATTAGGTAATAGCATCATCCCCTTTCAGGTGAGTGTTCATGACTTTTTCTGGAAGACCTTTGTATGTACATTTGTTTCATATGCATGTTTTCTCACTCTGCAAAATCATTTTCTAAATAAATTTCCAAGAAAATTTAGGGATATGTCTAAGAACTATGGAGACCATACCTACAAAAGTTACAAATAACTATTTGACAGTTTTATTAATAGCAAATAGCACCACCTTTTCCTACTAAAAATACCTTATAGCTCAGTTTGTTAAATTAAAAGGAACAAAGAGAAAACAGAGCCTTGCATATTTCAAAGCAAATATATACTTTCATTCAACTTAGGCTCTGGGTCTAGCTTTGTACTTCCTAGGAAAATATGTGCTTTTAAAAATTTATGTAACATTTATCATATATTATTTCAGTTGAAATGAAAGATAATGATAATTTTATAAGTCTTCCTTTGGTGTGCTAAGAGTGACAATTATAAAAGGTACTTAATTGGATACTTTCTTGCCTTTAGTCATACTTGAACATTTGTAGTATATTTTTTCTTATTATTGGCTTAAACCTCAGAGTAATTCACTTAAGATGAATTTTCTCTGATAACATATATAGAAAACAAGACTCTACATACCATGAAGGAAGTCTGCCTTACTGTCTGTCCGACCTTATTTTTTATTCATCATTGTTTCGCCAGGTCCTAGAATTTTTGTGTGTGTGCAGAAGGCACCAATAAATATTACTCAGTGATGAAGGAATCAAGGAATGGAGTCACCCTTATATTTACTCTAAAGAGCTTGCCTAACCGTTGATGTCACACACCAAGTAAGTACAGGACACCTCCCATATGTTAATTCTGAGAATCTAATGGCAAAGAAGTTATAGTGACTTTTTGGAACACAGGATGAAAATGTGACAAGCAACCCCAATAATAGCTCATACAGAGACAGTACTGAGTGCTACAAGGGCCTCCGGAGAGGTACCTCACACACGCTGGTAAGAGAAAATGGATATATACTGAAATTTGAAGCATAAGTAGGTATTACTCAGGCAAAGAGAGATAGAGGATAGAAATTGTTGATGGAGGGCATGGAGACAGAACACAGACAAAAGAATCAGGCAAAAGAAACAGTGTGTGAAAAAAAATCCAGAGAAAGACACCACACAGAATTTTTTGAGAACTGTAAGAAGCTCAGTAAGTCTGAAGAACAGAAATTGAGGAGGACAGAAGTGAGAAGAGAGACAGCAGAGGAAAGCTGGGGCACATTCCCAACTTCAGGAAGAAACAGAAGACTTGACTCTGGGGCATGTGGCCAAGTCATGCCATTTTATGGATCACTAAACCAGGTTTCACAATGGGAAACTCACTCAGTACATTCAGCTTGTCCTGAGAGTTTAAGGTTAGGTCTTCTTGGTCTCCAAAATATTGAGTTACATTAGAGTGTATTGGCTGATGTTACAGAGTCCTCTTAAAGCTTGTGCTTCTAATAGTCAGAAAGAACTTCTAGAAACAATACCATCAACAGACTCCCAAGGCTTCAGCTGTATGCAGAGCAGTATATATACTTGATATATATTCTGGTTACCCAGCCCTGCTTTGGATCTAATGGGCGTTCATTGTTCTTGCATGAAGCTCCCTCACTATTATTACCTTCTCCAGATGGATATTTGAGAATAAATATGGGGGTGAGGATGGGGCTGAATATTGCCTTGTTTAGAACTTGGCCTTCTGGCCTCTTCCTCACTACTGCTGTAATTATGAGTGCCCTCACTTTATCCCAAAACCCTCTCAGGCCAGAATTCACAAAGTCCGTGTATATAAGGGCACTGCATGAAATCTCAGCATTATTGCAAATTTGGCTCCCTCTGCTCCTGAGCTTAATCTTTCAAAGTGGTTTGATTTAATTCTTCAAACGTAGCAATAATCTTTGCTTACCTTATCTTCAAAACTCTGACCAACCTCTCTTTGAGATAGTTTTGCTTAAATATGTGGGAAAAAGCCAGTTTGTTTTTATATAGCAGTAGAAGCAAGGCCAAGAAATGAAAACCCATTTTTATTTTTTTAACTCTGGGTAAAAGTTAAGTCTGACACGCATTCACTCACATTGCTAAAATGAAGACAAGAAATGACAAGTGGCTCCAGGGGGATTGATTTTAGACTATTTAAATCTGGATCAGTCAAGGGAAAAAGTTCTACTAAAAAACTTCCATCAGATATGCCATGGTCTCTCAAAGAACATCCTTATATTTAAGAAGTTAAAAAAAATCATTTTTTTTTTCCTGAGTGCTAATAGCTCACTGCAGTATGTTGAAGCAGTTTGTGCTAATAAAGTAAACAAGATAATTTTAGGAGCAGGTATGATGGGCTTAGATAATTGAAAAGCCTCTATCCATAAAGCCAGATGAGCTTGCTTAGCAAGACTTTAATTTTGGTCTGGAGTCAATCAAGAAGTGATTACCAGCTCTGTGTAAAAGAGCCTATCTCTTACTGCTACCTAAGAGTGAAAGGAATGCGATTTAGACTGAGCAGAATAGAAGGTGGCCAGAAAGCTATTTGGAATTTCAGGAATGGAGTAAAATGGACTGAACACATCAAGTTTTTCTTTTCCTGTGCCTTAAAACACCCAGGTTGGACAGAAAGAGTCAGAAAGTTATAGTAGAAATCACACTGAACAGACAGAATATCAGGAGACCGGACTTCTGGTCTTGACTTGGATTCTAACTGCATGATCCTACGAAAGTCACTTAACTTACCTGGGCCCTATATTCATCACCCATAAAAATGAATAATTGAACTAGATAGTCTCTGAGTTCTTGTCCATGAACTTCGAAAAAATTAAAACTAGATGTTTCCACTTTACCTCAGTAATGAGCCTGGTATACAGTAGACATCTAATAAATGTTCCTCGTATGAATAGAAAAACTATGTATTAAATTTTTCTTAATAGAAAAACATCATATTTATACATGTATATCCTTAGCAGTTAAAATAATTCATAAAAGAAATACCTTGATTAAAATGATAAGTTATATAACTGAAGGAAACAAACATAATTTGAAATATTAAGCTTAATAGAGCTAGATAGCACTTTGACATAGACTCCAACTAATAAGTATGACCAATATTTTCTTAGACTTCTCTGGATATCAGTTCAAGTAGTTATCTTGTTCAGGAGGTGATATTTCTTTCTGCTGAGATTTTAATGATAAAAATGTGCAAAGCCACATAACTGAAAGATGAAACCAAATCATTTGGTGGCAGTGAAATCTAATCACAATTCTTTTCTTCTGAAAGTCCCATCGGAATACAAAAGAAAGGCAGGGATTGGTAAAAACAATATTTGCATAAAATTTCTACATGCCTATTATAACCATGCCATTTATGTCTCACAAACTTTCAGATTACACTGACTCCCCTTTCAAAGAGATAGGGTATGTTGTGCTAAGTCATACTTCATAAAACCAAAGGGCTCTGGAGATAGGGTGATGGCCCTGGAGGCAGTCAGAACACAAGTTGGCAGGGAGAGACAATGACAGAGGAAAGGGAAAACCTTTGGAAATACTACAGCTTCTCCAACTGCTTTCTCTGGTTAATAGTATCTTGACTTCTGTCCATTCTTACATTGTAAACAACTCCTTTGATGTGTAAGGTGATCAACCATTTATTTACAAATAAAAGAGATTATTACAGATAAACATCAAAGTATCTGTGAGGAAGGAGAAAATCTCCTAACAAAGACGTAACAGATAATGATGGATACACGGATGATTTCCTTTAAATTTTCCTATACCCAGAGTTTTAAATATGGGTTTACAAGTTGAAGCAAAATTCTATAAACAACAGAGGGACTTTCTTGAGACCTAAGTCTGAGACTACATGCAGTTTTACCTTCTCTACATCAGATATAATCTCACTTCAAGCTTTTGTTTTTAAAATTTTATTTTATTTATTTATTTTTAAAGATTTTATTTATTTGACAGAGAGATCACAAGTAGGCAGAGAGGCAGGCGGGGTTGGGGGGAGTGGGCTCCCTGCTGAGGAGAGAGACAGATGCGGGGCTTGATCCCAGGACCCTGAGATCATGACCTGAGCCGAAGGCAGGGACTTAACTCACTGAGCCACCCAGGTGCCCCTGTTTTTAAAATTTTTAAACAGCCTAAGGGGGAATTTGGTTTGTAAGACTCAATAAAATATAACAGGAGACATAGTTTTCTCTTTCCTCATAAGAAAAGTTGAGGAGTAAATATTTTTACAGTAAAACCTACAGTAGCTTTTACCAAAAGAGGCTGAAAATGAAAGAAATACTGAACATTTTTAGTCCGTAGTCATGAATACCAACATAAAAAGAATAGGGTTATTATCACCTTAAGTCAAATCACTGTTTATTTTCTAAACACATTATATGGTGACATCTGGGTATCCATTCCAGAATAGATCTAATTCAATTAGAATTATTCCTGATGTAAGCTGTCTATATAAGGCTGCTCTAATTCATAAACTCCTCAAGATCCCAGCTTTTTCTTCTTGCTTCTAGGTCCTGAGAGGCTGGCACTCCTAAGTTTACCCAATATTCCAAAATGGCTTCTTTTGCTCTAGTCATTTCATCTGTTTGGAATGAAAAGGGAAGGACATGACCCTTCCTAGAAGATACTTCCCAGTACTTAGAAATGTGTCTTATGTTGCATTGGCCAAAACTTTGGCCAAAACTTAACTGTATGATTATATCTGATGGCAAATAGCTAGAAAATGCTGTCTTATGTAAACAGCCATATATCCTTGTAAATATGTAGAATAAGGGAGAAGTCTAGAATAGTAAGACACTTTTGGTTGTCAACATATCCTGTTATTAAAGCTACCCAAGACATAATAACCTCATATGGCAACCAAGTTGTGTTGAATACAGACCCATCTTTTACTCATTTCAACCCATTCTTAAGTTCCTTGAATGGAGGGCGGTGTTAATGATACTAATACCAAGGCATCATGCCTTTTAAGGGTCAGTGTCTTTGGTTCTATTTTCAAAAGAAAACATTCCCCAAAATCCATTTTATAAATGCATTCTATTAATCATAAAGAAAACCAGGTCAGAATTTCAAATTTTGCACAACACTGAAGCCAACCATTTAAAAATTAATATTCTTCTAATAAAGAACCAGTAAGTCCATTATATTCAAAAAGGCAGTATGTGTCAAGTTCTATCATGGCACGACATATCAGCAGTATTTAGCACAGTTGATTATTCGTTCCCTCTAGGAACACTCCTCACTTGTTTTCTGTAACTCCATACTCTGCTGGTCATTGTTTTTGCTCACTGGTCTCTCATTCTTTCTTTCTTTTGCTGGTTTTACTTTGTCTCCCTGACCACAAGACACTGGAGTGGCCCAGAATGCAGTTCTTGGGTCTTTGCTTACCTTTATATAAATGTGTGTGTATACACACACACACACACACACACACACACACTCATTCCTTTGGTGATACCATCTAGTTTCATGATTTTAAAAACAACTTGTTAGTGACTCCAAAATATTTATCTGCAGCCTAACTCTCCCCTAAATTCCAGAATTAAATATCCAATTGCCTTCTCAACAGCTCTATTGACTATCTAATGAGCATCTCATACTTACATACCGAAATGCACACTTCTGGTTCTCCTTATCCCAGACTATTTCTCTGTGATCTTTTCAGTTTGTATGAATGGCAAGTCCAGCTTTGTCAGACCAAAAACCTTAGGGTCATCCTTGACTCCTCTTTTTTCCACTCCTATATCCAATCCAATAACAAATTAATTGGGTTCCTCACCCTAACCATCCAAAGGCTGACCACTTCTCACTGGCTCCATCATAATCACCTCTTCCAAGTTACTATCATCTCTAGCCCGGTTTATTGTACAGTTAAGTGATTCTTGCTGATCTTTAAATGCCACGGCTTGCTCTTTTCCCTTCCCTATTTCTCTGCCACTGCCCCATAGTCTATCTCCTTATGGCAGTCAGAGCAGTCTTACTGAAACAAGTCAGATCATGTCAGTCCCATATTGGAGATATCTCCTTTTTTTTTTTTTTTTTTTTTCCTGAGAATGAGTCTCTACTATGATCTCCAATGCCTTATATAATCAGGTTGCCCATTATCACTTCTTTTCAATTCTTAGTACTCTTTGTTCCCTCACGCCAGCCACAACTGTTTACTTGCTACTCCTTATTCATATCAAGAATGGTCTTAAGTCAAGGACTTTTGTACTTATTATCTGTTTTTCAAAACTTCTCACCTCATATGGCCACATGGCTAACTCCCTCAATTCCTTCATGGCTTTCTCCAATGTCACCTTCTAAGTAGGGTATTATATGATCCCTTATTTAAAATTAACACTTTACCCACCCAAAGGTCTAAATCTCCCTTTCCTGATGTTTCTCCTAAGCTCTTTTCACCAACGTCTATTGACATATTTGGTTTATTTTTGGCCTCCCCTAACCAGAATTAAGTATCATGAGAGGAGGGATTTGGGGCTTCTGCTCACTACATCTTTAGTATCTACCATAGTGTTTATAATACAGAAGATGCACAATAATTATGTCACAAAGAAATTAATAACATGATGTATCTTTGCTTAAAAATCATAAAACATGACTTGTCTGAATTTCTCATATCTACTGTTTGCTAAGCCAGATCAATAGTTAATGGAAATTTGCTGATCTATAAATCCTCATTTTGTTTGCTGTCTTCCTTCCCTTAATTTTGTTTTATTTATGTAATAGCAAGATCAGCTGGATGAAGATCCACATCAGACTAAACATTTGCTCTTTTGAGAATCTGCCAATGCATGCATTTTAATTGACCTGTTACATGTGGCTGAATGAATCAAGGGCTTCACTATGATTAAGTTCCTTTTGATTATATAGGAATAATGCAACTTTCTAGCACTCTTCCTTGCCTGGATAATTAAGATTATCTGGTGTATAGTTTCATTCCATTTATATTTCATCTTCTATCTGGTGGAGTCCTTTTTTGCATTTTTCCTTGCAGTGAGGTGCATCTTGTGTGTGCCCATGTGAGATTAAAACATCATGGAAGGCCTAAATACACATAACAGTTGCTTCTGTGCATTGAAATCATTTTCTAGCATTACAACACATATAGGCCTATTGTACAGTATGCTTTCATTTCATCTATAACCAAACTGAACAGGAGTGACAATGTGGAAATGAAAAGAGTTCACTCCTGTTCAGCTTGAGAAATTGCATTTGACACAAAGTGAAAGGAAATATGTGGGAATGTTGAAACCAAAAAAGAAAAGAAAAACAGTGAAATTTGTAATGGGAAAAAAAGTCATTCTTTGTTCTGCTCCTCAATTTAAAAATATATATCATGTTTTTCTAATAATTAAAAGTGTCAGCATCATTTGCAAGTTATTTATTATTATAGTTTACTTAATAGAGTTTGCTATGTTGCATAGTCTCTGCACTAAAGACAATATTTTGCCATCATTACTACTATAAACTGCTTCAGGAACATGTAATATTAAAATCATGACAGGAAAACTCATCAGTAGGCAAGGCACTTAAAATAGCTCTTGATTTAGAAATAAATTTCTAACCAATACTGCACTATAAATTGGTAGAACAAAAAGCCTTACAAAAGAAGTAAATTTCAAGACAGTGTGTCTAAACATGGTGTAGTAAAGACTTATTTTTCTATTTAGCCTCTAACACCCCTTCTCTGGTTAACAATGCCTTGTATTACTTCCCCAGTACTATCATTTCTCCATCCACAATCTGTATATGATGGCTAAATTTGACTCCTTCCCTGATTCTTATAGACTGAATGTTTGTGGTCCCAAAATTCACATGTTGAAGACCAAAACTCTATTATATGGTATTTGGAAGTAGATCCTTTAGGACATAAATAAGTTCTGATAAGGTCATAAGGGTGGGTCTTCCATATGGGACTTTGTCCTTACAAGAGGAAGGAGAAAAAGATCTCTCTATCATGTAATAACACACACACAAAAATGTGGCTGGCTACAGGCCAGGAAGAGAACTCTCACTAGAATGCAACCATGCTAGTACCCTGAGTTCAGACTCTACACCTCCAGAACTCGGAGGAATCAATTTCTCTACTTTAAGTCACCAAGTCTACACAGATCTTCTTGTGTATTTATGAGTTAGGTCTAGCCAATCTCTATATAAGTCATCACTCTAGCCATACTAACTGAATCAAGGGTGATTATGTGGCATAACTCAAACCATTAAAAGTTAAATCTAGTAGTTTTAGAATTCTCCCAGCCTTCCTCAGCTGGGATTCTGCACCTGAATCACAACACAGAAAATGGTTTCAATGACTACATTATTGATTATTCCGAAGATAATATTCTGTTATTACCATCCACTATGTCCAGGAAAAAAAGTCAGGTTTTTTTTTGTGTGTGTGTGATGCATCCATTGTCTTAAAACAGTGACAGTATTAAGGCACCAGGCTTTAAATCTCTCATATTTTAAATTCCAGTCAAGAACATCCCCCTCGCTGGGGAGTGTAGGATTGGAAGAAGATAAAGTGGTAGCTACTAGGCACCCAGAGAGCTTGAAAAGGAAGCACACATGCAGCAGGAGCAGAGTCAGGAGCTGGAAAAAGAACAGCTGCTTGAACGTAGATCAAGTCATATCTGCATCTTGCACCACACCTATGACCTTCAGTTACACAAACCAAACTGCCTTTTAGTTTAGACCCATTTGAGATAGACTTTCTGATACTTGCAGCAGAGGTTCTGACTGATACCTTTTAAGCATTCCAGTTGGGCTTTGGAAGAAAATGAAATTGTATTTTATATTTCAGTTACAAAGTGCTACTTTTAGATAGTGTGAAATAGAAAAATGCTCTACTCCACAGTCTATAGAAATAGACAAGAAATTGGGAAAGGGAAACACAGAGGCTGGGTGTTTACCACATCCACGAAGCAAATGCATAAAACATCTCTACATTCCCTCCTCTTTTTGATTCACCAGAGAAAGAGAAGCATATTTTTTAAAGACTGGGGAAGAATTCATCTAGTCCTCTCTGCCTAAAAGGATTGGGATGGTGGTGACGTGGAGGCAAGCGTGGGTGAGGAGGTCCAGTTGTGCTACCTCATCAAGATGTGGATGGATGAGCCATGTAACCACTTACATAATGCAAAGTTGACACAGCCTTGGTGCTTTAGCAACAGCTCGGAGAAGAGGGAAAAATGATCTATTCAAGAACCTGTTTACAACCCGATTTTGTGAAATGAGAATAAAATCAGGAAATCTGTATAAATTACCCTTTCTTGGTTGTACCAAGTTTAGGAACTAGAAAGAAAAGAGTCACAATCATGTAAATCCAACCCATCACAGCCCGTCCTCCAGATATCTTCAAATCCTCCCCTAATTATATCTCCTGAGGCGTTTCACAATCTTAATCCTTACTTCTTCTCAAGATGGGGTAATGAATATGGTGAAACTGGTGGAGCCTCAGAGAGCAGTAGTTAAGAGGTCTGGCTTTAGATTCAAATCCCAGCTCCACCATTAACTAAACACGTACCCTTGGGTCAGTTAGGACAATGGAGAAAGTAGCACTTCCCCTATACAAAGTGACTCAATAAAATTTTAAATGTTAGAGGCTTCACACAGTGCCTGGCACATTTATAATGTCAACTGCTATTTGTTAAAATTACCATTACAGTTGTATTGACTCCTGCCTCAATGTTAAGTACAAACGACGAAACTTCCTAAGGGCCACTGAGAGTGCTACTAAGAAGCCATTATTTAGAAGCAAATGAGAACTACCCAGCTAAGTCAAGTCAGACATCAAATCATGAAAGATAAAAAATATGTTGTTTTAGACCACTAAGTTTTGAGGTGTTCTATTAGGTAGCAATGGATAACTGGGAACACTAAGCATTTGTCTTTTCATTGCTAGTGTAAACAGAATATTTTCCATTTTATCCCTTTCATGTTATTTCCTCACTTTTCTGTATCATGAAGCTATTTTTATATATTATTTATTTACATATTAACATTTATTTTATACATTAAAATTTTAAGTATCCATTGTGTTGAATTGTCATATTATTCTTAACTGACTTAAAGTTACTTTTTTAGGTTTCTCATATATAAATTCATATCATCTGCACAGTATTTTTATGCTACTTATTTTATTTGCATGTCTAGTTGTATTGGTCAGTACATCTAGAACAAGGTGAAAATACAGTGGCAAAACTGGGTTCATATTTTACTGCTGATTTAAATGAAAATGCTTCTAGGTGTCTTATCTGGATTTAAATATAATCGCTGTAGAAAAATTTCCCTCTATTTTTACTTAGAGTTTTTAAATGGCTTTTTAAAATATCAGGAATAGCTCTTCAGGTTTATTAAATTTTTTGAAGCATCTTGCTTAGTCATTCTGGAATAATAATTCTTGATGAATTATTTTCTATAACATATAATTAGGTTTGTTTTATTACACAATCTGAGAGCCCTTTTTAAATAGATTATTTCTCTCATTTATGTATAATGTCATAAAAATGGTTGAATTTAATCATTTTGTGTTTTACATTCTTAATCATGTTTTTCCCTAATATTTGTTACATGGTCTATATTATATATCTCTCTCTTTTAAAGATTTTATTTATTTATTTATTTATTTTTTAAAGATTTTATTTATTTATTTGAGAGAGAGACAGTGAGAGAGAACATGAGCGAGGAGAAGGTCAGAGGGAGAAGCAGACTCCCTGTGGAGCTGGGAGCCCCATGTGGGACTCGATCCCGGGATTCCGGGATCATGACCTGAGCCGAAGGCAGTCGTCCAACCAACTGAGCCTCCCAGGCGTCCCTTATTTATTTATTTATTTGACGGAGAATGCAAGAGAGCACAAGCAGGAGGAGTGGCAGAAGGAGAGAAAGAAGCAGGCTCCCCACTGAGCAGGGAGCCAGAGCCAGAGCAAGGGAGGGCAGGGCTCCATTCTCAGACTCTGGGGTCATGACCTGAGCTGAAAGCAGACAATTAACCCATTGAGCCACCCAGACACCCTTATATTATCTCTTTTAAGTGTAATTTTTTCCTATCAAATTATATAGAAGATTTACAGTCTGCTCTTTTCTGATAAATACTATTAACTCTTCAAATTATATAATTAAACATTTCTTAATTTATTAATTCTAAAAAAATCCTTAAACATGAAATTATAAAAATAGAAAATATGCATTTAAATTTTCTTGATTCTCTCATCCTCTCTTCATCCTCCAGTATGTTATATCAGCATTTGATATTTTGTCTAGACTTGTGTCATTTATATTTCTTACAGATCTAAAATTTATTTATATTATTATTCAGTCTTAGAATTTTAGTATGCTTTCTTATAGCACCATCATTCCAGAGACCTTGATTTCAATTTGCCTCTTGATTGGCTGAGTTTGTAATCAAGTAGTTTTATTTTTCAAGTATTCATGGGTGCTATAAACCTGAGGTTTTGAGTGCTTGAGAATATATTTGTTCTTAGCTGGATGAGGGTAAGAGAGGTAATTAGCAAAAGGGGTTATCAAGGATTCCCTATTCCTTCTAGCTTATGAAACTATTGTGTTTGCATGAAAAGATGCTCAATATCACTAATAATCAGGAAATGCCAGTCAAAACCACAGTGAGATATCACCTTGTACCAGTCAGAATGGCTATAATCAATAAGACAAGAAATAACTGTTGGTGAGGATGTAGAGAAAAGGGAGTCTTTGTTTACTGTTGGTAGGAAAGAAAACTGGTACAGCCACAGTGGAAAATGGTATGGAGGTTCTTCAAAAAACTGAAAGTAGAAACTACATGATCCAGTAATTCCACTACTGGGTATCTGCCCAAAGTAAATAAAAATATTAGAAAAAATAGTCAGGAGGAAAGTTTGAGGAAAAAATAATTTTTGATCAAATACTTTTACCTAGTGCACACAGTTGATATTTTCAATAGGAAATATAGATCTATAGTTCCATAGAAAGATCAGACTTAGAAGGTAAAGGTATTAGAGTTGTTACCATATAAGGAGTAGTCAAATTTATTGGAGAAGGTAAGATTATCAAAGATAAACATATAAATAATTGATAAGTTTCTGTGTAATATGATCACTTAAAAAGGAAGTAGAAAAGAAAGAATTTAAGTGAGAAGATCAGAAAACAGTCAAAGGTAGGAAGATATCCAGCAGAAATCAGAATCATGGAAGTCAAGTAGAAGAAACTGTTTCCAAAAGAAAGGTCTGATCACCCAGGGCGAATATTATACTTCTAAGATAAGTCTGATAGTAAGTTCTAGAATTTTTAATAAAAATTAAACCTTCACTACAACAGATTTAGTAGAGGCTATGAGCAAAAATCTGATTGTAATGGCTACTGTAATTGTAATTAATATCTAGTAAACTATGTAGGAGAGACCAAGGGAAAATGCAAGAGAATTGAACTATACAAACATCAGGGAAAATTTTTTCCACATTCAATTGACTTTTATTCAATTGACTTTTAAATTCCAAATAATTGGCAAAAAAAAGGTAAACTAAAGGTTTGGTTTGGCTGTACTGAATGTTAGTTACCCTGATTAATGTGAATTGCCTATCATTGACAGATGATTGCCAAGTACAGAGTATCTATGATGCATATTATCAATACAGGCCAGAGTATTTTGTGGAAAGTTATTTAGCTAAAACTGAACCCATTTCACGAAGCTTCAGTGTTCACGAACTTGTGGAACATTACTCTGTATGGGATTGTAAAGAGATGGAATGGCCACTACCTCCCAGGAGAGTTTTTATTGCACAAGAGAATGCATCAGTGAATTATCAAATCCAGTGACAATATTTTATGTTACATTCTAGTGTAACATTTAGTGTGGAACATTGCACATTAAATTATGGATGCATAATTTTTCTGGGAATGTTCAGTGCAAGGAAGAAAGGGTATAAACCCTTTTGTGTCTTCCCCACCACCCTGCCACCAACTCCCCTACCCTCACATTCACTCCCTATTTCACTCCACCAAGTAGAAATTGTTTACAAGGATGGCAAATAACCTTTTGTTGAGAAAGGAAACATTTGGCAAAGAACCTAAACAGAAACAACAGGGCCATAAAAATTTTTGAGAAGAGAAATGACACTTTGAAACAATAGGCAGAAAGGATTAGCCAATCACATGATTATACAGTCCATCCCCCAGGCTCCTGAATGACTTTTAATCTAACTGCAACATTTATCTTTCTATTTTTTCACTTTCCAACTTCTATGAATTTTGTAGCTACAACTTAACAAGGCTCTTAAAGGCACTTCTGCTTATATTTTAACTATGCTCACCTCAAGTAGCTGAGGCAATTTTTGGTTAGTTGGTTCTATAATTTAAAAAGAAAATATAGGGGTGCCTGGGAGGCTCAGTTGTTTGGACGTCTGTCTGACTCTTGGTTTCAGGCTCAGCTCATGAGCTCAGGGTGGTGGGACTGAGCTCCACGTCTGGCTCCACACTCAACAGGGAGTCTGCTTGAGATTCCCTCTTCCTGTCCCACTGCTCTCCCCCAACCCCACTAATAAATAGATAAAATCTTTAAAAATAGGAATGTCATTTGGTTCAGCAATTCTATTTCCAGATATACACTAATTTTAAAAGATATATGCACTTGTGTTTTTATTGCAGTATAATTTATAGTAACCTAAATATGGATATCGATATGTGATACATGAAGTTTTATATTGTTAATTGTTCCATGCTTGTTACATTAACATTGGGTCAAATGTGAAATGGCTATTTCAAATATGAAATAGCCATTTCATATGTCAAATATGGTCAGATCTCAGTAATTTCATGTGCTTCATGATTAAACAATAATAATTTTGTTCCCATGATTCTCATCACACATTTAACAGCATCCATCCCTTATTCTGCAGCTCACCTTCTACCTTCTTCCTCACATAAAGCCTAGTACTTCTTGGGATCTCAGTGTAAGCGATGCTTCTTTTTAGAAGTGTTCCTTGACCTCTTAATCCATTCAGGCTGCTATAACAAAAATACCAAAAACTGGGTGGCTTATAAACAATGAACAATTATTTCTCACAGTTCTGGAAGCTGGCAAGTCCAACCTCATGGCACTGACACATTCACCACCTGTGAGATCCTGCCTCCTCATTAACACCCACCTTCTCACTATGTCCTCACAAAGCAAAAGGGCAGGGGACCTCTTTGGGGTCTCTTTTGTAAGGACACTAATCCCACTAATAAGGGCTCCAACCTCATGACCTAATCAGCTCCTAAAGGCCCCATCTCAAAATTATCACCCTACTGGGGATTCGTTTTCAACAGATGAATTTTGAGGGAACACAAATGTTCAGACCATAGCAACCTCCATACTAAGTTAAATCTCTCTACCATAGACACTCATGCACATTTCCTTTATAACATGTGTCACAGCTCTAATGGTACAATTATATTTGTGATTATTTGATCAATATCTGTTTTGCTCATCAGACTTTAAGTAACATGAACACAGAAACCATGTCTGTTTTTACCATGTTATCTCTAGTACTTAGTACTATGCCTGGCATACAGTGTATGTCAAATAATTATGAGGTAGAAGAAATGAATAATCTTAAAAATATATTTCTTTTCATATTCAGTAAAGGTATTCTGCACTTAAAATTTATAACCAATAAAGTTACAATGTAGCATTTAAAGCTAAAAGCACCATATACTCTCAAATATCTTAGTACTTAGGAAATGGAAGTTTACTTTTCCAGTCCATTATTCTTTATTTCAAGAATATGTAGCACTAATCTGACTCACTTAAAGAACAGTGAGTGAGTTATAGATCCTATATCAGAGACAGCAATTCTACCGATGTAATTTTTAAAGATACAACAATATGCTTATAAATTTTAAAGTAATTAAAATGGTAAAAAGTGACTGCTAAGAATATTTTAATAGAATTTTAGTTCTTAAAGTAAGATTTTGATTTCTTTAAATGGGATAAATATATTTCTTTTTGGCCAAAAACTTTAAATGGTTTTTGGTACCTAAAGTTACTGAATGTCTGTATAACCAGAGTTTTACTATTACTAAGTTATAATCAATTCTAATAGACTAATTTAAAAACATTCTGCTCAGTTACTCAAATAATTCAAGATCCAATAACATATATAACAGTATAATTATTTACATGGATAAATAAAGTCCCTTAGAAATCACTATGTGCCAGACTAAGCAAGTCAGTATTTACTCCTGAGATGGTCATCAATATAGAACATTAATCAAGCCAAGTGAAAATTGAATGCAATTAATGGCTTAGGAACTACAAATATCCTTTTGACTAAAGTGAAAAATGGCTGATTTTGTATTGCATGATAAGCATACAGTGAAATTGGAAATATTTTGGCAAATATCTAGGAAACTTTGACTATTTTCCCAGCTCTTCTAGGGGTTCATTCTAAATAGACTACAGATACTAAAAGATACATGTGATATAAACTTCCTTCTTCTTACAGGAATTGGAGGCTTTGTCTTTTAAGTGACAGCTGAAAAGAAGACTAAATGTTCCTTCCAGAGCACATTTTTGGAAACAATAAAATCTAAATATCTTCTATTTCGGAAGAGTTTGGTGAAGACCAAAGGAATGAGAAGAGAAATAAAAGTAACCAGAATTATTGTATATTCCACTATTGCAAAAACAAACAAACAAACAAACAAACAGGAGAGGCACGGAATCAAAGTGATCCCTGAGAGCACAATGCAAGCCTTTTGCAGGCTTATAGTCTCTTTCAAACAGCAATGATGAAGTTTAGAATATAAGTGAGATTTGGCGGGGGTGAGTGCCAGAGCCAATGACAAAGAAAGAATTCTTGAGATATCTTTGGTGCAAAATGGTGGTTTATTAAAGCATGGGGACAGGACCCGTGGGCAGAAAGAGCTGCTGCCCCAGGGCTGTGAGGAGTGGTCCATTATATACTTGCAAGTTGGGAGGGGGTCAGGGATGGCGTAAGTCTCTAAGGAATTTTGGGAGCAAGGTTTCCAGGACTTCGAGGGGCTAGCTATTGTTGGGAAAAGGTCATTTATTACTGTCTAATAAAACCTTAGACATGAGACCCTTCAGATATATATCGATGGGCCATATGCTTCAGGATGATTGCCAGCATGTATCTTGGAGGGTTTAGAGATAATGGAAGTTTCCAAAGGAATTTTTTTATGTTAAAGTAGACCCACACGACCTGGTTGGGGTTGGGGGACGGTCAGGCAGGATTGCCTTTTGCCCTCAGCAAAGTATTAAGGTGGAGGCCGTTGAGTCCCTAGAAGAATGTCACTCTGCCTGTTTCAAGGACTTCTCAGTGGGCTCGAGATAGTAAGGAAATTTAATAACTTTTCTTCTGCCTCTGTTTCCCATATCAGCAAGGCATCAACACATCTTTGTTAAATGAATGAGTGAATAAATGAATTAATGGCTATGTACCTTTTTTTTTTCTTACACACCAAACTTCTCTCTTATCAAAGAAGAACTAGAATCTGACATCTAATTATTGCAGATAGAGTGAATAGAATATGAATGAATATTATGGGATGAAAGAGCCAAACACACACACACACACACACACACACACACACACACAGGATAACAGAAATTTTTAGGTACTAATACTTATTTTTGAAAAGAAGTATTAACTTTTATTTTCCTTTTGGAGATACCAATTTTATATAAACTTGTAGAGAGAATATGAAAAAAGGTGAAGTAAGAATGAACAGTTCAGTGTTCGCCAATAAAAGAACCATGGCAGAGGGATGCCTGGGTGGCTCAGTGGGTTAAGCCGCTGCCTTTGGCTCAGGTCATGATCCCAGGGTCCTGGGATCGAGTCCCACATCGGGCTCCTTGCTCGGCAGGGAAACTGCTTCTCTCACTGCCTCTGCCTGCCTCTCTGCCTGCTTGTGTGTACTCGCTTGCTCTCTCTCTCTCTCTGGCAAATAAATAAAATCTTAAAAAAAAAAAAAAAGAACCATGGCAGAAAAAAAATAAATGAAAGAGATAAGAAAAAAATCAGAGATACTGATGATGAGGGGCACCTGGATGGCTCAGTTAGTTAAGCAGCTGCCTTCAGCTCAGGTCATGATCTCAGGGTCTTGGGATTGAACCCTGGATGAGGCACCCATTTAGCAGGGAGTCTGGTTCTCCCTCTGCCCCTCTCCTCATGTGTGCATGTGCTATCTCTCTCTCTCTTTCAAATTAATAAATAAAGGCTTTTAAAAAAAAAGATACTGATGGTGAACACATTATAGTAGCAGAGTACCTTAAAATTCTTGGTATTTTATATTTATTCATTCATTAAATGGCTGACTCAAAACAAACAAACAAACAAACAAATAACAACAACAAAACACACACACACACACAAGAAAAATCAAGTGCCACTCGAGGTGCCTGGGTGACTCAGTCGGTTAAGCATTCGACTCCTGATTTTAGCTCAGGTCCTGATCTCATAGGTAATAGGACTGGGCCCCCCTGTCAGGCCCTGAGCTCAGTGGGGTGTCTGCTTGAAGATTCTCTCCCTCTGCCCCTCCCCCAATCTGTGTCTTACTCAAATAAATGAGTAAATCAATAAATCTTTAAAAAAAGTTAGTGCCACTATAGAGAAGAATCATTTTCCAAAATTTTTAGTAATATAATAAACATTTATTGGGCAAATCAACATCCTGTACAATGTCCAAATACTAAATGAAGATACAAAGCATGAGGACATCTCATTTAATAAACATAAGATATGAAGACAAAGACATATGATCAATTATCTTTAACACAAGAAGTCAAATACTATAATAAAGAATACATAAGGTACTTTAAGAGAGGAGGATCTGGATTAGATAAATGGAGGCAAAAGAGGAAACCTAGAGGTTTCCTTTGGAATTAGCTTTGGAGGATGAATAGGAATTTTACACCTGAACATCAATATCTAATGCTTCAAGAAAAAAATGATAACTAAAGTAATTCCTTTATAAACAACTATATACCTAAGCAGGGATGAGTAGAGTATATCCTACTGCTGTAACTTCTATTACTACTACAATGTACTACTACAATTTACTGTTAGTCTTTCCATGTATAGTAATTCTGTGTCCATAGTTGTTCCTTTTTAACCATTTGTCACAAAATGTGTATACATTGGATTTAATTTTAAAAGGATTTTTCCTGAAAGATTATATTTCTATTTTTATTTCTCTTATAGATGCAAAATTGTTTTCTCTGATTTTCATAAATTTTCAGTTCTAGTACCAGATGTTGTCATAGGACGCTCCTGAACTTACCTCCAACCATGGACACACCAAATCTACACATGAAACAATTCCCCCTGAAAGAAATCCAGAAACTAGCTAAGAGATTTATACATATTGGATGAACAATATCCACATGGAAAAGGACAAAAGAGGCTGAAACACTCATCATCAAACCCATCCATACTGCACAGAAACATGACACCAGGAGGAAATTCCCAACTCTTCAGCTTTTCCCTGAGAAATTAAGGGTTTGGACGCAACATCTGGTACCCCAACTTTTAACAAACAAAGTAACGGTTCTTGATGAGTTCACAAGACTTCACTCAGTCTATCCCCCAAGACACAGCACAGAGAGAACAGATAGAAACATCCATCTCCCAGTATTTCCCTGAAAGAGGCCTATATGCAAACTTCAAAAGCTGCTGCCTGAAGGCCAGGCTTCTAATTTAACACATGTAGAGGCTGCGATACGCCCCCCAAGAAACTGGGGAACCCAGGGGGTGCCATCTCCATGTTCTCTTTCTGGCCCACAATGGGACACCAGTTTCTCCCTAGAGGGAGCTTGCACGCACATCTGGTACCCCAGTTTTTGCAACAGCCACCGGGAGACATACCGTTGATTGCCTGGCTCTGATAACCAGCAAGACTTGCATTTACAGGTCCCACACAACTGTAGCAAATGAATGAGTTCTTTTTTTTTTTTTAAAGATTTTATTTATTTATTTACTTGACAGAGAGAGAGAGAGAGAGAGAGGGTGAGAAAGAGATCACAAGTAGGCAGAGAGGTGGGCAGACAGAGAGGGAGAAGCAGGCTCCCCGCTGAGCAGAAAGCCAGATGTGGGGCTCTATCCTAGCACCCTGGGATCATGACCTGAGCCAAAGGCAGAGGCTTAACCCACTGAGCCACCCAGGTGCCCCGCAAATGAATGAGTTCTTAACCAGCTATCTCCCCAGGCTCAGTATGTAGGGAGCAGACAGGAAGGCCCATCTTCCAGGCTTTCCTGAAACAGTCCTATTTGCATACTTTAGAAGTTGCTATCTGAGGGTCCAGCTTCCAGTCATCCTGCACCTAGGTGCTCAATGAGATATTGCCCACTGAGATACTGATAGGTCTTGGCACACCCCCAATTACTAAAAGCCACTAAAAACAAAGGTAGCTTGGACAATCCCAAAAGTTTGAGAGATCACTAAGAGCTTAAACTGGACTAAAAGTTTCATGTCATACACAAAACCACTCTGTCAAGACAAGGAGAGGTGACTATTTTATCTAATGTGCAGAAACCATCACAGAGAATCAAATAATATGAATAAATAGAGGAATATGTTCTAAACAAAAGAACAAGATAAAACTCTAGAAATTAACCTTAATTAAATGGAAATAAGTAATTTACTTGACGAAGAGTTACAAATAATGATCATAAAAGATGCTCACTGAAGTCAGGAAAACAATGCATGTGAAAAAATGAGTATTTCAACAGATAGAAAATATAAGGATGTACCAAACAAAACAATAGAGCTGAAGAAAATAATAACTGATTTGAAAAATTCAATAATGGAGTTCAATAATTGACTAGGGCAAGTAGATAAAAGGATTAGTGAAAGCAAACAGGGCAGTGGAATTTATCCAGAGGAGCAAAAAGAAAAAAAAAAAAGGTGAGAAGATAGCTTACAAAATATATAGTACAACATCCAGTGGACCAGTATTTATGTCATAGGGGTCATGGTAGAAAACAAAGGGGCAAGACAGCTTATCCAAAGAAATAACAACTGAAAACTTCCCTAACCTAGGGGGGGAAACAGACATCCATATTGAGGAATCCAAGAATTCCAAACAAAAAGAATCCAAAAGGAACCACACCAAAACACACTATGACTGTTAAGAGTTAAAGACAAGGAGAGAATCTTAAAAGCAGCAAGAGAAAAGCAACTTGTTACATACAAAAACAACCAACCAAAAAAGATAATCAGCACATTTTTAAGCATAAATTTTGCAGGCCAGAAGGGAATAGCACAACACATTCAAAGAACAGGGAAAAAAAAAAAAAAGAAATCTGGCAAACAAGAAGACTCTACCCAGCAAAACTGTCCTACATCTTTGAAAGAGAAGAGGAATAAAAAGTCGTCAGGAGAAGTAAATGCTGAAGGAGTTTATCACCACTGGACTAGCCTTACAAGAAATACAAAAGGGACTTCTTTAAGCTGAAACAAAAGGAGGGTAAGTAGTAGTGCTTCTCAATCTCAAATAAATAAATAAAATCTTTTCAAACATTACAAAAAAACTCAAAATCAGTTTTATTTTATTTATTTATTTTTTTAAAGATTTTATTTACTTATTTGACAGAGATCACAAGTAGGCAGAGAGGCAGGCAGAGAGAGAGGAGGAAGTAGGCTCCCTGCTGAGCAGAGAGCCCGATGTGGGGTTCGATCCCAGGACCCTGGGATCATGACCTGAGCCGAAGGCAGAGGCTTTAACCCACTGAGCCACCCAGGTGCCCCATCAAAATCAATTTTAGAAAGGCAACCAAATGAAAAGATGCACAAAACCTTGAGCAGTTTTAAAGAGTATATCCACTATTCAATAAACAAATAAAAACTTGTGCAGCTCTTCTGTAATCAGAGAAATGAAGGTTAAAACCCAAGGAAACATCAGTACACAGACTCCAGAGTGGCTAAAATGAGAAAAACCAGAAATAAATGTTGATAAAGATATAGAAAAACTCAAACCCTCAAGTAGTACTAAGTTGGCAGCTTCCACTAAAATCGAACATAAGCATAACCTATGGACTAGAATTCCCCTCCACCCAACAAGAATAACACATTTATTTTCCAAAAGACATACACTAAAATGTTTGAGTGGTACTATTCAAAATAGCCCTAAGTCAGAAGTTACCCAAATGTTCATCAGGATAAATGAATCATGGCATATTCACCAAATGAAATACAATAATGAGAATTAAATGAACTATAGACCCCTTTCAATATTATAGATGAATTCCAAAGCATGTTGATAGAAAAATTTAGACTCCAGGAATGTCCTTATTAATAGGAATATTTATTCTATTAATATATAATATAATAAATATATAATAAAGAATGAGTATTTTCTTTATGATTACTAACAACATATTCATTCTTAATATTCATTATTGATTATATTATATATTATTGTATTAGATTATGAAGTTGTGAGATTTGTCTCACAACTGCAACAACAACAAAAAAACTCATCCATAATCTAATTAATCCATGATACTACAAGTTAGATAGATTAGTGTTCACTTTGGAGGAATGGTATACTGTCTAGGGGCTAATATTGTTTGGTATTATTCCCCTGCTCCCCATTTAAGCTCTGGTTACATGGGTATGCTCAGCTTTTTGGAAATTTATTGAGCTGTGTACATATTGTGATATGTACACTTTCAGGCACATAGATCACAATGTAATTAGTAGAATAATGTCTTCTTAAAAGCGAGTATTATTTTTAAAATTTTACTTTTATTCAACAAAACATAAAAATTCACTGTTGTGGAAGAGATACATGAAATTTTTTTTTAAACCATCCTTTCTTTTATTGTTGAGGAATCTAGTACACTCAATGATCATGTATCCAAGTAACAGTTTCAGATTCTGTTGTTAATAGAAACCTCAACAAAATACTTAAATTTTAATATACAGAATAATAGACTCAAAGAAATAATGACACTTGGGCCTCATGATATAAATTAACCTATGCTTAACATTTGAAGTTTAAAGTTAAACAAACTTTCTCTCTTTGAGGCTAAATCCAAAATTAGAGTTTCAGCCTCGGTCTATCATTTGAAAGTTTCCTTCCATGGAGTTAGAAATGCAAATAGCATAAATAACAGATATCACCTGGTTAAAATAAGAGGAAACAATTTAATGGAAGCATTAAGGAAGCTAAAGCATTTCTCTATCCTGCATTCCTCAGATGACCAAACCAAATGTTAATTAAGCTCCATGACCTTTCATGCTCAGCCCTGTCACAGATCCTGGAATCAAATACCCAGGATTTTTAAAAAATCTTATCCAGTAGTTCAGTAATTTGATAATGTTAAGTCCTATCATTCTTGGTATTTCCCTAGGCTAGCATTGTTTTTATAACTAGCTTTCTTATATATAACCTATTTTTATAACCAGCTCTGGTCTCTTTGTTAAACAATTTTACCTGGCAAACCAGTTCCCGTTACTTGGTTTCTGTTTTGAGTGATGGGTACAGAATATCCTGATGGTGTCTTGCCTCACACCTAAGCACTTTCTGAACAGAAATCTCCCTGTGCTCCTCATCTTTCTCATGGCCTGCAGTCCATGAGATTCTCATTGGATTTTCTTGGTGCTGATAGCCAGCATTTCTGTCCCTGGATAGTGACTGCTTTTCTGAAGTCATGTTCTGCCTGTAAGCCAATACATTGACCTGCCACTCACTTCTCACCAGACCACCACGTCCCTGCCTGGACTACCACCAATGCCAGTTTTCAGGCTTCTTTTTTCACCCAACTCACCTCACCTGGGAGGACACCCTAAGGAGCTGCAGTCTGACATGCATTATACATCTGCCTCTCTGGAATCTCACAATTCTGATTTCTGAGGTGCAGTCCAGACCTCGTGGTTTCTTCTCACTTCTGAGCCCCAAGCAGTTCGATCTGGTTCCTCTGGCTGAGAAGGCAACAGAAATTAAGAGCAAAATGCAATTATTTTTGACTCAGTCAGGCTCAGCATGTAATAAGACAAGAAATGGCCTAGGATTCCCCATTCCTGACAATGTTTACCAAATTCTGTTCCATTTGGGCATGCATTAGGACACTGAGATGGAACTAAAAGATAAGAAAAACTGAGAAAAGCAAAAGAAGAGGCAAGAAACAGAAGAGTATGAGATAAAATGAAGAACTTATTAGCACAGTTGTATACTACTGTTTCTCATCCACTGTTACTGTTAAGTCTTCTTTGTAGACCGCATTACCACTATAACCACTTTCTCCACTATTTGCTTATTCTGACCTTGCTCTATTTAATCAGTTAATGTGTATCCAATCATCTTTTCTTTATTCTTTTTTAAAACCATAATGAACAAAATCTGGCCATCCTAGACCTTGACTTACCTTTACTCTAACCACATGTGTTCAAAAATATCACTAATCTTTTCAGTTTTCTCATTGAAAAATGGCTTGTTTGGATTAAATCATATTTTGGGGAGTAAAATTCCTCTTATTTGCTCAAGTCATAAGGTTTATAAGAATAAAGAGGATGTGTCCTTGACTTAGTTGGAATGAAGTGAAGAACAGAGGGCTGACGGCTCGGACCATGGTGAATACTCAAGATTCCAGAGTCAAACAAACTATTTTGGAACCTCACTCCCCCATTTATGCATGATGTGGCATTGGACAATTACCTAAATTCAAGTAGCCTCAGTCTCTTTGTCATAAAATGTGGATAATAATAGGGTTAGCTCCATAGTGTTTTAATGACTCAATACGTGGACCAAAAAAGGCATTCAGTAAATATTTACCAATGTAGAAGCATTGCAAAATAATGGAAAGAAGAGAGAGAGAAATGCATGCTCTTATCTACACACACACACACACACACACACAAGCCTTGTTGAAAACTAATCTGGAAGGAAATGACATTACACACAAGATTTGCCAACAACTAAGAAAAAAAATCCACCTAGAAATTAGTGTTAATTTAGAAAGTTTTTTTTTTTTTATCATTTTCTAATGTATTTGGAGAAAAGCCGCTGGATTTGAGATGTTCCAGCACTTATTGAGATCATATAGTCAAAGCATTTACCTCAATGTGTCCCTTCTTCCTCTATCCTTTCCCTTCACCTCACCCTTCATTTTTTGTATTTGTAATGTCCTATGTATTTGGTGTCTACAGATGTACAACAACTTACCAAAAACTTAGCACTTTAAAACAACACACATTTATTATCGCACAGTTTCTGCAGGTCAGAAATCAAGGCATAACAGCTCAGATGTGTCCTCTGCTCAGGTTTTTTTCACAGGTTCTCATCTGAGGGCTCAACTAGGTAAAAATCTGCATTCACTCAGCAGGTTGTCAACAGAATGCAATTCCCTGCAGCTGGTGGAAGACACCCACGCTCTAAAGGCTGCCCACAGCTTCCTGCCATGTGGTCTCATCCATAGACAGGATGTTTGCTTCTTCAAGGTCAACAGAAGAATCTCTGACTCCATTCTGCTACTACAAGGTCACATACAACATTAACATAATCATAGGAGCAACATTCCATCACCCTTGCAATATAACCTACTCAAGGGAGGTGATGAGGATGTAACACAGTGGGAGTCAATTCAGGGTGTGTGTGTACCACACTCTGACAATAGCAATTTGGTAATAATTCTTTTTCAAAGATCACTCATCAAATTTACCCATACTGCTGACCTTCAGTCTTAGAACAGATTCTGTTAAGATTTTTTTTTAACTCAGAAACTATTTTAACTCCAAAAAAGAAATTAATGTTAATATGTTGACCCCATTTAAACTTTATATCCACAGGGTCATTTAAATATTACATCTACTGTTATGACATGTTTGATTGACATGCACTTTATAAAAGTCATGCTGTCAAAAAACAGCATGGTTCTCATGAGAATATTACTTTTTCTGTTTAAATTTATCCCCCCAAATTTGTTTTTCTTTATAATGACAATGAAAATATATGTCTACTTCTCCACCTCTTTTAAAACCAAAGTGAATACTATTTTGCACTGTGTTAATATTCACAGCAAATTATGAAAGTGGAGAGTATAGAGAATTGAGAGTGTAGATCATATGGAATAAAGAGGTTTATAAGTGTACTTTTCAAGTGTCCCCCAATCTTTTCATAAAACCAAATAACCAGGATAATGAAAGAAAAAATAAACAAACAAACATGGACATCTGGAAAAAAATCTAGTGACAAAATATCTCTATCAATTTCCTAGAATATAGGTTGGTGGTGTCTAACCACCATTGGCAGCATGATCTATACAGGAAAAAAAAGAAAAGAAAATAAAAGAAAAGAAAAGAAAAGAAGTGTAGAGAAGAGAAAGGGTAGCTCTAGTGGTACTAAGAGCTCAGAAACAATGAGTAACTTCCACCAAAAACTCACATGCAAAAGGAGAGTATTTGGAATCCTCAGCCAAGCAGATCTAAGAATAGTCTATGAAAGCTGAGTAAGAATATACTGTCTCACATTTGAGGGTGAGTTCCAAAATAAGGAACTAGTTAAGAGCACTAGTTAATTCCATCCATGAAGGATTTTGGAATTATTGATGAAGGATGGAGACCCAAAAGGATTAAAATAATAGTAACAATGATAAGGATAATAATAATAATAATAATAATAATAAAAGTTCTGTGAATAGAAGGAAAATTGAGTAAGGCAAAAACTCTAGGAATAAAGGGGAAAGAAATGTCAGATTCTAGGTAATAGATGGAGGGAAGTCCCAAGGAGGCACTGCTTAGAATTGTGGATGTGGTTCCACAAGGAAGTCATATTTTTAATACTTTATAGTTACAATGGAAGATAGCAATCAAGATGTGAAGCTACCCTGACCCATTCCTCATCACAAAAACATTCCCTTAAAAAAAACAAGAAAACCCCATTAAATGAAAAAAAGAAGAAAATGAACTTAACACAAATACAAAAACATGAAAGTCCACTAAAAAGCCTGACCACAAATCAGAAGTACGCAGGAGAACATCATTAAACAGAGGAAAAATAGAACTTCCCTATGACCCTGCAATTGCACTACTGGGTATTTACCCCAAAGATATAGATGTAGTGAAAAGAAGGGCCATCTGTACCCCAATGTTTATAGCAGCAATGGCCATGGTTGCCAAACTGTGGAAAGAACCAAGATGCCCTTCAACAGACAAATGGATAAGGAAGATGTGGTCCATATACACTATGGAGTATTATGCCTCCATCAGAAAGGATGAATACCCAATTTTTGTAGCAACATGGACGGGACTGGAAGGGATTATGCTGAGTGAAATAAGTCAAGCAGAGAGAGTCAATTATCATATGGTTTCACTTATTTGTGGAGCATAACAAATAGCATGGAGGACATGGGGATTTAGGAGAAGGCATTTGGGGGAAATTGGAAGGGGAGGTGAACAATGAGAGACTATGGACTCTGAAAAACAATCTGAAGGGTTTGAAGAGGTGGGGGGGTGTAAGGTTGGGGGAACCAGGTGGTGGGTATTAGAGAGGGCACGGACTGCATGGAGCACTGGGTGTGGTACAAAAACAATGAATACTGTTATGCTGAAAAAAAAAAAAAAAGATTAAAAAAACACTAAAAAAAAAGAATAAGAATAAAGGGAACGAATTAAAAAAAACAGAGGAAAAATACAAATGTAAGTTAAGAAAATTCTAAAGTGCTTCATGAAAAATATAAATCAAAAATAGAAAATTCTTAAAAATATGTTTACAAAACAAGGAGATTTTGCAAATAGAGCTTTTTAAAACTATGTACCAATTTAGAAATAAGAAAAAAAAAAAGTACTGTTTTTCAGGACAGTAAAGCTCACGTAGAATAAACTTGAATTAAGAAATGTCCATGAAAGGTACAGTCAGAAAAACAAGGATAAAAAGGAATAAAATTACAACCAAAAATAATGTGCATTATGGAAGGATGATTAGGTAGATGTAGAAAACAAGAAAGAAGGTAAAGCATAGAAATAATAGGTGATCCTAAGGAGAAAAACACATGATCATCACAAATAATATTATAATTCATATAATCCTGGAAAAGAAAAGGCTTCAGTCTACATATTTGCAAGTGTGCTCATGCAGTTGGGAAAATTACTGAAGAAGGGTCAAACTCCAAAAACTGCCAGTAAAACTATTGGGTTTAAAGAAAGAATTCTTAAGCATCTAAGTATAAAGACCAAATCAGGTATTAGAGAAAGATAACTGAATTGGAAACAAACGTCAACAGAAATACTTCATAACATAAGATAATAGAGATATAAATACTTAACAAAGAAGTATGAGCTCAGGGTTTTAAATTAGGCCAAACTGATTTTTCAATCATACCATTATAAATTTGCAAGAGCACAGAGAACACTGATTCCAAGATCTATTTTTGAGAATTTAACAGAGAAGCCCACCGTGAATTCAAGGAAGTTTCAGCATTTTAACTATAAAACAATGACTAAAATAAATGCAATTGTAAAGCTAACACCAATCAATGGTATAACATGACCAAATATAGTATAAATATGTTCTCTGACACAAGAAATACTTTACAGCTAATGAATTGTAAGAAAGGCAGAGTGTGTGGAATAAATAGATTCACTACCTCATAGGTTTTCAATTGGTGCAAGAGGCTATCATATCCATTAAATTTTAGGAGAAAGGGAGAGAACAATAGAGGACTTGCTAATTGCATCATTGTTATAAAAGTGGTAAATAGCATCAGGAAAACAATGAACTAAATGTATATATTAAGATAATCATTAGAAAAAACACAAACATACAGTAAATAGGCATATCTCCAACTTAATTACAAGTGGTTCAGAAAAAAATATATACATGTGCCCTAGACACATGCATACATGTGTTTGTGCACACATGTGCACACACACACAAACACACACACATATAGATGGAGAGGGAGATTGATAAAGGGAAAAGTAAAAGTGAATACTGGTAAAAGGAAAACAGCAGTTTCTTATAAAATTACTTAAAATATTATTTTGTATGTTTGACTCAAAATTTGGAAATCTTGGGTGTCTGAGTGGTTCAGTTGGTTAAGCATCTAGATCATGATCTTGGGGTCCCAGGATCGAGCCCTACATGGGGCTCCCTGCTCAGTGGGAAGTTTGCTTCTCCCTCTTCCTCTGCCTCTCCCCACTCTCTTTTCCTCTAAGAAAGAAAGAAAGAAAGGAAATATTTTTAAAAATTGGAAATCTTTTAATATGATACACATTAATAGATTTAAGAAGAAAAATAATTCATAATTAATTAATGGATATTTCCTTAATATAATAAAATTTGTACTACTTCAATTCAAAAGTCAACAATTGATGGAAATACTCTAGAGACATTACCACTGAAGTCTAGAACAAGTGTAACTTCAATTGTATTTCCTAGTAAACTGGAAGCATTATTTAATCCAACTGGTTTTACATAGATGATAGATAGATGATGATAGGTAGGTAGGTAGATGATAGATAAGAAGAAGGAAGTGGCATAAAAATTTGGAAGATTTTCTTCATATGCAGAACTATAATACAACAATACAAACTCCAGAAGAATCAATGAGAATGTACTACAAACAATAAGAGTTTAGTGAAGTAGCAGGATATAAAATTAACATCCCCAAATCAATAGCCTTAGCATTTACAAGCAATAGCAATAACTCTTTTACAGATACAATGGAAAGGAAGGCTTTCTTTACAGTGAAATAATAAGTAATAATAATAATAATATATTTAGGTATAAACTTTTAAAAGTGCAATAAAAGACATAAGGAAAAATATAGATACTCATGAAAGATGTGAAAGATAGATGACCAAACAGAAATATATACCTTATTCTTGAATATGAAAAGTCCACTTCATAAAGATGTCAATTTAAGTTAATTTTGAAATGTAATCAATCCCAATAAAAATACTATGATGTTTTTCTTGGAATAAGACAAGCTGATTAGAAAGTTAATTAAGTAATAAACAAGTCTCAGATGATGAGCTATTTTTTGCAGCAAAGGGAGAAAGGACAGGTCAAGATGGTGGAGGAGTAGCAGGCTGAGATGACATCAGGTAGCAGGAGATCAGCTAGATAGCTTATCAAACCGTTCTGAACACCTACAAATCTAACAGGAGATCAAAGAGAAGAAGAGCAGCAATTCTAGAAACAGAAAATCAACCACTTTCTGAAAGGTAGGACCTGCGGAGAAGTGAATACAAACCAATGGGAAGATAGACCGTGGTGGGAGGGGCCAGCTCCTGGCAAGTGGCAGAGCAATGGAGCACAAAATAAGAACTTTTAAAAGTCTGCTCCACTGAGGTACATTGCTCCAGAGGCTAAGCAGGGCTGGAGCCCTCGCAGGGACAGTGTAGCCTCAGGTCCTGTGCAGTCACCGAAGGATCAGGGGTATCAGAGTATCACAGAGCTCACACGTATTAGAGCAGGGAAGCTGGCTACAGAGACGGATCCAAGGAGTGAGCTTTCAGCTCAGGGTTACCTTAAACTGTGATCCATGGCATAGTCAGACCACTGCTTATTGAGCAGGGACCCCACAAGTGGCAGATCTGAGGAGACCTCCCTGGAAGAGCAGCAGTGATCTGTTCAGTTCGGAGACTCAATGGCGGGGTTGTGTGCCAGAGACAGAGATGCTCCGTCACAGTCGGGGTGAGCTCAAAGCACAGCTGGAGGCCAGGGAGACGGGAGTGATTGAGCACTATTCTCCAAGGGCGAACTGAGGAGTGGGGCCCGAGCTCTCGGCTCCTCTGGGCCAGAGATTGGGAGGCTGCCACTTTCATTCCAGTCCTCCAGAGCTCTACAGTAAGCGTTCAGGGAACAAAAGCTCCCAAGAGAACTGTAGCAGATTACTTAGCCCAGCCCCTGGCAAGGGCGGTGCCATTCCTCCTTGGGCAAAGACACTTGAGAATCACTACAACAGGCTCATCCCCCAGAAGATCAGCAAGAAATCCCATCCAGACCAAGCTCACTTATCAAGGAGAACAGCAGAATTCCAGAGGAGGAGAAAGCAAAGCATGGAATTCATGGCTTTCTCTCCATGATTCTTTAGTTTTGGAAAGTTAATTAATTTTTTTAAATTTTTAAAAAATTTTTTAATTTTATTTTTTTACAGCTTTAAAAAATTTTTTAAAAATTAAAAAATCTTTTTGAAACTTCATTATTATATTTTATATATATATAATATAATATTATACATATTATTATAGTCATATTTTATCCCTCATTGTATCTAACTTTATTTTTTGTACACACTTAGGGTTTTTTCTTCTAAAAATTTTGGGATACAACGTCTTCTAATAGATCAAAATATACCCTAAATCTAACACACGGCTTTGTTCTAGTCTCCAGCCTGAGCAAATTCTCTCCACTTTCTTTTTCCAACCAACTTATCTTATCAACTCCTTTTTTAGAATTTTTTAAAAATTTTCATTTTTACAGTCATATTCCATCACTTCATCATGTTTACCCTTATTTTGTGTGTATATATATATATATTTTTCTTTCTTTTAAATTTTGGGAGGTAGTTTCTTCCAAGAGACCAAAGTACTCCCAAAATTAAGTGGGTGGCTCTGTTCTAGTCACCAGTCTAATATCTATATTTTCATTTTTAAAAAATTTTTTGAACTTCTTTTTACCCCCTTTTTTCCCTCCACAATTTGGGGTCTCTTTTAATTTGGATAACTCACATTTTTCTGAGGTCTTTGCCACCCATTTGGTATTTTATTCTGTCTTTCATATATTCTTATCTGGATAAAATGACAAGACAGAAAAACTCACCACAAAAAAAAGAGCAAGAGGCAGTACTGATGGCTAGGGACCTAATCAATATGGACATTGGTAATATGTCAGATCTAGAGTTCAGAATGACGATTCTCAAGGTGCTAGCTGGGCTCAAAGAAGGCATGGAAGATATTGGAGAAACCATGTCTGGAGAAATAAAAGCCCTTTCTGGAGAAATAAAAGAACTAAAATCTAACCAAGCTGAAATCAAAAAAGCTACTAATGAGGTGCAATAAAAAATGGAGGCTCTTACTGCTAGGATAAATGAGGCAGTAGAAAGAATTAGTGATATAGAAGACCAAATAACAGGGAATAAAGAAGCTGAGCAAAACAGAAACAAACAACTACTGGGCCATGAGGGGAGAATTTGAGAGATAAGTGATACCATAAGACGAAACAGTATTAGAATAATTGGGATTCCAGAAGAAGAAGAAGAAAGAGAGAGAGAGAAACAGAAGGTATATTGGAGCAAATTATTGTAGAGAATTTCCCTAATATGGCAAAGGGAACAAGCATCAAAATCCAGGAGATGCAGAGAACACACCTCAAAGTCAATAAGAATAGGTCCACACCCCGTCATCTAATAGTAAAACTTACAAGTCTTAGTGACAAAGAGAAAATCCTGAAAGCAGCCTGGGACAAGAAGTCTATAACATATAATGGTAAAAATATTAGATTGGCGGCAGACTTATCCACAGAGACCTGGCAGACCAGAAAGAACTGGCATGATATATTCAGAGCACTAAACGAGAAAAACATGCAGCCAAGAATACTATATCCAGCTAGGCTATCACTGAAAATAGAAGGAGAGATAAAAAGCTTCCAGGACCAACAAAAACTAAAAGAATTTGTAAACACCAAACCAGCTCTACAGGAAATATTGAAAGGGGTCCTCTAAGCAAAGAGAGAGCCTAAAAGTAGTAGATCAGAAAGGAACAGAGACAATATACAGTAACAGCCACCTTACAGACAATACAATGGCACTAAATTCATATCTCAATAGTTACCCTGAATGAAAATGGGCTCAACACCCCAATCAAAAGACACAGGGTATCAGAATGGATAAAAAAACAAAACCCATCAATATGCTGTCTACAAGAAACTCATGTTAGACCCAAAGACACCTCCAGATTTAAAGTGAGGGGGTAGAAAACAATTTACCATGCTAATGGATATCAAAAGAAAGCTGGGGTGGCAATCTTTATATCAGATAAATTAGATTTTAAGCCAAAGACTATAAAAAGAGATGAGGAAGGATACTATATCATACTCATAGGGTCTGTCCAATAAGAAGATCTAACAATTTTAAATATCTATGCCCCTAACATGGGAGCAGCCAACTATATAAACCAATTAATAACACAATTGAAGAAACATATTGACAATAATACAATAATAGCAGGGGACTTTAACACCCCCCTCACTGACATGGACAGATCATCCAAGCAGAAGATCAATGAGGAAATAAAGGCCTTAAATGACACACTGGACCAGATGAACATCACAGATATATTCAGAACATTTCATCCCAAAGCAAAAGAATACACATTCTTCTCTAGTGCATATGGAACATTCTCCAGAATAGATTACATCCTGGGTCACAAAACAGGTCTCAACTGTTACCAAAAGATTGGGATCATTGCCTGCATATTTTCAGACCAAAATGCTCTGAAGCTAGAACTCAATCTCAAGAGGAAATTTGGAAAGAATCCAAATACGTGGAGGCTAAAGAACATCCTTCTAAAGAATGAATGGGTCAACCAGGATATTAAAGAATTGAAAAATTTCATGGAGACAAATGACAATGAAAACACAACTGTTCAAAATCTGTGAGACACAGCAAAGGCAGTCCTGAGAGGAAAATATATAGCAATACAAGCCTTTCTTAAGAAACAAGAAAGCACTCAAATACACAACCTAACCCTATACATAAAGGAGCTGGAGAAAAGAACAACAAAGAAAGTCTAAACCCTGCAGGAGAAGAGAAATAATAAAGATTAGAGCAGAAATCAATGAAATAGGAACCAAAAACGCAGTAGAACAAACCAATGAAACTAGGATATGGTTCTTTGAAAGAATTAATAAGATTGATAAACCCCTGGCCAGACTTATCCAAAAGAAAAGAGAAAGGACCCAAATTAAGAAAATCGTGAATGAAAGAGGAGAGATCACAACCAACACCAAAGAAATACAAACAATTAAAGAACATATTATAAGCAACTCTACGCCAGCAAATTTGACAATCTAGAAGAAATGGATGCATTCCTAGAGACATATAAACTACCACAACTGAACCAGGAAGAAATAGAAAACCTGAACAGACGTATAACCAGTAAGGAGATTGAAACGGTCATCAAAAATCTCCCAGTAAACAAGAGCCCAGGGCCAGACGGCTTCCCAGGGGAATTCTACCAAACATTTCAAGAAGAATTAATTCCTATTCTCCTGAAACTGTTCCAAAAAAATAGAAATGGAAGGAAAACTCTCAAACTCATTTTATGAGGCCAGCATTACCTTGATCCCAAAACCAGACAATGATCCCATCAAAAAAGAGAATTACAGACCAATATCCTTGATGAATACCAGTGCAACAATTCTCACCAAAATACTAGCCAATAGGATCCAAAAGTACATTAAAAGGATTACTCACCACAACAAAGTGTGAATTATTCCAGGGCTGCAAGGTTGGTTCAACATCCACAAATCAATTAATGTGATACAATACACTAATAAAAGAAAGAACAAGAAACACATGATACTCTCAATAAATGCTGAAAAAGCATTTGACAAAGTACAGCATCCTTTCTTGACCAAAACTCTTCAAAGTATAGGGATAGAGGGTACATACCTCAATATCATCAAAACCATCTATGAAAAACCCACAGCAAATATCTATTCTCAATGGAGAAAAACTGAGAGCTTTTCTGCTAAGGTCAGGAGCACAGCAGGGATGTCCATTATCACCACTGCTATTCAATATAGTACTAGAAGTCCTAGCCTCAGCAATCAGACAACAAAAAGAAATTAAAGGCATCGAAATCAGCAAAGAGGTCAAACTAATGCTCTTTGCAGATGATATGATACTTTTTGTGGAAAACCCAAAGACTCCACTCCAAATATGCTAGAATTTGTATAGGAATTCAGTAAAGTGTCAGGATATAAAATCAATGCACAGAAATCAGTTGCATTTCTATACACCAACAACAAGACAGAAGAGAGAGAAATTAAGGAGTCGATCCCATTTACAATTGCACCCAAAACCATAAGATACCTAGGAATAAACCTAACCAAAGAGGCAAAGAATCTGTACTCAGAAAACTAAAAAGTACTCATGAAAGAAATTGAGGAAGACACAAAGAAATGGAAAAATGTTCCATGCTCCTGGATTGGAAGAACAAATATTGTGAAAATGTCTATGCTACCTAAAGCCATCTACACATTTAATGCAATCCCTATCAAAATGACATCCATTTTTTCAAAGAAATGGAACAAATAATCCTAAAATTGATATGGAACTAGAAAAGACCTCAAATAGCCAGAGGAATGTTGAAAAGGAAAGCCAAAGTTGGTGGCATCACAATTCCAGACTTCAAGCTCTATTACAAAGCTGTTATCATCAAGACAGTATGATACTGGCACAAAAACAGACACATAGATCAATGAAACAGAATAGAAAGCCCAGATATAGACTCTCAACTCTATAGTCAACTAATCTTTGACAAAACATGAAAGAATGTCCAATGGAAAAAAGACGGCCTCTTCAACAAATGGTGTTGGGAAAATTGGACAGCCACATGCAGAAAAATGAAACTGGACCATTTCCTTATACCACACACAAAAATAGACTCAAAATGGATGAAGGACCTCAATGTGAGAAAGGAATCCATCAAAATTCTTGAGGAGAACACAGGCAACAACCTCTTTGACCTCAGCCACAGCAACTTCTTCCTAGGAACATCACCAAAAGCAAGGGAAGCAAGGGAAAAAATGAATTATTGGGACTTCATCAAGATCAAAAGCTTCTGCACAGCAAAGAAAGCAGTTAACAAAACCAAAAAGACAGCAGACAGAATGGGAGAAGATATTTGCAAACGTCATATCTGATAAAGGGCTAGTATCCAAAATCCATAAAGAACTTATCAAACTCAACATCCAAAGACAAAGAATCCAATCAAGAAATGGGCAGAGGACATGAACAGACATTTCTGCAAAGAAGACATCCAGATGACCAACAGACACATGAAAGAGTGTTCCACATCACTCAGCATCAGGGAAATACAAATCAAAACCACAATGAGATACCACCTCACACCAGTCAGAATGGCAAAAATTAACAAGTCAGGAAATGACAGATGCTGGCGAGAATGCAGAGAAAGGGGAACCCTCCTACACTGTTTGTGGAAAGGCAAGCTAGTGCAACCACTCTGGAAAACAGCATGGAGTTTCCTCAAAAAGTTGAAAATAGAACAACCCTATAACCTGCAATCACACTACTGGGTATTTACCTTAAAGATACAATCGTAGTTATCCGAAGGGGCACGTGCACCCGAATGTTTATAGCAGCAATGTCCACAATAGCCAAACTATGGAAAGAACCTAGATGTCCATCAACAGATGAATGGATAGAGAAGAGGTAGTATATATATACAATGGAATACTATGCAACCATCAAAAGAAATCTTGCCATTTGCAATGACGTGGATGGAACTAGAGGGTATTATGCTGAGTGAAGTCACTTATAAGTCAATCAGAGAAAGACAATTATCATATGATCTCCCTGATATGAGGAAATTGAGAGGCAACATGGGGTGTTTGGGGGTGGGAAAAGATAAATGAAACAAGATGAGATCGGGAGGGAGACAAACCATAAGAGTCTCTTAATATCACAAAACAAACTGAGGGTTGCTGGGGGGAGGGGCGAAGGGAGAAGGTGGTTGGGTTATGGACATTAGGGAAGGTTATGTGCTATGGTGAGTACTGTGAAGGGTAAACCTGGCAATTCATAGACCTGTACGCCTGGGGCTAATAATACATTATATGTTAATTAAAAAAATAAATGAAAAGGTTAAAAAAAGAAAGAAAGAAAGAAACAAACAAACAAACAAACAAGCACAACCAGCAAAGTAAAGGTTGAAATAGTATTTGGTAGGGATAATTATCATACCTAATATTAAAACACTTTAAGGTCTCCATAACTGAAACAGTATGGTGATATTTCTCTAATAAACTGAAAAACAAATGAGAATAGAACATCCAAAACATCAGGTATGCCTAGAATTTAGTAATGATAAATGTGTCATCTAAAGTCAAGGAGAGACAAATTTTTAGTAAACGGTATTGGAACAACTGGATAAGTATATGGAATTAAAATTTTATCCATTCTTCCCACTGCGTACGAGGATAAATTCCAAATGAATCCAAAATCTCTTAATAAAGAAATGAAATTATAAAAGTATTGGAAAACATTGGTGAATTTGTTTTATAACCTGGGAGAGAAAAACTCTCCTCTCTTTTCTATATATCCATCTACCCACCCATGCATCCATGTAAAGGACTTAGATACAAGAAAAAAATCAAAGTATATACTTTTAACTGTATATTTGAATAGTAATATCTATATATACTGGAAACCTTCCCTTTAGAGTACGTATCTATTTTCTAGCTTTGTCTATTGGAAAGTCCAAAGACAATGCCAGCCCACTACTGGAGAGTATGTACAGGACCTAGATTGTGGTCTCTATTATTTTCCACTAAAAAGAACTAGTACTCTTTGGAGAAATGGCTGATACCAGATCTGGGGTGAAAAGTATACAAGATAACCCTAGGGCACCATGTGTAAAGATTATAGGCACTAACATGATAGGACTCCCACTGTCCTAAATTACATGAGATTGAGCATTGAAAAGTTTAAACATTGCAACAGATGAAACACTTGATATAGTAAAGTCTGTAAGAAATAATATTTTTAAAACTGATTGATACTATAAAATTTGCCAGAAAACAACTTATGACTTTGAAAATTGATCTTTTTAAGGAAAAAAAAAAAGGCATCCTTTTTTCTTATTGAAAAAGTTAGCCAAAAAGAGTCTGTTCTTAGAGATAGTTCCAGCTAATCAACATAGATAAAGTGGTTAAATTAGAAAATCACCATTTTGCAAATGTTAATTAAATAATGAATACAGATAATAATCAATGGATTCTAAAATTACTGAGTAAAAAGTTGATGGGAATTTTTAATGGAGGGATCAGGCTGTTAATGCTTAAATGTAAGCATTAGTAAAAAGTGAAATGAACAGATAGTTTTGTTCTTCTTAATGTGATGCACCAGGAAGTACAGAACACAACTTATGAGGATGTCTTGTCAAATAATTGAATCTGAATCTAATTACCTCTCTATATATTATTACAATTTTACAGGAAATAAGGGGATGGAGAGATAGGGTAAATGACACCACAGGGAAACCCTCAGACAAAGTGTATTGAATTCAATTTCTCCGACTCAACTGTGGCATGGAGAACACAAGGATGAGAGACACTGTTAGAGCATAAAGATCATTTAAGAGACGGGTTAAACCTGAATGGCTTAGTCAGTACAGCACGCAATTCTTAATCTTGGGGTTGTAAGTTTGAGCCCCACACTGGGTGAAGACATTACTTAAAAATAAAATCTTTAAGAAAAAAAAATGCATAAGAGACATAAAAATCAAAAGCAATATGGTATCCTGCTGGGCTGATACTCTAACTATAAAAAAGACATCTCTAAGACAATTAGGAAAATTTCAAAAAAATTGGATATTAAATAGAATTAGGGTATGATTGTTAATTTTGTTAGCTGTAATAATGGTGATTATATTACAAAAATAAATGTCTTTATTCATTAGAGATGCATGCTCATGTATTTCTGGGTGAAAAAAAATAACATAATACAAATTAAGGGATTTGCCTTAATATATTCCTGGAAACAAAGTAATACATGTAAGGTTTTCAGAGTTGCCAATATTCATTTTTATCACCACAAAAATATAATGAGATCTCTCTATGCCAAAATATCCAACCTCCCAGGCACGCTACCATATCTTATTGGTGTCGCTGGCCATTCTTCCTAAGTTTTCAGATACTGGTGCTTATAAAATGTCCGCGGTTTCATAACACTGCATTTGTCTGTTGGGAAAGAAGCAAAGACAAAACTGGTGATCACCTGACCCTCAGGAGTTCAGGATTTTTCAGTGGAGCTATAACACATACTTTAAAGAACATACAGGCAGTGTATTTTAACAGAAGGTACCCACGTGCTAGAATACTGGAGAGTCATTTTTCCATTTTGGGAGGGTCATTACCTGAGGGCAGTTCATGGCTCCCGCAGCTGTCTCAAGATTATGGTTAAAAACAATAGCGCTAGATGAGCACTTAAAACGTCAACCTACAAGGGACCTTGGGAAGGAAAAGACAGCAAGAGCTCAATTTGCTACTTAAAGCACAAACCACTGTTAGAAACCACAGTGAGGAGGTCAGCAGCAGATGTTTATGATGCCATCTCTAAAATATGTGGGCTGCCGCTGGAGGAGCCATTACAAATGACAGAACGACTCTTCATGAGTTGCTGCTGGCTCTGTTCTCAGCGAACCCCCTTTAGGCCTATCTGCAAATTCTGCCCACTAAGGATATATAGAGTTGCCTCAGGTTCAAGCGGAGCAGTGGAAAATAACAGCATCCCTAAACAGGAAATGTACCAGGGACTCAGATGCTTGTTAGGTGTTCCTACTGAAAGTCTTTCTACATACCGATTGCACTGCGGATTGAGTTATACTTCTATTTATTTAAACATCTGTTCACTTAAACAGATTTATTACACATGTAAACTCTAAGCAAAAGCAGGAAAATCTCGGCTCCGGTAGAGCTTCTAGGCAAATGAGGGAACTCGCTTTTACCAAATAATCACATTGATGAGCATGACAAACACAAAATCACAGACTCTGATAAGGAAAAAAAAATAAGTTTCTTTATGAGTATATTATCAATGAGATTCTTTTCTAGGCTAGGGATTCAAGAAAGGTTTTCCTAGGGAATGACACTTATCTGAGGCTTGATGGAAGAAAAGGTGTGCCCTGGGCAAAGTTGGTATGGCAGGAACTTTTCCAGGCAGAGGGACTAAACGAGTCAACACGCAGCTCCAGGAGGCCAGATGGGCCGTCACACAAGAAGGAAGAGGAGAATGAGGCTAGATGAGAATGAGGTAAACCTAACTTAAAAATTCTGTATCCATGTTAAGGAGTTTGGATTTTATTTTAAGAGCAATTGGAAGCTGCCAAAAAATATTAGGCAAAGAGTAACGAGATCATCTCTCTATTTTAAGAAGATCACACTAATTTTAGTGAGGAAAATGCATTGTAGAGAAATTGAATAGAAAGAAAGATTGCAGGAATGCCTGGGTGGCTCAGTGGGTTAAAGCCTCTGCCTTCAGCTCAAGTCATGATCCCGGGGACCTGGGATCGAGTCCCACATCTGGGTCCTTGCTCAGCAGGGAGCCTGCTTCTCTCTCTGCCTCTGCCTGCCACTCTGCCTGCTTGTGATCTCTCTCTCTGTCTCTCTCTCTCTCTGATAAATAAATAAATAAATAAAATCTTAAAAAAAAAGAAAGAAAGAAAGATTGCAAATTGATATTGCAAATGTCCAAGCAAGAAATTATAGTAAATAAAGTGGAGTTGGTGGCAGTAGAGATGAAGAGAGAGCCCAAGAGACATGTTGAAAATGTCTGATAGGTCTTTGGAAGGGATTAAAGAGAAAAAGGGAGCATGGGGAAGGCAATGTATAGCAGAGGGATTTGTCCAAGAAACCTCCATCTTATTTGTGCATCTTATTTGTATCTTATTTGTGCAACTGGATGGGTGAAGGCCACATTTGTGGAGATGGGAAACATTCAAAGAAAACTAGGTTTGGAGATGGTTGGTCTGAGATATGTTGAATGCAGGATACTTCATTGGAGATGCCAAATGGACAAATCAGGCAAAACCATGCAGCTCAAAGAAAGGTCTAGAGATATGAGAGTCATTAGCCAGATGGTAAATGAGGCCAGAGGCAAAAATGAGGTCTCCTAAAGTACCCTCAATGAGCTGAATCAAGCCAACAGGGAAGGTTGATTGTTTGATTTTTACCAGCCAAATGCTTTAAATTTTTCTGAACTTAAGAATATTTAGGGGGAAAAAAAGAATATTTAGATATTACATGTATTTTCCATTTTAACAATTTTCTGTTTTTCCTACCAGGCCTCTTAATATATTTGCAATACCTGCAGGCTTTAAAGGCATTTTAGTTGTAGCAATATGGCTGGAGAAAGAAGCCGATATAGGATAGTCTTGAGCAATTTCATTAGAAATAGGATAGTCTTGAGCAATTTCATTACATATTGAACATTTGGGTAGAGACCCATGAAGCCTGCAAGAGAGACTGGAAAATAGCTGAAGTGCTAAGGGTTAGGATTCCTTAAAAAGGAAATCTTTTTAAAAAGGTATTATGTCTTTATGAAAAAATTTATAAAATTATGAAAATAACATTATTTGCTAAAGATGTATTTTACATTATCTGAACCATGATCATTATACCCTATAGTATATTCATTTTAAATTTCCTATGATTTTTTTTTCAGATGTGTAAAGGATATAAAGTTTATCATCTAATGGGGAAGCACACATTTAAATGATGTATAAATTTCTTTAAACTTACACTGCATCTTACTGTCATTTTTTTCTAATTCTAATAGCTTTATAAATATAATAGAAATTGTTTTATTAGGCTATCATATGTAATTCTTCATTCCTACATGGTCCAATTCTGAAAACCTGGGAAGTCATTATATAATTTCAAGCATCACCATCTATGAAAAGAGAATAAGGAATAAAAAATATTGAAAATGTGTGGAAGAACCTAACTGAAAAAAAAGTTATTTCAGTATAACTGCAGAAAGAAATACTAACATGACAAAGAATCATCATTCCTTTGCAGCCTTTATAATAAAAATTTATAGTGACATTTGTCTTTTCACAATAAATTTATTTTCTCCAGCTTTAGGCAAAGGCATTATGCTGTATTTAATGCACAGAATTAATGAATATTCAAATAAGTTATATGCTAATAATAATTTTCTTACAATCTTATGCAATTGTCATCTTTCTTTTTTTAATACTGTAATTGGTTGAACTTTAAATTAAAAGAAAATTAAATCTGTTAAGACCAATCATTGAGAAGCACTGTAACAAAGCAACTAGGAGTGTGCACAGTTAAGGTCCAGATTCCCTGGGTTCAGATGTCAAACACAGCTGCTTTCCAACTCTTTCACTCTTAATATTTTATGTCTCAGTTTCTCCATATGGAAAAGGGGGTAATAACACTAACTACCTCATGGGGCTATCATGAGGATCGAGTTAATTGCTACAAGTGCTTAGAATAATGCCTAGCATTTAACAAACAGTGTTTGTTATTACTTTTGTTATTATTACATAAAATTGAAGCTTCTGCTTCCCATTAAAAAATTATAATCAAAGGATACCAAAATATATTTGGGATATGCTACAGACTGAATGTTTATGTCCGCTTGAACTTCCTATGTTGAAAACCTAAACTCCAAAGAGATGGTACTTTGATGGGGCCCCGGGAGATGATTAGGTCACCAGAGTGGAGCCCTCATAAGTGGCATTGATGCTTTGAGTAAAGGGGAGGAAGAGAACGGCCTCTCCCCATCCACCAAGGGAGAACACAGCAAAAATGTATCAGAAAGCAGGTCTTCACCAGACAATGAATCTCCCTGAGCCCTGATCTTGGACTTCCTGGCCTCCAGATCTGTGAAAAATAAATGTCTGTTGTTTATAAGCTACCTGTAGTCTGTGATATTTTGTTCTAACAGCCCAAAAAGATCAAGACAGGAGAATAATACAATCCATTTCAACCATATACACTATAGAAACACACAAATGAATTTTTTGAAAGACACCACAGAATTTAATCATATTTTTCACTCACTCAACCAAATATTAGTGAGTATCTACTATGTGTTAGGTGATATATTATTCCTGGGGATACATGTCAGTCTCTACCTGCCCTAACACAGTTTACATTCTAATAAAGAGACAGGCATTAAATAAACACTGTCTCTGTCATTCACACACACATACAGAGGAGCGTCTTTTTCTCTCACATTCACACACAAACAATAATTTTACATTTTGAAAAAGGATCATAAAATGAAAGTATAGGATATCATATGGCAGGAAGACTTAATTAAAGCTAAGAATTAACATACAGTGAAAATGTCACTTCAATCCTCCAGTAAGGTACAAGAAATACAGCCAGTATGCTTAGCTGATATGGTGTGTGTGTGTGTGTGTGTGTGTGCGCGCGCGCGCGCCCATGCGCGCACATGTGTCTACCCACACATGCACCTGTGCACATGCACACAGCATTCCAGGCTTCTGGTTTTGGTAAAAGCCCTTTCTTAGATGTTAGTAATATTTGATTCAACATGGAGACTGACTTGTAACGTTAAGAACTGGTTTAAACTCCAGATGCATTTCTGTGAAATATGCTTTGGAAAAATCCATCCAGAAAGTTCTCAGTTAAGGAGAGAGGAAACTGCATGACAGAGCATATAGAAATAGCATCTGTCACCACTGGGCATTCTCACCTGTGTGGTACCAGTTACCACATCTGAGGAGAACTGACCAAAATTTGTTTCCTTTTAACTTGAGTGTATCACAAAACTTTGATTTTTGAGGTTGTTTGACTTGTCCTAATTCCTCGACAAGGTCTACTTTCACTTTCATACCTTCCAGGAATATTCTTCCCATGTTTCTTAATAATTTTTAATATCCTGAAAACAGTCCAGCTGTTCACTGATATGATCTTGTCCAATGAGTTTTACATCTAATTTTATGCACATGATCACAATCTAAACTTTGTTATTACCAATAAACATAACCTCTGTATCTTAGTTTCCAGCATTATTTCCTTCTTTTCCCAACTTTCTTTTTAACCCAATCCAATAATTATTAAACTAGGGTTTGCCTGCTTCCTAGAAAATCATTTTATACCATTGCTTTCTCTTCTACCTCCAACATCTCGTTCTCATCATCCTCATTCTCACTGATGATATTGATTCCAAATTCATGGAGGAAAAATAAATGAATCTGAAGACCTTCCTCCATGACCACGGCTCAGCTATCAGCATCTATATTCATAAACCCTGACTACTCCCTGGAGATTAAGGAGGAACTGGTCGTTCTTCACTCTCTCTGTCAGCTTTATTACCTCTGCATTCAGTCCTGCCTCTTCTCTCCTGCTCAAGAACACCACTCTCACAACTGTCCTTTCTTCCTTCTACAATTTGTTCCTGTCTACTGGATCCTTCCCAGTAGATAACATACTACTGGAGGATCTACTGGATCAACATATAAATGTGTTGAAATGTCTCTCATTTAAAAAAATATTTTTGACCCCCATTTCCCTTATTGCCCTGTTTCTCTTCTATCTGTTGTAGTCAGCTTCCCCAGAGATCTGTTACTCTCTTAAAGCCTTCTGCTCTCATTCTTTTTTGAATTCATCTGAACAGCCATTTGCCCTACAACCCCACTGAAACCTCCCTTCAGTGTCCATAAATAACATCCATGTTGTTAAATTTAGTGTTAAGTTTTTAATCTTTTTGTTTACATTTTTTTCTAGCTTCAAGATATAACCAACATATCATACTGTGTAAGTCTATATTGTACATCTACAGTATACAATTATGTCCTGACCTATAGATTTGTATGTCCAGCTACCAACCAAAGATCTATACTCTGACACTGAATGGACATCACAAACTTAACGTGTCCCAAACATAATTCCTGGTATCCTTCTCACAAACTTCCTTATCTCAATAATGGAAACTTTGTTTTTTTCAGTTGCTCACCATGTCAAAAAAAAAAAAAAATGTGTCTTTGCTTGCTTTCTCATATCTGATATTCATCAGTGAACACTGTCAGCACAAACTTCAAAATCTATTCAGAATTTTACTCCTCACTACCACCATGGCTACAATTTTGGTCCAAGCCCTAATCACATCTCATCTGTATTACAATAGTCTTCTACCCTGTCTCCTTCACTTAGACTTTTTCTCTCCTTAAGGCTTCCCTTTGTCTCTTTACACTCTATTCACAATTTTATAGCCAGTGTCATTTTTTTTTATACCACTCATATCTCATGACTTCTCTGCTCAAAATCTCTGTTGGCTTCTGGGGCAAACATGAAGATGCACCACCAGATGCCCTTTCAATGAGGAAACTGCTACCCAAATGTAGAGTGTAGTCAGCTGACGGCTGCTGTTATCCCATCAGAATCTGCTCAGGTACTAAAATCACCTCACCTGCATCCAGTGACTAAGCAAAGCAGGTGTGGAAAGGCCCCGTCATTTTGACCTGGTGTGGGACAACTCTGATGAGCCATATCTGCTTCAGACCACTGAGTTGTTCAAGGTTTTGTTGACCCTCATCACAATTTGACTTCTCCAATTAAAATTACAATATCCCAGCCAATAGCTCTCTCTAGACCCTCTCAGCTTAATTCTTCTTCATAGTATTTATTGCTATCTGCTACATTTTAAAATCTACAGACTTAACTTTTATCCCCACCCCAAATGGAATATATTCTCCATGAGGGCCGGATCTTTTTGTTCACTGCAGTATCCCCGGTGTCTAGAAAATTGCCAAGACCTGGTAGTCACACACACAAAAATTTGTTAAATGGTCTAATTAGATAATTGACTCATTTATATACCATCACTGTTCAATATATGCAATGACAATGGTGTCATTAAAGATAAAGAATTATATAAATTGTGTAAAGATAAGCATTACCAACGATAGAAGTATTTGGAAACTGGCTTGGGTGTAGATAAGGTTCATTACATGTATTAGGAACTCAAGAAGTACCAGTTATTAGTGATGATAATAGTGACGGGCATTATAGTGATATTTGCTGAATGCCCAAAAGACCAATGAACAGTGCTCTGCACATTGTAACAACTTAATAAAAAATTAGGAGATTAGTCACCAAGACATTTTATACATTGTCAATATGCAAATATGCACAGAAATAACCCAAAAAGTAAAATGATAAATCACTTTGCTACTAGTTAGCTGGCATCTTCTAGAGACAGGGTCTTAAATGGTATTCTCAGAAACGAAAGAGGAAAGGAATGACATTTTGGTCAAGATTCTTTTGGCACAAGACCAGATGCCCATTTGGACCTATCCCATGAAATCTCTTAAATATTGCCATGATCTCTCAGAGGTCAAGCCTTTATTAATTCAGGAGAAGACAAAACTAAAAAGTCTTGAAAAAAAAAAAAAAGGTTGGAGAGAGAAAATAGGATACAAAGAAAACTCGGGTTAGACGCCGCCAGCTGTGTCAGTTTTATTTTAAGGTGGTCATCAGCAAGGACCTGTTACTAAACTATTTCACCACAGAGAACTTGCTATGTAACTATCAACTCCAGAACTTAGTGATTTAAAACAATCACGTCTTTGTTCCAGATTCCATGGGTAGACAATTTGGACTGGGCTCAGCAGGCCAAGTTTATCTATGCTGAGCCCATTTAGGCCTGCAGCTGAGACAGCTGGGATGGTGAGGATAGCTGAGAATGTTCTCCTCATGGCTTCTCTCACTCTTTGCCACATGCCTACGGTGTTGCAAGAAAGCAAGAGTGGAAGTTGCAGTTGTCTTTGTGGCCCAGGCCTGGAGCTCTTACACATAATTTCTGCCATATTCTACTGGGCAAAATAAGCCAAGAGACCATCCTGGTTTTAAGGACTGGTGAGATGGGCTCCACCTCACGAGTTGAGGAATCACAAAGAATTTGTACCTATTTTCAATCTCCCACTGACATATAATGAAACTGAGCCCTCAGAACCACAATTAAAGAATATGGGTAAAGTCTTCAAGTATTTTGTTTATAGGTCTCCAGCTGCTAAAGCATCTGGCATTTGATATATATATCGATAAAAATGTAAGAAATAAAAGTATAATTCATGTACCATAAAATTCACCATTTTAAGGTGTGCAATTCAGTGATTATTAGTATATTCACAAAGTTGTGCAATCATTCACTGCTATCTAATTTTTATCACCCCAAAGAGAAACCCCATACCCATTAACAGTCACTCCACATTCTCTCCTTCCCACAGCCCTTGGCAACCACTAATCTATTTTCCATCTCTATGGATATGCCTTTTCTAGATATTTTACATAAATTAAATCATGTAACATGTGGACTTTTGTGTCTGGCTTTCCCCAATGCTTTCAAAGTTCACCCATATTGTAGGATGTATCAGTGTTTTATTCCTTTCTATGGCTGAATATAATATTCTACTGTATGAATACACCACATTTTATTTATCCATTCATTGATTGGTGGACATTTGGGTTGTTTCTACTTTGAGGCTCTTATGAATATGCTGTTATAGGATATCTATGTATAAATTTTTTTTAAAGATTTTATTTATTTATTTATTTGACAGACAGAGATCACAAGCAGGCAGAGAGGCAGGCAGAGAGAGAGGAGGAAGCAGGCTCCCTGCTGAGCAGAGAGTCCGATTTGGGGCTTAATCCCAGGACCCTGGGATCATGACCTGAGCCGAAGGCAGAGGCTTTAACCCACTGAGCCACCCAGGCGCCCCTCTATGTATAAATTTTTACGAATTAAAAAATATGTAATTCTCTTGGGTGTATCTCAGAAGTGGGATTGTTGGATATTGATGTAATGTTATATGCAGTATTTTTCATTGTATGGCTGCTTGATTGAGGCACACCAATGTGTTTTATGCATTCTTAAAGATACAGAGGTAGAAATGAAAGTCAACTTTGATATCCGTTTCTGGTAAGGTAGACCAAATGGAAAGGCTTGGGGTTCTCTCCCCAGCAAGTTCAAATTCATTACTATTGTCCAAGATAATCAGGGTAGGAACAATTCTCCAGAGGCAGTAGCCAGAGAAAATGACCCCTAACCCACCACCCCTGTTTGCATATTTTACAATAAACGAGGTATTTTCCTTTCTGTCTTTAGTGTTATTAATATGCCTCATGAGTTGAGGTCATTGATAAGCCCTATTGTTTGGAGGCACACCCTTTGCTTCACATTGACCTCACACCCATGTCAAATCAAGGTGTTTTATACACCTCACTGCAGAAGTATCCACAGAGCACTAGCCACAGCACAGGTATCACCTAGGAGCTTCTTAGAAATGCAGGGTACGCGGCCCATTCTAGATCTACTTAATTAAGAACGTGCATTTGAACGAGACTGCACATGCACATTAAGGTTTGCAAGGCGGTGCTATAGAACCATCTTAATCCACCGAGCTCCTAGAACTTAAAGCTGGAGGCTCCGTCTTCTAACCAAAGTCTTCCTGTGAGAATGCAGACATTAAGTTATATTACCCACAACAAGGAGAATGATTCCCCACGTCAACTATGCTTCAGGCAGGACAGGACACCAAGTGCTTTCCAAGCATTTTCTCCTTCTATTCTTATGCAAATCGACCACTTTTGTCCTGTTTTACAGATAGCAGACACAAGGCTCACAGAGCTCAAGCTCCTTACCAATGGCCACAGCTTCTAAACCAACCAAGAGTCAAATTCCAGTTTTTCTGATTCTACAGCTCAAGCTCCTCCCCAATGTTCTCTTGCACTCAGCAATTTCTGCAAATAATAGCCCCACAATCTAACTCATTAAAAAAAAAAAAAAAACTACTCTGTATAAACTTCCTTAACGATTTACATATGTTCTTCTCTATCCGTGAGAGCAAAAGCTCCAGGACATGAAGGCAGGAATTTTGGACCTTGTCTTTGCTCTGTCTCCAGTATCTGGAATAGTACCTACTAGATGTTAAGCCTCACTAAGTTTGTTAAAGGACCAAACTAATTTATGCACCAAAACCCTACCCATGGCTTACGGAAATGAGTGAAATGTCATCTTTAGTCATTTCTCTTTCAATTTCTCAGCCTTGGACTTGACTTGTAATAGGAATGCTAATGGCTGGTTCGTTGTGGCACTGACACATTTATCTTCAATGAAAACAGAAGTAATATGGTGTTCTACATCAGCACTAACTCTTCACGATGTCATCTTATCACAGGGCATTTTGACACAGTACAACCTTGAAGGAGCTGTATTTGCAGCTAAAAATGCATCTTGTCAGTCGTTGTTTTATTAGGAAACATCAAGGTGGAGATGTCAGTCTGGGCTGGGCACCCTGGTGCATTTTGCAAAAACTGAAAATGCGCAACGTCACAGTGGTAAGATATGCATTGGGAGAAGTTTCGATGTGTTCCCTGAGGGACTAATAGTGCAGGAAATTCCTGAAACCAAACATTCTACTTCATCCATCTTGCACATGATTATCTTACAGTGGGACCACTTGTTATTCACGTCCATTCCATTAGGCAACCCAATTACATGCCAAGCTAACTTTATAAATAGAACCCTGAGTAGGTGGGCCATAGCTGAAGGAAAACAAGAGAATAAATTCATTTATATAATCTCATCTTTTAGAGTAGAAACTGTCTTTTCCATTTATATGAACAGAAACTGTCAGAATTCATCAGAGAGAGGTAGGAAAGGGTACAATTATTCAAAAATGCTGAGGAAAACACAGAAGACCTCCAGCATTTCTTTTATAGAATAAGAGGATATAAATCCCTATCAGACATGCCGAAAATTGCATTGTGGTTATTGAGGCAATATCCACCCTGATTTATTGACAAAGCTATTCTGCATCTCATGCTAATACCCATCTTGATCCGTACACAAGTCTTATTGCATTAATGAGAATATCTTATTTGACTGTGGATGGCAAATGGCTAAACTAGGTAATGAGATGAGGGCGCATGTAATCTTATTTGACACCTGACAAGAAGGGCTCACACCTGCGCAGCCAAAGGGTAGCTGTTCTAATTAATCCTTTCATGAAATTTTACAAACTTGCCTCCAAAACTTCAAAGGCAAGATATTCTTATTGAACTAGAGACACTAACCCCCAGAACCAGCTACATAATTTGTAGTACCTAGTGCAAAATGAAAATGCAAGGTTTCCTGTTCCAAATCATGGGGGGAGGAGGGGGAGAGGGGAAGAAATGCCATTAAAGGCATTAAAATATAAAGCTTTTCTCCTTTCTTCTGCAGTCTCTCTTCTAATTTGTCATGATGATGCTATATTTACTACTTAATTTCATTCTAAGAATGTTAAGATTTTAAATTACTAGCATGAATTTTGCCATTTATCTTTATATGATGAAATGCCAGTTTTAAATGCAATTAACAGAGCATTTAACTTCTATTATGAACCACAGAGATTAAGACTAATTCTGTGGCTTATCCCTTGAGAGTTCACAGAGTGGACCAGGAGAGATGACCTCAAGCTAGATTCAGAAAGAGAGTGGCCCCCAAGGTCAGCTTGTATATTCATGGGACAAGTGCAGAGTCACACAGCTGCCAGGGAATTGGTTCACATCCCAGAGCTAGCAGGTGCTGATACCTGACCACAGCAGAGTTCTGCCTCCAGCCAGCCAAGGAAGCTGAGCCAGGCATATCTTCTCCCCAAGGGCTACCGCTCCAACCCACTGCTCAGCGTGGAGTGCCTGCATCCCCAGGCAGGGGCAGGTGACAGACTCCTAGGGAGCTGCCAGGCTAGGGTTGGGATGGATGCCACCAGATTGCCTCTCCCCAGATGCAGGAGCATGGCCCCAAATCTTGCCATTCCTACACCCAGGCCCTCTCTGGAAGGCAGGGTGACAGTAGTGACTGGTGGGGATGAAGGAAAGGCCAGGTAGGGTCCAGGATTTCAGGAGGTACAGAAATGGGCAACCTAGAACCCATCCCTGAGGCCTTCTGCATTGCACTGGTCCCATGCTCATGAGATAGTGTTGTTTGCTAATACATCACTTACCATAGAGGCAGCGAAGGCTGGGACTTCTGGTTGCCCTCCAATATCCATTCTCCCCTTCTTCTGTAGTAATGGAACCCTCAACTTTTAGCTGGGCACAAGGATACCTGAGAAGAGCAGGCATTTTCCTGTCTGCCTTGCAGTTAACTATGCGGTATGACTAAGTCGTTGCTAATGATGTATAAACGGAACCAACATCTGTGCCCATCTTTTGCCTGTCTTTCCTTCTGCTACGTAGAACACGGATAGTGTATCTGGAGCTCCAGATGTCATCATGAAACCTCAAGAACAAAGACCGTATCAAGGATGAGTGAGCAGGGAGCTCAAAGGAATTGAGTTCCTCTGGATTTCCTGGCACAGAGCCACCTCACCAGCTGTGGACTGCTTTCCACCGATCTTACAGGACAGAGATACATGCAGCTAACTTGTTCAAAGCCTTCCTTTTCCGAGTCTCCTTCTCCCAGCCAAATTGTAATCCTAAACACAGCATATAAAGTGTGATTGGAGTTTTATGCTATGGTACTTAGACCACTGTTCCTTGTTGGGACAATAACTTATTCAACCCTCAGTCTTCTTTTCTGTCTCTGCCTTACCAACGTTTGCCCTTTAAACTATTGGGGAAGGATATTCCTCAATGTTTACATTTTGCTATAGCTTTATTTTACTTTCTGTAACTCAAAATGATTGTAAATTATCTTATTAATTTAAGATTCCTGGTAAGAGGTAACAATTGCTTACCCCTTAAGAGTGACCACATACTTCAGTTTGGCCCAGTCTCTACCATAACAGAGACTGAACTCTCAGCTATAAACACTTCATTTTTATATCCTAGTAAAAATTGTTCAGAAAAGTTTTCCAGATAAATCCTAAATAATGAGGAGCCTTACTTGAATCCTGAATTACTATCTCCATTGGACAATAATTTTTGTTGATTTTTCTCACTCAGGTTATTTTTTAGTTGAGTTTTTAAGAAATGAATTAAAGAGTTTCCACTCTGTGGATACTAGAAGGAAACAGTGCTACCAAACTGACACGATTTCAAACACCCAAGTGATTAAAGTTGATGTCCTGACTTAAGTGAAACCAACAAAGATTTCCTACAGTATTTGCATTATGCCCAGCCTGTTAAGAATGATTGTAAATGTTGTACATGCCCACAGACATACAAATTGTTAGCAAGGGAAAGAGATCAAAAGCAACGGAAGAGAGACATGGCCACTAGCTAGAATTATTTTTCCCTGAGTATTGAGGATTTAGGAGAATCTTTAATAATAATCCGCAGAGTTTTTAATTAACTCATGCACCAACCTTAATATTCAGTGTCTATTTCTTAGATCTTACTACAACAAAGCTAACTTTAGATTTATGACCCGGAAGTCATATATTTCTGTATTTATTTTTTCCATCTTTGTCTATTGTGCTTCTGATCGATCATCAGGCAGAGGAAGATAAAATGGGATATTTATGTGGAGCACACTAAAGGACCCTGCTGTGAGCTATTAGCTTAGCAGATGACGTGTGCTCCCAGTTGGAAGCTGAAGCAATGGGAAAGAGCTGTCTCAACCCTTTATAAGAGGCATAAAAAGCACCTGTTTGCCTGCTTCATTAAACTTCCCCTAATGAACGCCTCCAGGGAGCAGAACTGGGGAACTTCTTTCCTTTCCTGCTATAAATAGAGAAAGGTATTTAAAAGTTCTCATTTAAATGTGAGTACTGTTATCTGTAACAGTTTGCGAAAATGTAATACCCTGCAGGAATAAATGAGCTAGTACTTGCATGTGTTCAGGATGATGATAGACACCGGGAAAATGGTTCTGTGTCCCTTACTGAAAATTTTGGTCTCCTAGAGAATCAAAGTCACAGACATTTTAAGCTTTCTGTACCTAACTCCTGGCTCAACCACCACACGGAGGAAAGTCAGCTCAGCCGCTACGTCTTGTGAGAAACATGAAACATCCCACCTCCCTAACGCATAAACATGCACTTTGAGACGCAGTGCGTACGTTTTTTGTTAAAAATGCTTATCCGTCTGTGATGTTATCATTTACTTTTTTGCCTCTCTCAGGCAGGACACGGTCTTATTTCACACTGAGTCTCCAGGCCCCTGCATGCCCTCCGTCATAAGTTGTAGATCAGCAGAGTAAGCGCGAGAACCCTGGGCTTCTTTAGCTTCCCAGGGACTGTTCTTAACTCTCCTGGCCACCCCAGGTCACTCTCCTTTTCCTCTGTTTAATTCTTCTTCTTCTTTTTTTTTTTTTTTTTTTTTAAGATTTATTTATTTATTTGGGGGGGTGCAGGCATGCACGTGAGCAAAGGGCGGGGCAGCAGGAGAGGGAGAGACGCAGACTCCCAGATGAGCGGAGAGCCAGATGCAGAGCCCAGCCCGGGGCTTCATGGTGGCTCCATCCCACAACTGAGATCAGGACCTGAGCTGAAATTGAGAGTCAGAGACTTAACCGACTGAGCCACCCAGACGCCCTTCCTCTGTTTATTTCATCAGTGTATTCTTAAATGTGGGTACTGCCAAGCATCTACCTTCATGCCTCCAATCATTTTACTCAACAATTGTTCCTCCTGCAGAGGAGGGTATCCTCATCTTTAGAACCATTTTAAAGCAAGGACTTTTGAACTGCAGTTTACAAAACAGTAATGTTACGTAGAAAGAAAGTACTTCTGTGGATATTTTTTCATCTCCACCGTTTAAGGTTTCTATTTATAATTGTATAAGCATGTAAGTCATTATAAACATTGATAAAGTCAGTTGCAAGTTCAGAATTTTATTAGATTTTTATTTTTACTGAGAAGGGGTAAAACGTAAAATAAAAAATTACCTGTTTCCTGCCAGGCAGTGGGGTGAAAGTCACAATCTCCCTTGCCAGATCTGTGCCTCCTGATGCATTCCCCAACTTCGTAAATAGCACCACGGTCCACCAGCCACTCAAGATGGAAGATGTGCCCCACCTCCACAATCACCCACTTACCAAAGAATCTACTCTACAAACAGACCTTGATGCTTTTATCTTATGAACAGATCCCTTCTGCTCATTCAGACAGCCACAGCCTTAGTGTAGGCTCCTGCCTGGTAGTTGGGAAAGCATTAAACAGGCTTATCTCCGCTGGTGTTCCGGGGAATGCCCAATCAGCTACTGTTTGAAAAACCCTTTAATGGTTTCCCAAAGTTTAAGTCCAAGTTCGTGTCCATTTCATGTCCTGCCCATCCCTGCAGCCTCGTATCTCCCTCTCATATGCCCAGAGAGAACTACCTATGGTTCCTTGAACACAGCAGGCAACCCATACCTTTAGACATTCACAGTGACTGGTTTCTTACTGAATTGTCCTTTTCCCTATTTTGCCTACTAAGTCCTACTTGTCCTTTGAAAAGCAGCACAATATTCACTGCCAACGTTGTATGTCAATTATAGATCAATAAAACTGGCAGAAAAAGGTTGTGTAGTCATTACCCAGTCAGATATAGTTAGCTTTCAACCAAATGCACATAACTGAATGCAAAATACTGTCAAATCCTTGATCATACTGTTCCATAAGTGTATCTGTATTCATGCTATTATACATAATGCCTTTTATAATTAATTTTATTTTATATACATTGATAACTGTGTCTTATATCCCTAATTTTATGATTATATGCATCTTTGGCCTAAAAACCTTTATCATGCTACTTAAAAATTTGACTGACATGTCTGTGTGTTGTCCCAAAATGTAAGTACCTGAGAATAGAACCATCACTTATTTGATAAGGTGAAGTTCTATACTATTAGATGCTCTGTGTCTATTAACGGAATAAATAAACGAATGAGTGGCAAACTAGAGTGCAAAGTATGATCACAGTCAAAAACAGAAGTAACAAATATCTGTTTTGTTCAGTTTTAAAAATTGATATAATTTGTGCCCTTGAACTTTATAAATGAGGCAAGGTGCTTGAATTTCTTACTATAACTTCTCCATTTGGAAGATAATCTCAAGTATTTATCACCCACTTTGCAAAGTGCCCCTGTGTATATTAATCAGCCTGCATTAGAAAGCTTGAGCTCCTTCATAAGAAGCACTGTGCACTGAGTCACCTGCAGCATAAACCAAATCTAACATGGAAGCAGCCTTCCCGTGGCAGCTTTAGGTGTATTACCTAAATGTCACTGTACTCCTTTGAAAGAAAATAAGCATATCTAAAACTATGAAACAGGATTATAACTGACTCTCTTATACAACAAAAGAACATTTTTGAAGCTGTAATGGAAGTCATAAAGATCCCTTAATAAAACGTACAGTTTAAAAGCAATATCTATTCAATTATCTCACTGAGTTCATATTTATGAACAAAATAACTTATCTGTGATTTTCATATCTCATGGTCTCTTCCGTCCAACTACTTTTGTCTGTGACCAGGGGATTATTCAGATTGGATGATTCTATTCCAATAATTCCCCATCCGGATAATAACATGTCAATAAATGTGTTCTTAAACTACTTTAGAAATTATCAAAATAGAAAAGAAATGGTCTTGAACAGGAGTCTTTAATAAGAGAAACGAGGGGTACCTGGGTGACTTGGTGGATTGAGCCTCTGACTTTGGCTCGGGTTGTGATGTCAGGGTCCTGGGATGGAGCCCCACATCAGGCTCTCTGCTCGGCGGAGAGCCTGCTTCCTCCTCTCTCTCTCTCTGCCTGCCTCTCTGCTTACTTGTGATCTCTGTCTGTCGAATAAATAAATAAATGTAAAATCTAAAAAAACCTAAAAATAAAAAATAAGAGAAATGAAAAGCAGCAAGGTAGCAATACCAGGAAAATGGGAGGTACCTCTGTGCCAATGCTTCAACATTTACATTTATTTCTCCAACACTGAGATGAAACGCATGCCTGAAACCACTAGTGAGTTCTCCTGTCAACAAAAAAAAAAAAAAAAAGAAAGAAAAAAGAAAAGAAAAGTAGCATCCTTGAGGACAGACCAAGCTCAGATTCCTTAAGATTATGTTTTTGAATACATCTTTATTTTTTTTAAGATTTTATTTATTTATTTGACAGAGAGGGAGATCACAAGTAGGCAGAGAGGCAGGCAGAGGGAGAGGGGGAAGCAGGCTCCCCGCTGAGCAGAGAGCCCCATGTGGGGCTCGATCCCAGGACCCTGGGATCATGACCTGAGCCAAAGGCAGAAGCTTAACCCACTGAGCCACTCAGGTGCCCCTGAATACATCTTTAGATTCTCAAAGAAGCTGACAATCTATAGTTTTGAGGGCCTGACCTAAACTTGAGAAAATGTCTCTGTTCTTTTTATTTATTTATTTATTTATTTGAGAGAGTGTGAGAGAAAGCATGAGATGGGAGAAGGTCAGAGGGAGACGCAGAGTCCCCACAGAGCTGGGGACCCCATCCCCAATGTGGGATGGGGTCCCCAGACTCCAGGATCATAACCTGAGCTGAAGGCAGTCGCTAAACCCACTGAGCCACCCAGGTGCCCAATATCTCTGGTCTTTAATCACCAGAAAATTCTGGAGAATTATAAACTTCAAATGCCTCTCCTGGGGTAGATAAATATATCTGCTAATCCTCTTAACAAATCAGCATTTCAACCAGCCTGAATTGCTTAGTGTCCAACTTATTTTTATGACCTCAGGAAAAAAAAAAAGCAACAATTAGCATTCCTTTAGGTGACTTACTGCCTGAAATAAAAGTCATTATCCCTATCAAGGTAACTAAAACATATAATAGCTCAAATATGTTGTTATATGTCATTTTTAAATGAGTGAATATTTTTTCTTCTAGCAAGACAGGTGGGTGTCCAGCTCATGTTAACACGATCATGTTTAATTGTTTAATTTAGCATCTGCTGCTTTTGTGGCCAACCCTGTAGGGAAAGGGATTAAAGATGGGACACATCTGTGGATAGTAATAGCCAATAAAGGCAGTCATGCTCTAAAAAGCAAAGATCTTTAGGCCTCTAGATCCATCTAAGAAATAATACTAATCTTGAAGTGCTAAAGCAAACCTACAGCAATCAAAGGTAATAGAGTCTAACAGTGCCTTGTCATTCCTTTTTCTGAATTCTTTAACTTTAGCTTTGGACAGTGGTTTTCTATTTGCAATACAAGATAGAAGAAAAAACAGGATTTAGAATTTTTGTCATATGAAATGTTTCCCACTGAAGACTATTGCGGTACGTTTTATAGCAAGAATGACAAATCAAACCGTTCTATTGTCAGTTCAATCAATTGAGGAAGAAATTTTATGTAAATAAGCCCTACACACACAGATAAGATACACGCAAAAAGCCCAGGAGGTGGCAACAAACTCACAAAACAGCAATAAAACAATGCTTCTGGCCAGCAGGTGGCGCTGCAATCCATCATTGTTAGCCAATTGGAGACTCTAGAACTACTTGAATTATCCGTTTAGTTACCTCTAATTTCCTATCTGAGATTTTCCTATCTTTTGGAGCATTATGTCATGCTGCGCCCAATTGTTTTCAATCAGCAAAGAACTCAAAGGAAATTGTTAGACCCACAGGACTTATTGATTAACTCTTCTAACAATATCAACAGTCAATATTTCATAATAAACATGTTATCAACCCTGTGGGTTATTTTAAAAAGCCGTTTTACTTTGGAAAATATCTGTCTTAGAATTCATAAAAAGAATCCTATTTAAATGTGAAAATGTGTGAAATAGCCACACTTTCTTGTAAAGTTAGGCTAAACCGGTCTCTAAGGGTCTTAGGAACCATGGACCCAACAGGCTCATCCTTTACCTCCTGAGTATATGTCTTAGGAACATTTATAGACATAAGCAATTCATTATGTATAGAGGACATAATTAACAGAAACTGAAGAAACGTTATTTATTGCAAGGATGAAAATCCCCTAACATATGAGTCTTATATAACCTTATATATCCTAGGCAGAAATCACTACCAATTACAGAACTGTATTTCACTGAGCCAATATAAGCCTCCTTTTCCAATGAGCTCTCACTTCAGATGATACCAGTTTGCCATCTCTAGGAATAAGAAAAATAAGGCTCAGAGTGATATCACCAAATGGCCACATAGGAGACCCCAGCCTCCATTTTCCTACAAAGATCAAAATTTAGGTAGCTATCACAAAACAAAAACAGAGGGATGCCTGGGTGGCTCAGTCGGTTAAGAAGCCAACTCTTGATTTCAGCTAAGGTCATGATCTCAGGATCCTGAGATGGAGCCCCACCTGGGTCTGCACTTAGGAGGGAGTCTGCTTAAGATTCTCTCTACCTCTGCCCCTTCCCACCCCCACCCAGCTCACTTGCTCAAAAAAAAAAAAAAAAAAAAAAAAAAAAAAAGTTTTGCAAGTGCTCTAGAATCCACTTAAGAAACTTGAGCATCACAGTAAAACAAAACAAAACAAACAAACAAACATAAAAAACCACACACACACCGAGAATAGCCACACAAGAACAGAGTTAAGACAGAGAAATTTTGCCTATATCATCCCGGCTCCCAGGCTGGCATTACTTGAGACCATCAGTGAACTTCTCAGCTAGAAAGAGTTCCCCTTGATGGGAAAGAAAGAGCAAGATGAGTAACCAGCTTGCCTAGCCTTTTGGGGCACCACACAAAGGTACTGCTTCAATTTCATCTGACCCAGACTGGCAAAGCTGAGGCATACAGAGACACCAGGAAGAAGAAAGAAAGGCAGGGGATACCAGCAGTAGCCATGCATCAAAAGCAATCATGGTTCACCCTGACCTGCTCTGTGGGCAAATCCAACGGCCAACTGGGCTCATGGATCCCTTACAAATTTCATCAGCTTTCACACCACAGGCATTCGCACTCACTAACACCAGTCTCCTGAGTCCCCACTACCTCCCCAGACCCCCCTCACTAAAGCCTAGGAACTGAAACTATAGCCAGCGCAGACCACTGTAGCTCTGGCAGAGTAAGACACCAGCCTAGACACCCTGGCTGACTCACACCATCATGCACATGCTTAGGGCCACCCCCTCTAGCTATGCGCTTGGATGCCGCTTGCCGGACATCCAAAACTGGCCTACACGACAGTGGGCATGTCTCGAAGAGGCTGTACAGCCACAGGAGATCATGCCAACAGCCAGGGCCTGTGAAGCTGCCTATGGGTCCAGTTCAGTCCCTGTCTGGGTTAGCGGCCTGTGCCATTGGGCTCACCTGCCGCTAGTTCTGCCAGAAGTACACACGCTCACGTCCAGCCCCAGCCTCCACTGCCCTGCATTCTCAGTGAGATGCAGCAAACCACAGGAGTACACGCCAATAGGCAGGGCCCCAGCAGCTGCTAGTGAGTCTGTAACTGACTTTGCTACCTGCCCCCACCACCATACAAGTGTCCACAATGGGCCCCACTACACAGGCACCTGCAGCTGGGGGTATGTGCACCCCACCAGCTCTAGCCGCCAGTCTCAGGAGAAAAGACGTAAAGAAGGTAGAAAGAATATCTAAAGAAATAATGGCTAACAGCTTCCTAAACCTAGGGAAAGATTTGGACTTCCAAGAATCCAATAGGTCGCCCAAGATTTCAACACAAAAGGATGTTCTCTAAGACCCATTATTACAAGACTGCCTAAAATCAAAGATGAGGAGAGAACATCAAATGCAGCAAGAGAAAAACAATCTCTCTCATACAAGGGAACTCCCCTACGGTTACAAGCAGATTTCTCAGCACAGAACTTGGCAGGCCCCGGAGACAAAGGGATAATGGAGTCAAATTGCTGAAAGAAAGAAACCGGCAGCCAAGAATACTTCACCCAGCAAAGCTGTCCTTCACAAATGAAGACAACGTAATGACTTTCCCAAACAAAAGCTGAGGGATTTTATCACCACTACTCCTGCCTTACAGGAAACGCTGAAAGGCATTCTGCAAGCTGAAACGAAGGGGCACGAATCAGTAACATGTAAACACATGAGAATATAAAACTCGGTGGTAAAGGTAATAGAGTCAGATTCAGAATACTTTAATACTGTCATGTGACGGTGTCCTGGCCACTGAAATCTACTTGAAAGGTTAAAGGATGGAAATATTAAAAATAGCTAAAACTACAATAATTTTATTCATGAATACCCTACAGAAAAGATGTAAACTGTGATCACAAAAACATATAAGCAGAGGGTAGAAGGGTAGAGATTCGTATGCTATTAAAGTTAAATTGTTAGTGTAAAAGAGACTGTTATGTCTATAATATATACCAATAAAATAAATAGACTGGATTGAGGTTTTAAGAAAAACAAACATAAACCAAAAAACGGTCCCCAACTCTAGGCAGCCTACAAGAGACTCACTTCAGCTTTAAGGACACATAGAGGCTCAAAGTAAAAGGATGGGGAAAGACATTTCATGCAAGTAGAAACCAAAATATATCAGACAAATAGACTTTCAGACAAAAATAATAAGAGACAAAGTTATTACATAATGATAAATTGGTCAGTTCATCAAGAAGATATATATATCCAGTATCAGAGCACCTAAACATATTAAGCAAATACTAACAGATATGAAAGGAGAAATGAATGATATAATAATAGCAGAGGCCGAGGGAGGAGGAGTCAAGATGGCGGAGAAGTAGCAGCTGAGACTACTTCAGGTTGCGGGAGATCAGCTAGATAGCTTATCTAAAGATTGCAAACACCTACAAATCCAACGGGAGATCGAAGAGAAGAAGAACAGCAATTCTAGAAACAGAAAATCAACCACTTGCTGAAAGGTAGGACTGGCGGAGAAGTGAATCCAAAGGGACGGGAAGACAGACCCCGGGGGGAGGGGCCGGCTCCCGGCAAGCGGCGGAGCAACGGAGCATAAAATCGGGACTTTTAAAAGTCTGTTCCGCTGAGGGACATTGCTCCAGAGGCTTAACTGGGGTGAAGCCCACGCGGGGCCAGTGTGGCCTCAGGTCCCGCAGGGTCACAGAAGGATCGGGGTGTCTGAGTGTCGCAGAGCTCGCAGGTATTAGAACAGGGAAGCCGGCTACAGAGACGGAGCCGAGGAGTGAGCTCACAGCTCGGGCTTACCTTGAACCGGTCGCAGGCTCGGTGAGCTCGGAGCGCAGCCGGAGGCCAGGCAGACAGGAGTAATTGGACGCTGTTCCCTGAGGGCGCACTTAGGAGTGGGACCCCTAGCTCTCGGCTCCTCCGGGCCGGAGACTGGGAGGCCGCCATCTTCCTTCCCGTCCTCCGGACTCTACGGAAAGCGCTCAGGGAACAAAAGCTCCCGAAAGCAAACCCGAGCGGATTACTCAGCCTGGCCCCTGGTAAGGGCGGTGCGACTCCGCCTGGGGCAAAGACACTTGAGAATCACTACAACAGGCCCCTCCCCCAGAAGATCAACAAGAAACCCAGCCAGGACCAAGTTCACTTACGAGGAGTGCGGTTTCAATACCAAGGAGAGCAGCGGAATTCCAGAGGAGGAGAAAGCAAAGCACAGAACTCATGGCTTTCTCCCCATGATTCTTTAGCCTTGCAGTTAATTTAATTTTTTTTTCTTTTTCAATTTTTTTCTCTTCTTCTGCTAAATTTTTTTAAACTTTTACCCTTTTCTTTTTTAACGTTTTTTAACTAGTTTATCCAATATATATATATTTTTTCCTTTTTATATTTTTTTCATTATTGGTTTTCTTTTTTTTATTTGTTTCCTTTTTCTTTTTTATTTTATTTTTTTTTTTCTTTCTGAACCTCTTTTTATCCCCTTTCCCCCCCCCCTCACGCTTTGGGATCTCTTCTGATTTGGCTAAAGCATATTTTCCTGGGGTTGTTGCCACCCTTTTAGTATTTTACTTACTCCTTCATATACTCTTATCTGGACAAAATGACAAGGCGGAAAAATTCACCACAAAAAAAAGAACAAGAGGCAGTACCAAAGGCTAAGGACCTAATCAATACAGACATTGGTAATATGTCAGATTTAGAGTTCAGAATGACGATTCTCAAGGTTCTAGCTGGGCTCGAAAAAGGCATGGAAGATATTAGAGAAACCCTCTCGGGAGATATAAAAGCCCTTTCTGGAGAAATAAAAGAACTAAAATCTAATCAAGTTGAAATAAAAAAAGCTATTAATGAGGTGCAATCAAAAATGGAGGCTCTCACTGCTAGGATAAATGAGGCAGAAGAAAGAATTAGCGATATAGAAGACCAAATGACAGAGAATAAGGAAGCTGAACAAAAGAGGGACAAACAACTACTGGACCACGAGGGCAGAATTCGAGAGATAAGTGACACCATAAGACGAAACAACATTAGAATAATTGGGATTCCAGAAGAAGAAGAAAGAGAGAGGGGAGCAGAAGGTATATTGGAGAGAATTATTGGAGAGAATTTCCCCAATATGGCAAAGGGAACAAACATCAAAATCCAGGAGGTTCAGAGAACCCCACTCAAAATCAATAAGAATAGGTCCACACCCCGTCACCTAATAGTCAAATTTACAAGTCTTAGTGACAAAGAGAAAATCCTGAAAGCAGCCCGGGAGAAGAAGTCTGTAACATACAATGGTAAAAATATTAGATTGGCAGCAGACTTATCCACAGAGACCTGGCAGGCCAGAAAGAGCTGGCATGATATATTCAGAGTACTAAACGAGAAAAACATGCAGCCAAGAATACTATATCCAGCTAGGCTATCATTGAAAATAGAAGGAGAGATTAAAAGCTTCCAGGACAAACAAAAACTGAAAGAATTTGCAAACACCAAGCCAGCTCTACAGGAAATATTGAAAGGGGTCCTCTAAGCAAAGAGAGAACCTAAAAGTAGTAGATCAGAAAGGAACAGAAACAATATACAATAGCAGTCACCTTACAGGCAATACAATGGCACTAAATTCATATCTCTCAATAGTTACCCTGAATGTTAATGGGCTAAATGCCCCAATCAAAAGACACAGGGTATCAGAATGGATAAAAAAACAAAACCCATCTATATGTTGCCTACAAGAAACTCATTTTAAACCCGAAGACACTTTCAGATTTAAAGTGAGGGGGTGGAAAAGAATTTACCATGCTAATGGACATCAGAAGAAAGCAGGAGTGGCAATCCTTATATCAGATCACTTAGATTTTAAACCAAAGACTATAATAAGAGATGAAGATGGACACTATATCATACTCAAAGGATCTGTCCAACAAGAAGATCTAACAATTGTAAATATCTATGCCCCTAACGTGGGAGCAGCCAACTATATAAACCAATTAATAACAAAATCAAAGAAACACATCGACAATCATACAATAATAGTAGGGGACTTTAACACTCCCCTCACTGAAATGGACAGATCATCCAAGCAAAAGATCAACAAGGAAATAAAGGCCTTAAATGACACACTGGACCAGATGGACATCACAGATATATTCAGAACATTTCATCCCAAAGCAACAGAATACACATTCTTCTCTAGTGCACATGGAACATTCTCCAGAATAGATCACATCCTTGGTTCTAAATCAGGTCTTAACTGTTATCAAAAAATTGGGATCATTCCCTGCATATTTTCAGACCACAATGCTCTGAAGCTAGAACTCAATCGCAAGAGGAAATTTGGAAAGAACCCAAATATATGGCGACTAAACAGCATCCTTCTAAAGAATGAATGGGTCAACCAGGAAATTAAAGAAGAATTGAAAAAATTCATGGAAACAAATGATAATGAAAATACAACAGTTCAAAATCTGTGGGACACAACAAAGGCAGTCCTGAGAGGAAAATATATAGCGGTACAAGCCTTTCTCAAGAAACAAGAAAGGTCTCAGGTACACAACCTAACCCTACACCTAAAGGAGCTGGAGAAAGAACAAGAAAGAAACCCTAAACCCAGCAGGAGAAGAGAAATCATAAAGATCAGAGCAGAAATCAATGAAATAGAAACCAAAAAAACAATAGAACAAATCAACGAAACTAGGAGCTGGTTCTTTGAAAGAATTAATAAGATTGATAAGCCCCTGGCCAGACTTATCAAAAAGAGAAGAGAAAGGACCCAAATAAATAAAATCATGAATGAAAGAGGAGAGATCACAACGAACACCAAAGAAATACAGACAATCATAAGAACATATTATGAGCAACTCTATGCCAACAAATTTGACAATCTGGAAGAAATGGATGCATTCCTAGAGACATATAAACTACCACAACTGAACCTGGAAGAAATAGAAAGCCTGAACAGACCCATAACCAGTAAGGAGATTGAAACAGTCATCAAAAATCTCCAAACAAACAAAAGCCCAGGGCCAGACGGCTTCCCGGGGGAATTCTACCAAACATTTAAAGAAGAACTAATTCCTATTCTCCTGAGACTGTTCCAAAAAATAGAAATGGAAGGAAAACTTCCAAACTCATTCTATGAGGCCAGCCTCACCTTGATCCCCAAACCAGACAAGGATCCCATCAAAAAAGAGAACTACAGACCAATATCCTTGATGAACACAGATGCAAAAATTCTCACCAAAATACTAGCCAATAGGATTCAACAGTACATTAAAAGGATTATTCACCACGACCAAGTGGGATTTATTCCAGGGTTGCAAGGTTGGTTCAACATCCGCAAATCAATCAATGTGATACAACACATTAATAAAAGAAAAAACAGGAACCATATGATACTCTCCATAGATGCTGAAAAAGCATTTGACAAAGTACAGCATCCCTTCCTGATCAAAACTCTTCAAAGTGTAGGGATAGAGGGCACATACCTCAATATTATCAAAGCCATCTATGAAAAACCCATCGCAAATATCATTCTCAATGGAGAAAAACTGAAAGCTTTTCCGCTAAGGTCAGGAACACGGCAGGGATGTCCGTTATCACCACTGCTATTCAACATAGTACTAGAAGTCCTAGCCTCAGCAATCAGACAACAAAAAGAAATTAAAGGCATCCAAATCGGCAAAGAAGAAGTCAAACTATCACTCTTCGCAGATGATATGATACTATATGTGGAAAACCCAAAAGACTCCACTCCAAAACTGCTAGAACTTGTACAGGAATTCAGTAATGTGTCAGGATATAAAATCAATGCACAGAAATCAGTCGCATTTCTCTACACCAACAATAAGACAGAAGAAAGAGAAATTAAGGAGTCCATCCCATTTACAATTGCACCCAAAACTATAAGATACCTAGGAATAAACCTAACCAAAGAGACTAAGAATCTATACACAGAAAACTATAAAGTACTCATGAAAGAAATTGAGGAAGACACAAAGAAATGGAAAAATGTTCCATGCTCCTGGATTGGAAGAATAAATATTGTGAAAATGTCTATGCTACCTAAAGCAATCTACACATTTAATGCAATTCCTATCAAAGTACCATCCATTTTTTTCAAAGAAATGGAACAAATAATCCTAAAATTTATATGGAACCAGAAAAGACCGCGAATAGCCAAAGGAATATTGAAAAAGAAAGCCAGAGTTGGTGGCATCACAATTCCGGACTTCAAGCTCTATTACAAAGCTGTCATCATCAAGACAGCATGGTACTGGCACAAAAACAGACACATAGATCAATGGAACAGAATAGAGAGCCCAGAAATAGACCCTCAACTCTATGGTCAACTAATCTTCGACAAAGCAGGAAAGAATGTCCAATGCAAAAAAGACAGCCTCTTCAATAAATGGTGTTGGGAAAATTGGACAGCCACATGCAGAAAAATGAAATTGGACCATTTCCTTACACCACACACGAAAATAGACTCAAAATGGATGAAGGACCTCAATGTGAGAAAGGAATCCATCAAAATCCTTGAGGAGAACACAGGCAGCAACCTCTTCGACCTCAGCCGCAGCAACATCTTCCTAGGAACATCGCCAAAGGCAAGGGAAGCAAGGGCAAAAATGAACTATTGGGATTTTATCAAGATCAAAAGCTTTTGCACAGCAAAGGAAACAGTTAACAAAACCAAAAGACAACTGACAGAATGGGAGAAGATATTTGCAAACGACATATCAGATAAAGGGCTAGTGTCCAGAATCTATAAAGAACTTAGCAAACTCAACACCCAAAGAACAAATAATCCCATCAAGAAATGGGCAGAAGACATGAACAGACATTTCTGCAAAGAAGACATCCAGATGGCCAACAGACACATGAAAAAGTGCTCCATATCACTCGGCATCAGGGAAATACAAATCAAAACCACAATGAGATACCACCTCACACCAGTCAGAATGGCTAAAATTAACAAGTCCGGAAATGACAGATGCTGGCGAGGATGCGGAGAGAGGGGAACCCTCCTACATTGTTGGTGGGAATGCAAGCTGGTGCAACCACTCTGGAAAACAGCATGGAGGTTCCTCAAAATGTTGAAAATAGAACTACCCTATGACCCAGCAATTGCACTGCTGGGTATTTACCCTAAAGATACAAACGTAGTGATCCGAAGGGGCACGTGCACCCAAATGTTTATAGCAGCAATGTCTACAATAGCCAAACTATGGAAAGAACCTAGATGTCCATCAACAGACGAATGGATAAAGAAGATGTGGTATATATATACAATGGAATACTATGCAGCCATCAAAAGAAATGAAATCTTGCCATTTGCAACAACATGGATGGAACTAGAGGGTATCATGCTTAGCGAAATAAGTCAATCGGAGAAAGACAACTATCATATGATCTCCCTGATATGAGGGAGAGGAGATGCAACATGGGGGGTTAATGTGGTAGGAGAAGAGTAAATGAAACAAGTTGGGATTGGGAGGGAGACAAACCATAAGTGACTCTTAATCTCACAAAACAAACTGAGGGTTGCTGGGCAGAGGGGGGTTGGGGGGGGGTTATGGACATTGGGTAGGGTATGTGCTATGGTGAGTGCTGTGAAGTTTGTAAACGTGGAGATTCACAGACCTGTACCCCTGGGGGAAAAAAATATATATATATATGTTTATAAAAAATAAAATTATAAAAAAAAAAAAAATTGTCAAGGTCATCAAATAAAGGAAAATCTAAAGTGCCAAAGCCAGTGGAAGCTAAGGAGACTTAACAACTAAATGTAATGTAGTGTTACAGATTACATCCTAGAACAGGAAAAAGACATTATGTAAAAATCAAGACTTATGAATAAACTATGGACTTTAGTTCATAAAAAAAAAAAAAAAATGTCATTGGGATTTCGATGGAAAAAGCATTGAATTAAAAGAAAACTAACAAATGGCTGACAGGTATGTGAAGAGATGTTCAGCTTTACTAATGATTAGGGAAAAGTGAATTAAAATTGCAATGAGGTATCTATCACCTTACATGTGTTAAGTTGACTTTCACCAAAAATTAAAATAAAAAAGAAAAAAAAGTTTTGATGAAGATGTGAAGAAATGGGAACCTTTTACACTGTTGGTGGGAATTTAAAATGGTGTAGCCAGTATGGAAAACTGTGTGAAGGTCCCTCAGAACATTACAGATAGAACTACTGCATACTCTAGCAATCTAATTTTTGGCTATATATCCAAAAGAACTGAAATTAGGATCTCAAAGCAATATCTTCACTCCCATGCTCATTGAAGCATGTTGACAATACCAAAGACACATAAAGAACCTTTTATTTATCAATGGAAATGAGTAAAAAAGAAAGTGTGATATATAAATATGGTGGAGTTTTATTCAGGCATAAAAAAGGAAATCCTGCAGTTTGTGACAATACAGATGAACCTGGCAGACATTATGCTCAGTGAAATAAATTTGTCCTGGTAGGATAAATACTGAATGAGTCCACTAAGATGAAGAATATTAAATAGTGAAGCTGCTAGAAATGTGAAGGAAAATGGTAGTTGCTAGGGGCTGGGGTAGGGGAAGGTAGAATATTACTTTGCAGTGGGTATAAAGTTTCAGGTATACTAGATGAAGAAGTTGTAAAGATCTACTGTACAGCATAGTGCTTGTGGTTAACAGTTCAGTATTGTAAACTTAAAAATTGGTTGAAAGTATATTAAATGTTCTTAGCACAGAAACAAAACAAAGCCAAACAGACAGGAGGAACCCTTTGGAGGTGATAGTTTCATGCATGTGTACATAGCTCCATACTCATCATAGTATGCATTAATCATGTGCAGGTTTTTTGTATGTCAATGATCTCATTAAAGCTCTTAAAAAGCTAAAAAACTAATGCTGAAATTCTGTGCCTGTTTCACTCATGCATTAATGATGTACATTGTACCCTAAAAATGATGTATATAAAAGAAAATGTCATGGTAAAAAAAAAAAAAAAAAATAATAGCAGAGGCCTTCAATACCCCCATTTTTTTTATTTTTAAAATTTTATTTATTTATTTGACAGACAGAGATCACAAGTAGGCAGAGAAGCAGGAAGAGAGAGGAGGGAAGAAGGCTCCCCACCCAGCAGAGAGCCTGACACAGGGCTCGATCCCAAGACCCCGATGCAGGGCTCGATCCCAAGACCCCAGGACCACAACCCAGGCCAAAGGCAGAGGCTTTAACCCACTGAGTCACCCAGGTGCCCCATCAATACCCCCACTTTTAAGAATGATTAGATCCCACAGCTAGAACATCAAGAAGGAAACATTGGAACCCAACCACACTGTAGGTCAAATGGACCTAACAGACGTACACAGAACATTCCATCCAAGAGAAGCAGAATATAGCTTCTTCCCAAGTGGACACAGAACATTCTCCAGGATCGATCGTATGTGAGGCCACAAAACAGACCTTGGCACATTTAAGACGAAAATCATAGCAAATATCTTTATCAGCCATAATGGGAGGAAACCATAAATCATAATGGAAGAAAGTTGGAAAATTCACAAATATGTATTAAACAACATACTCCTCAACAACTAATGGATCAAAGAAGAAATCAAAAGAGAAATTTTAAAACTATCTTGAATCAAGAGAAAATGGAAGCACAATATGCCAAAATTTATGGGATGCAGCAAAAACCGTTTGAAGAGGGGGGAGTTCCTAAGATAAATACCTACATTAAGAAACATAGTTGGGTTCAAGATGGCAGTGGGTGAGAAGATCCTAAACTTACTCCCTCCCACAGATACAATAAATACACAATTAGATATGGAATAATTTCCTTGGGGGAAAAAAAAAAAGACCAGAAAACTGGGAAAACAGAGCCTCTACCCAAAAAAGGACAGCATTGAGGTAGGAAAGGCAGAGATACCATCTTCCCAGAGGTTCCCCACCTGAGGTGCAGCAATCCACAATCAGGATGATCTCAAAAATTCAGAATTTTTCCCTAAGGAGTAAAAGGGTTTTGCTCTGTATCAGGCACCCCAACCCTTAGATCCTGCATGAGAGAGTTGAGCCCTGTAAATAGCAGGCTTTGAAATCTGACAGGAATTACATTCAGGAAAACTATATAACTATAGGGAAAAGAGAACCTGCTCTAAAGGACTCATGTGCAGATTCACTTGACCTGGGACCCAGCAAAAACAAACAAACAAACAAACAAAAATAAATAAATAAAAAAATTTTTGAAAAGTGCCTAACCATATGGAAAGGAGACCGAATTAAGTACCTGTCAGAGAGGCAGGAAACCATTAGGACTTGCCCCAGGGATGGAGTTATGGGCAGGTGCCATATTTATGACTTTCTACCTTGCTAAGGTTCATGACTGCAGTACAGTTTGGAACTATCTCATCTACCTGCTAGAACTGGTGGGTGCTCCCAGCTGAGAACTCCATGAATCCCACACTACAACTGCGTTCCTACACCCCATCCTCTTGCCACAAGGCACTCACAGGGGCAGATCAGAGCACCAGCACCACTTGCTCCCACTCCCCAGCCACTGTCCCCTCGGGGGAGCAAGCTTCCATGTGATTGCACAGGGTCCTGCGTAGAATGCAGGATTATTCAACCATGAGAAAGAAGGAAATTCTAACATTTGCAACAACGTGGATGGACTTTGAGGGCATTATGCTAAGTGAAACAAATCAGACATAGAAAGACAAATAAGCTAGGATCTCCCTTACGTATGAAATCTAAAAGAGCCAAACTGCTAGGGGGAAACAAACAAACAAAAAGACAAGAATGGTGGTTACCAGGAGCAGAGGGGAATGGGGGAAATGGAGAGCTACTGGTTGAGGGATACAAATTTCCAGTTATAGGAAGAACAAGTTCTGGAGATCTAATATGCAACATAGTGTTTATAGCTAATATTGTTATATTATGTACAGTTTATATAGCCATAGTTTAAGTTAAAATATTGTATTTTGTATGTTGTTAAAAAAGTAGATCTTAATTGCTCTCACCACAAAAAGGAAATTTACTATGGTGAGGTGTTCGCTAGCACTAAGGGAGTAATCATTTTGCAATGCATAAGTGCATCAAAGCAATACATGTGCCCCTTCAATGTATACAATGTTGTACATCCATTATACCTCAATAAAACTGTGGGCGGGGGGGGGCACAAAATGAGGCCCACACATCTTAATGTTGTTTTAGAAACCATTAAATGCTTACGGAGCTAAAACTAGAATAACAATTTTATAATTTAAAATAATAATCTTTCCCCAACACTAGGAACTCATATAAACTTTAATTTTATAGTTTCAGTTAACTAGAACACAAAGAAGTACAAACTCGTCAGGGGTTATAAAGCAAGTAAGTAGCAGATACAATTCAAATCCATCAATTGTGACACTCCATTTTCTCTCTCTCTCTCTATATATATATATATATTTTTTAAGATTTTATTTATTTATTTGACAGAGATCACAAGTAGGCAGAGAGGCAGGCAAAGAGAGAGGAGGAAGCAGGATCCCCACTGAGCAGAGAGCCCGATGTGGGGCTCGATCCCATGACCCTGGGATCATGACCTGAACAGAAGGCAGAAGCTTTAACCCATTGAGCCACCCAGGTGCCCCTCTCAATATATTTTTATTTCAATTTCAGAAATAGGACTTTTTCTGTTTGGTCACTCAATCTCACGCTCAACAACTATTATGTCTTCTATATACATTTCAGGAACCATGCCAGGCATTAAGTGTAGTTTGATGAGGGAAATAAATGTAGTCCTTCCTATCAAGGAGCATACACTTAGTGCAGACACTAAGATTCTAATTATGATAAGGGCCACAAGGAAAGAACTATGATAAAAAAATAAATACTGAGATAGGTTAGTGAGAGAACATGTTCAAATTAAGGAGGAACAAAGGAATGAAGCTGGAAAAGATGAAAAGAACTACTCGTATATTAAGAGTAGAAGGTCTATGTATTGGGCAGAGATCTGGAAATCGAAGCAGTACATTCCAGAAAGAGCACCCATGTGTGACTTCCCTAAGGCACCATCCTGCTTTCTCATGACTGTAATGAATGTATTCATTTCTGTCAAGAATAATTTGTTTTAATGGGGTGTCCTCAGTGCATCAAATCAAGGGTTTCATGACATTCATATATCTTATTACCAGTGATGGTTATTGTGATCACTTCATTAAGTTGCTGTGTGCTGGGTTACTTTAGTGTAAATTTAATATTTTCTTTCTGTAGTTGGTGAGTATCTTGGGGATTACACACATCCTGTTTCTCTTCTACCTTTGCTCACTGATTTGCCTCCATTGGTGGATCTTGCCTGTAATAGTTGTCACTGTAGTATTTGTCTAATGGTTCTTCTCTATTTCCTTTTTCCTTTTACGTGTATGGATTGAAATTCTACTGTGAGATAGAGCTGTCTCTTACCTTCCACTTAGTTATTCTTTATTTATATGGGTAAGGATTCAAGAATTTGTTTTTAGGGTTAAAATTCATAAAATTGTCATTCGTTATCGTTATCAAATTGTTCCAGCTTTGGCCATTACTCCCTTCAGTTTTGTCCCCTGTGTTGTTTCAACAAAACTCTTTTTTGTTTTTAAATTGCTGAACATTTCTTTGTTTTCTGGAACCACAAAGGGTTCCAGGCTCATACTATATTTTTTCCTTATCCTAGCCCTGAAACCAACCAATTCTCCTAAAAGCTCTGGTTTTCTTTTATTGGGTAAGTAATTCTTAACTCAAGAGTGCATATGTGATTCACCTGTGGGCTTTTGAAACCACTCAAGACCTATTGAATTTGAATTTCTGAAGATACTGCCCAGATACCTGAATTTTTAAAAAGCCATACAAATAAGCATATACATTTTTAGGCATATACATTTTCATGGTTGAGAGTCAATGTTCTAAAAAGCAAGGAGAGCGTCTGCTATTTTTATGACGTGATAAAGAATGAAGTCAAAAATGTCCAGATTTACCCATCCACTACAAATAACCCTCTGGCAAAGACTCCTGTAATAATAAACCCAGCATAACTCCTTTTTTACATTCTCCCAGCCTCTTATCCAGATCAACTACTAGTCTCTTCTGATCTAGAATCAAAGCCTTGGCAGAGAAAGACGCTAAGAACCTAAGATAAAAGAACAGTTACTAACTTAAAAAATAAAGAACTGAGAAGGGGGTGAAAGGTAAGGTAAAACTAAACCCCATAGGAGAGAAAGCTGTTAATTGTGAGAAGAAAACAAAAGAGCTCCCACTGAGTACTGAGTATGAAAGAAAATTTGGAAAGCGCAAGGAGAATCTTGAAGTATTTGGTGGGTCCTGAATTTGATCCTTTGTTATGTTCTTCCATAGATCTGAGTAAAGAATAAAAGTCATGCTGGGGCACCTGGGTGACACAGTCAGTTGGGTCTCGGAGTCTTGGTTTCAGCTCAGGGCATGATCTCGGGGTCCTGATATCGAGCCCTATGTGGGGGCTCCAAGCTCAATGCAGAGCCTGCTTGAGAATCTTTCTCCCCCTCCCTCTGCCCTTCCTGGTCATGTGCTATCTAGAAATAAATAAATAAATCTTCTAAAAAAAGAATAAAATTCATGTTTGTTTAGGTTATTAACAATTTCTCAAACATAAAAGAAACTCAACGCTTGCACCCTTACTATAGTTTTCTAGTATGTTCACTTTCTCTTTCTCTCAAATGGCTATTTCACATCTCCTTTCACTTCAAATATCCTATATACACCCATCCTCTAAGTGATGCCCTCTCTTCATATCTCACTGAGAAAATAGAAACAATAAAATGAGGAATCCCTTCTCTGCCCAGCGCCTTACTTGCAATCTACCAAAGTTGTATTCACACTTCTCTTTCTAACCTGTTACTATGAATAAAATGTCTCTATTCCCATTAAAGGCCAACACTCATCCTTCTCCATCCCCCAACTTGCTGCAAACTCCCCAGCTCCTAAATGACTAGGTCTCTGCCTTTAGACCCTTTGCCTCCTTAATCCATTTAGCCAAATTAATCATCCAGTAAAATAAATGACTTTTTCATTCTATCAGGATTTGCTGAGGATTTATCATACATCAGGCACTGAAAATCTGTTTTCCAAAAAAATAAGCAAACAGCTACATTTAACAGTTCCAGTCTAAATAAAGACACAGTTGCACTACCATTCTATAATATAATATTGGCACATATCTAGCCAGAAGTAGCATAGGGGAATGAGAATTTTGCCCCCAACCACTCCATTTCAAGTCATATCATTTCCTTGGACTAAAATAAAACAGGGTCATCATTAGTCTTTCTCTATGGTCACCCCAACCCCACAGTTCTTTCTGCAATCAGTAGCCAGAATGATTCCTCAAAAAAAAAAAAAAAATGAATTTAATCATGTAATTGCTGTCACACATGGCCTGTTGACAGAATATAGGCAAGACTCCTTAACTAACCTACCAGGGGTCACAGTGGCTTGGCACTTGCCAACCCATCTAGCCTCTTGCTTCCCACCAAAATGAGCCCTTTTAATTTCTCAGACACTCCTTTTCTCTCTCACCTCAGAATCTCTGAATGTAAATTACTATCATCTTCGCAGAAAATATCTTCTTCATCCATTTGTCCAGCTAACTCCTCATCAGTATGTAAGTTAATTCAAGCTGCAAGTTTCCCCCAGTTCCCCTAGATAAAGTACACAGAGCACCCGCATTAGGTGGCCCCATAGGATCATGTACTTTGTCATAACACCTATCATGTTTTATGACTTCCATTCATTACCAACCTGGCTTTTTCACCAAATGAGGTTCTAAGAAGGCATAGATTCTCTTGCTTACTGTTGTTATCTAAGTGCATATCCCAGTGTTTGATACATAGCTGTTGCTCAGCAAATGTTTGTTCACTCAGTGAACAATCAGAACTGTTCATTGCTTGCTCATGGTGAAAAGATGGGTAAATATTTCTAGGAGTTTCATAGATACAGGAAGACTTGATAGCAAAAGGACTAGCAAGTGCAAAGCTCAGAAGCCTAAAGTAGCAGCACAAGTTCAGGGGACTGCCAGGGACTCCCTGCTGTGGGAGCAGAGTGGGCGAGGTCAGAAAAGTGGGGACGTCTGGCTGGGAAGAAAATGGACCAGAATAAGATGGTGTCTATGATCTATGAAGCAAGCATACCTTATAGGAAGTTACTGAAGCGTTTAAAGCCCTTTAATTATGCTATTAAGGAAAAGATAGTAAACCAGCTTGGGCTACAGTATTCCTTCCCCAATATTCAACCTGTAAATGGACCAAAAGATGGGAAGGATGATGGATCTTAGGGTGATATTTACCATCTAACCATAACACTTAGAAACTCTCAAATCTTCAGGGGTTTGGGGGAAGCGAAAAGAATTCCATCTGTGCGTTTTTCTCTTCCCACATTGTCCTGGCCTGATTACTGACCAGGATTTGGGGACAGGAAGGCAGCATTCTGCTAGAGGTAGCAGGATCCTGGCAGGCATCCAATAGCATGGTGTCAGTAACCGATAGCACAAAGAAACAGGCATCTGCGTGATCCTCATCCTGAGTCCTTTACAAATCTCTAGGCAATAGCAACATGAGTGGTGGGCCCTGGAGGAGAAATCCTAGTAAGTTTTCTGGGAATGAGGGGTGAAAGATGAGAAGGGATGGTCTGAACTAGCCTCTAACTGTAGAAATGCTCATGCATGAACTTCATCCCCAATCTCCCAACTCTCCTGGAGGAGCAGAAGCCAGGGCCCAGGCTTTCAGCCCACCCTCAAAGTTAGCATGTTATTAGCAAGAAGTGGCTGATAGTTATGGCCAGCCACTGCAAAAGTCAGAACATTAAGAACTGGAACAGAAGTAGCAGAGCTGTGTAACAGAAAAGGGAGATCAAAATCACCATTCGCTTTCAGAGATGGGGAAGATGCAATTAAGATAAAAGAGGAACATGAGGGCGCCTGGGTGGCTCAGTGGGTTAAAGCCTCTGCCTTCCGCTCAGGTCAAGATCCCAGGGTCCTGGGATCGAGCCCCACATCGGGCTCTCTGCTCGGCGGGGAGCCTGCTTCTCTCTCTCTCCCTCTGCCTTCCTCTCTGCCTGCTTGTGATCTCTCTCTCTGTGTCAAATAAATAAATAAAATCTTTAAAAAAAAAAAAAAAAGAGGAACATGAAGTCTGAAAACAGCCAATTGGTGATGGTGGGCTTGAAAAATAGCTTCACTGCAATAAGGAACAAAGTGGATGTGTTAAAAAAAAAGATTTAATAGACCTAAAAAATGATTTCATAAACTGGAAGATTAGGGCCAGGAAGTCTTCAAGAAAGAATCAACAAAAGATAAAAGGGAGGAAATGGAGAGCAGATAGATGAGAATTTAATAAAAATGTCAACCTAAGAATTCCAGAGTGAGAACAAAGAACATACAGGAGTATTTGGAGAAATAATGAAAAAGAATTCACCAGAATTAGAGAAAAATAAGATATCTCAAATTAGAAGTAATGCCATGTTATAAGTATCCCTTAGAAAACAGTACCTGGGGGCGCCTGGGTGGCTCAGTGGGTTAAGCCTCTGCCTTTGGCTCAGGTCATGATCTCAGGGTCCTGGGATCCAGCCCCATATTGGGCTCTCTGCTCGGTGGGGAGCCTGCTTCCTCCTCTCTCTCTCTCTGCCTGCCTCTCTGCTTACTTGTGATCTCTGTCTAATAAGTAAATAAATAAAATCTTAAAAAGAAAAAGAAAACAGAACCTGAAGCAAAGCTTCCAGGCTAAAGATTTTTTGGAAACTGCGAGAGTAAGTGAAAAAAGGGAGGTGAAACAAAGAAAGAGGGAAGCAAATACTAGGGGGTGTGTTTCCAGGTTCACCACTGCTTTACAAAGTAAATCACAGCTGGGTACTCAGTTACATGCATCCTATCCCAGAGACCCGGGGTCTCAGGGAATAGGATTTATCTGCCACCTCTTCCCATCTTCTGTCCTTCATTAGTCAAAGTTGTCCTCCTAGGATGTTAACTTCCCTAAAACTCATTTGTTTATGTCCCTCTCCCACCTTCCAACTGGCTGCCTCTCCAACAGCTAGAAGCCGCCCCCCCACACTTCTGGGCTTCCTCTGAGCAAGACAGTAATGGGAAAACTTAGAGCTTCCCTGCGTCTGGTCAGGCCTACCCTGAGCATTGAAGTCAAAGCAGTTGGCATCTTCAAGGCTATGCTGAAGCCGTGGCCTTAATCAGGGGGCTGTGAGACAGCCATCAGCTTTAGTGGAGTCCAGACCCTCTAATAAGCAAGTGGCCAAAGACCAGGGACAGGAAAGACTAAGCAAATGTGCGGAAGTCCACTAATTTGATTAACTGCAAATGCAAAACCGAATAAAAGACATCCTGTCCATGACCCACCCCAGACCCTCGCCAAATAAAACATACCCTTTTTCAAAACAACCAAAGGAATTGAAAGCTTATGTCCACATAAAAACCTTCATGTGGAATATATAGCAGCTTTATGCATAATAATCGCCCAACGTTGGGATCAAGCAAAATGGATACACTTGTCCATCCAGACAATGTAATATTATTTAGTACTAAAAAGAGAAGATCTACCAAGCCATGAAAAGATATGCAGGAAACTTAAATGCATATTACTAAGTGAAAGAAGCCACTCTGAAAAGGCAAAGCTATGGAGACAGTAAAAGGTTCAGTGGTTGCCGGAAACTAGGAGAGGAGGAGTGATGAACAGCGAAAGCACAAAGGATTTTTAGAGCAGCAAGACGACTCTGTAGGATACCATAATGGTGAGTACATGTCATTGTACATTTGTTCAAACCCTCAGAAGGTACATCAAAAGTGATCCATAATGTAAGCTCTGGACTTTGGATGATAATGATGTGTCAGTGAAGGTCATGAGTTAAAACCAATGTATCACTCTGCTGGAGGAGGATAATAGTGGGGGTAGGGGGTGTATGGGAATTCTGTCCCTTCCAGTACATGCTGCTGTGAACCTACGGTTTCTTTAAGATCTATTGAAACACACGCAAGTACACATGCATGTGTGCCACACACACACACACACACACACACACAATCTGAAAGCTTCCCAAGATGAAGAAGATCACTTATAAAGGAACGTGACCAAATTTATTGATACCAACACTGGATACAAGAGGCTAATGGAGTATTTTCTTCATAGCTTTGAAGGAAAAAAAAAACTTTGAACTTAGTCACGCAGAGTTAAAATTTCCCTTAAAAGCTAATGAAGATGGGATGCCTGGGTGGCTCAGTTGGTTAAGCGGCTGCCTTCAGCTCATGTCATGATCCCAGCATCCTGGGATCGAGTCCCGCATCGGGCTCCTTCCTCAGCAGGGAGCCTGCTTCTCCCTCTGCCTCTGCTGTCCTTCTGCCTGCCTGTGCACTCGCACGCTCTCTCTCTTTCTCTGACAAATAAATAAATAAATAAATAAAATCTTTAAAAAAAAAAAAGTTAAGTGAAGATATTCTCTGGAGCATAAGTTTTTGGGTAATTTACAAAGTGAATTGTCTTTGAAAACAAAATATATACAGACTGTACTCTAGCAATAAGAAAAGATTGTCCAGGAGGAAGAAACAGAAATAGATAGTAAAAGAGTAACTGAATAAAGTGTTTTGTTGCCTAAATCAATCATGACCAATGAAAATATAAATAAATCCAAAACTCAGGCACGACAAAGGAAGAGGGTAGGAAATAAGGGGTGGGGGTGGGAGGAAACAGGGGGAAATATTAGATCCATTCATGGCCTTGATTGTGGTGATGGTGCCATGGGTGTATACTCATCACCAAACTCACTGAATTGTATACATTAACTATGTAGAGCCCTTCACACGTCAATCATACCTCAATAAAGTGGTTTTCAGAAAAAGAAGAGGGTAGGAGCAAGTGACCTGAGGGAAGTGAAATTGGCTCAGATTATCTTCTTATTCACTAGATACAGATATCGATGATCTTAGACACTAACAAAGAAAAACAAGCAAAGTTTTGGTCTGAGTAATGTAGGGATGACCACAGACAATACATTGGAAAGTGTAGCTTCCAAAGAAGCAGAAGAATTTGATTTGTTCAAGGGAATGAGGAATGAAAAAAAAAAATAGAAAAGAAAAAAAAACGAGAATTATGGAAAATAAAATTCCCTGAATAGGAGGACAAAATTAAGTTCTAGGAGGGAAGCAATTTCAATAAATATCAATCTGTAATAGTAAATAAGACTCAGAAACTCTCAAATTGGAAGAAGAAAAGGACCAGGAAGACGTTGTCTTTGAGAAATATATTTAACCCCAAAGGATACAGCGAGACTAAAAACAAAACAAACGGAAATGTACTTATCCAATTATGCAGCGCTATCATTATGAATTCAATGGAGATTCATTTTATCCTATGGATTACAATTCAGTCCTCCAACTGGGACTCTGGCATCCCACGGATGATTCTTTTCTTTGAGATTTTCTCAAATCGTAGAAAATTTTTTAAATCAGCAAATAACAGATGTTGAAAATTATTAATTAATATTACAGAGGCCTGCTGCTGCGGAAACCTAATATATTTCATATGGAGACCAAATGTTCAAACAACACTGGAGTAAACTCAGCTGGGCAGAAAACAGTTTCACTCCTTCTTTACCAGGCATCTGTTTTTCTTTCCCCAAAGGCAGATTAAAAATGAGTAATGTCGTCATCACCGTAATAATCTTTTTGCTCCTCACAGGCAAGTTAAAAATGAGTAATTATCATCATCATCATCACCACTAACATCTGACTGCATGTTCTTAATACATGCCAGGTGTCGTCCTAAATCTTTCACCAGGTAGTGACTCATTTCCTCGGCATGTAACCCTATGGGACAGATGCTGTTAATTCTCCCAATTTTATAGATGAGGAAGTCAAAACACTAAGGCATTAATAGCACAGAGTTAGTAAGTAGAGGAGTTGTGACTGGAATATAAACAATCAGGCTCCAGAGCTTCTGGTCTTTACCGTCACTACATACTGCTGCTGTCAATAAATTTACAAATACTGCTTTCATTCGCGTCTGCTGTAAAAACTGCGTAGCCCTCTCAAACAGGGCGGTTTTTTTCTTCCACAGATTTTGTTCACTATGCCTAAAAGTTGTGTAGGGGTTCTTTACACCGCTGCATTGCTCCTTCCAAACTAGAGAACCCTTTTCTTCCCTAAAAACCCAGTTTTGACGCTCAAACCGTCAGTCTTCACCACGTGCTGCTTTGCTTTGTAAGGCAGTCAACTACAGGCTGTAGGGTCCTCCTCCTTTCCTTAAGGAGTGAGACCGGGATCACGGGCATTCTCTCCCACACTCCTGCTGTGGGTTTAAGTGGTTTAAGTGGTTTCAGGATCCTTAGAGATAAGCCTGACGATCCCGTGGACTCCTCCAACAACCCTGTTGCTGCCATATCTCAGCTTCTCTCACCCTCTCATACAGTAGATCATACACCTCCTTTTGTTCCCACGAATGAATGCTACTTTATTTACCAGTTTTAAATTTAAAATTTGAAAAAAAAACCTATTATAACAAGCAATTGATTTTGCATCTCCTTCCTAATTTCATAGTGAAGAAAGAACGCAGCCTTTCTTTCCAGCACACTAATTTTATTACCCAGACTTCAATTACTCCTCAACCCCAGTGGGGCCCGATTTATTTTACCCGACCACCTACTCCTGCCCCTCCATCTCCTTCCTGTCTTAGCTTCTCTGTTACCCATGTGACACTACATAGTTCAAAATTATAAACACTTGCTTGTATTCACTCAGAAAATTCATGCTCCATTTTGTTGTATGGTTTTGGTAAGAACCCAACCCTGATAAAAATCAATGCTCTTAATCACTTCATTTACTCTGCGCTTCTACTCACACAGCTGACCAGTGGCTAGTGAAAACATACAACCGTGATAACTGGCTTGATTTCATGACCACTGATCTCATGTGGTCCTGGTCCATTCATTTTCCCTCTCTCCTAGAATGATGATACTCTCTTGCCTCAGATATCTAACACATTCTCCCTTTTGGCTATTTCATTGAGACAAAAGAAATACCAAAAGTTCCTTGTCTATACTCTAGGACATTCTTTCAGATATTTCTCCTTTTGTCCTGCCTCACAGATTTCTTCCTTTCGGCCAAATCATTCCCATGAGCATGCAAACATATCAAAAGAGAAGGGAGGGAGGGGAGGAAGGGAGAGAGGAAGAAATGGAGAGGGGGAGGCAGGTACGGGGAAGAGAGAGGGAGGGAAAGAGGGAAAGCTTTTATCTTTACCTCTCCAGTGAGTCTGCTCTGGCCCTCCTCATTGCTACAAACCACAGTGGTCAAGTCTCCCCCCCTCCCCAGTATTTGACTGGTCTGCCTCTCCAGATTGAAACATATTCTTCAGTTGAAATCTATAACACAGATCTCTTATCTGCCTCTTGTCTCACTAACCACACTGTTTCCCTTTCCTTTGCTGAAACACTCCACTCCATCCAGCTTCTAGACCAGTGATTTTTAATTCAGGATGCATGTAAGAATCACCTGTTGCCACTTACAACAACGTGGATGAACTTAGAGGGTATTATGCTAAGTGAAATAAGTCAGGGAAAGACCATATGATAGACCTTATCAAATACCGTTGATTTCACTTAGAAGTAGGCTCTAAAAATAAATAAATAAATAAAACAAGCCAAGCAGAAACAGACCCATAAATACAGAGAACAAACTGTTTGTAGCCAGAGGGAGGGGCATGAAGGTCTGGGCAAAATTGGCGAAGGGGAGGGGGAGGTACAGGCTTCCAGTTACAGAAAATGCAGCCTGGAGAACACAGCCAAGGGTATTGTAGTACCACTGTGTGGGATGGATGGGAGCTACACTTATGCTGAGCACATCATAATGCATAAACTTGTTCAATCACTACGTTGTACATCTGAGACTAATGTAACACTGTATGTCAATGATATTCCAATGATACTCCAAAAAGAAAAAAAAAAAAAAAGAAAGAATCATCCAGTGAACTTTTAAAATGCATTAATGCCCAGGTCTCAACTAGACTAATTAAATCAGAATCTCTGGGGGCAAGGTGAGAGGTTTAGGCAATTTTGTTAAACGTCCAGGGGTGATTCCAATGTGCAGCCCGGACGAGAAGTACCTCAGTAAACACAGGAGTGCCTCAGGGCTTGTCTCTGACCTTGAACCTTTTCCATCTGCACTTTCCTAGGTGATCCCATCCAATCTCAGCTTCAAATCCTTCAACACCTGGTGTCTTCTAAATGTTATCTTCAGTCCACACCTTTCTCCTAAACTCTGGAATTCTATTTGTAACTCCGTGTTGTCGCCTGCTTTGCGATGTCTAATCTCCTTTTCCCAAGTTCACATGTCCTTCTGCTTTCATCCCCATCTCAGTAAGTAGCGAGTCTATCTCTACAGCTACATGGACCCCCACAGAGTAAATGTCGTTATCTTGGAGTCATCATTATGACTCTCTTTCCTTTATGTCTCGTCTCCAAATCGTCAGCCAGCTCTGCTTCAAAATAAATCCAGAATCTGATTGCTTATCTCACCACTTTCAACGTTAAGCTCCGACTTGAGCTCTTATCTTTTTTCTCTGCATTGTTACTATGGTTCATATCTGGTCTTCTCGCTGCTATTCTTCACCAGGACAGCAGAGTGATCCTTTCACAGCGTTATGTAGATCATGTTACCCCACTGCTAAGAACTGCCCAATGGCACCAGTGCCCTGAACTTTCTTCATGATATGACTCCCTGCTCCTTCCATTCTCTCTCTCTTACTGTTTCCACTCTGGCAAATCAGGTATTGTACTGTCCTGAAGTGTGCCAGATACACTCTCGCTTTTGTCCTTGGCATTCCATCTGCCTGGAACATTCTTCCAAGTAAATCCCCTGACTCATGTTGTCTCATCACCATGGTCCTTCCTCGGCCAACTGATGTAAAATAACACCTCCCTACCTATACTCAGTATTACCCTTCTTTGCTTTATATGTGTTTGTTTTTTATCTCCCCAAACCAAACACAAGCTCCTTGAGGACAGGATCTTTAAGCACAGATTGGTTCTTGGCATGTTAAAGATACTCAGTAATCACTTGCTGAATATGTGAGTCAAGCTAGGGAGCTGAGGCTTCTGGCCATAATTTCTGTGGTGCTATTGTAAATAATGGAACATCAAAGGACAAGATAAGGCTTTTGGAAACAATATATACCTCGGAAACCTTTCCCCTTGCCCCTTTCATTAGAATTATCCCTTCGATTTGGGTGGGAAAGTGAAATTGGGACAAGACTAAAAATATTGCAATACTGTGGCTTAAAATAAATCATTGTGAGATCTGCATTCTCTGAGTCACCCTGAGGCTGGAACATTTTCTGCTTGCATTGAAATACTCTGTCTCTTTTCTAAATTCTCCAAGACCCTAAGGGGCCACGGCTCCAGAGAGAGAAATCCTAGTATGGGCACCAAAACATTCATCAGGTAAGTAAAATCAAACAACATAGTGCAAGGGGAAAATGACATCAAAATGTCTTTTGAGCATAAAAAAATAAGTCTCACTAAAGGCCAAATTCAGTTCTGTACCTGAACTAAATATTTTAAGTTACAAGCAGAACCCCACCCCTCCTCCCCCATTCCCCCATTGCTGACATGAAGCTGGACTTCTTGAAAAACTTTATAATCCACAGAGCCAAAAAAGAAAGGCCAATTCTGAGACTCTCTTAGGGGCTAAAGCTTTGCACGTTATAACTAGAGAGAGGAAGACAATAATAGCAATTAGAGACCCTGGGGGGCTCAGTTAAGCATCTACCTTTGGTTCACTCAGGTCATGATCCCAGGGTCCTGGGATCCAGTTCCTCCTTGGGCTCTCTGCTCAGGGGGGAGTCTCCTTCATCCTCTCCTTCTGCTGCTCTCTCTCTGTCAAATAAATAAATAAAATCTTAAAAAAAAAAAGTAATTAGTCACTCATAGTTAGCCCATCCCTTGGCTAAACTAAGATCTCTTGCTCTCTCTCTCACACACACATACATTCACATACACAGAGTTATATGTTGCATGCTGCTGAAATTTGATACCTCTTATTTACATGTTAACAACTAAATGATCTTCTATAACAATACTTTAGACAAGCTCCATCTACTCAATTTATTTGCAAAGTATCTGTAAATAGTTTATCCAGGCTTTTCTGTACTGCCTGTGCATTAATCTAATTATTCACAACAGTTGCAAGCTCTTAAATATAAGCAAAGGTTATTACTCCTTTATTTTACAATTTTAGGACAAAAATCCTTAAAGATTAAAATGAGAAAAATTCTTTCGAGAGTCACAGAGATATATGAACACAGCATGCTGTCTCCTACACACACTAGATGTCACTGCATGACCTGAAATATGGGATATAATTTCATCTATTTCTTTACAATCCTTATAAGCAAGATAGCAAAGGTACAAAATAATCTCGAGGTATGTTTCCCAAAAAGTAGGCACCTTTGCTTGTATTTGGTCAATTGTATCCATAAAAACAAATTCTTGACACATTAAACTAGAAAATACTGTAGGTTTTCTTTCCATCATCAACTCCCCCCGCTCCCCAAATTCTAATATCAAACAGAAAAGTTTGCATTTGATGAGTAAATAATGGTCTCTCTGTTAAATGATACTGGGAGATATTGGAAGAAAATAAAAATGAGGGAATGAATTTAACATGTTTCAAATTCAGCATAGTTATTACAAAATAGTCTCTATGTGTCAAACATAAGCAGGCACCAGGAGGTCTAAACATGAAGTTATAAACAAAAATTGTGAGAACATAGAGAGACTCATGAAGGATTCAGGCAATGAATATCAGCCCCAAAAGAAATAGAGCAAATCTTCATTTGAAAAACTCATATATGAATATACACATTTGCAGCTGTTTATTTCTTGTTCTTCCTTAGCCTAGAGTGACATTTATCTATTATATTTAATGATGTAAATATTTAGAGATGTAAATAGGTGTTCAGCAGAAAAGAATTCCATGGTCAAGCGAGTTTGAGAAATATTTGGCTATTTAAAAAAATCAACAGGCTGGGGGCACCTGGGTGGCTCAGTGGGTTAAAGCCTCTGCTTTCAGCTCAGGTCATGATCCCAGGGTCCTTGGGATCCAGCCCTGCACTGGGCTCTCTGCTCAGCGGGGAGCCTGCTTCCTCCTCTCTCTGACTACTTGTGATCTCTGTCAAATAAATAAATAAATCTTAAAAAAAAAAAATCAACAGGCTTGTTTTCAATGCAGAATTCCTCAGCTTCTAATATTTGAATGTGGATTATAAGTTTCTAAAAGGGAAATGGAGTACCTATCATGTCTTATTTAACTAGTGATACCATCTTAGGGAATACCATTATCTCACTGAACAGAGTTCTACTGCAGAGCAGTAGAAGACATGGCAGGGGATGAGAGAAATGTGAAGATTTAAGATTTATGGCTTTTAATATCATATAGATTCCAGGGGAAAAAAAGTGATCTTATTTTTACTTAATTACTGGAAATTGACAGATCTGAAAAAACTCTAAAGAGCTAAGATCTTTTTTTTATAGTTTGTTTTTCCTTCTTGCAATTAATTTCAATTTAAGAAAAAACAAATGTTTTATGCAGTATAGTTCAAAACTCATATCAATTATTTAGCTGAAACAAACCAAAAGAAACCTGGAAGAAATATCATATGCAGTGTAAATTTTAAGCTATGCTCCCAGATTTCCTGATGGTTAAATATTGATTCCTCTCTACCCCTAAGGGGTCTGTCAAAAAGGCTCAGAAAAGCATTCTCCTAGGAGAAACCATGGTTTATGTGAGCTTGGTGAGCTAAAGAAAATAGGATGGTGCTATGTCTTGCAATAGAGGCTGTTAATGAAGCTTGAGGTGAGTCAAACTCTAAAATATTGTCTGAACATCGGTGGTTGATCAGTGCTGGGCATCTTCCATTTGCCCCATAAGGTTCCACTCCAAGCCCTTCTCCACTTTGCTTTCTTCTGCTGCAGACTGATTTATATGGACAACAGGAACAGGGCTGCCAGAACCTCTGGTTTCCCGTCAGTTGAGTCAATGGGAGCTTTACCTGGCAAAAGACCAAGAGAGGAAGAAAAGTGAGGTCAGGATATTTATTTTCCTGGCTCCCTCCCTCCAACGTTAACTTGACACTAACTTTTCTCTCAGTGGAAGTCCATTGCTCCTCTCAAATCAGCCTTTGGTGAGTTTTGACAAATGTATATACACAGAAACACACCATTGCTGACAGAAACGAAAGATTCTGGATGTCCCCTTTGCATTCCATCAGTCCCTCCTGGCCTCAGGAAATCATTGTTCCGGTTTTTTTTGTTGTTGTTGTTTTGTTTTGTTTTGGGTTTTTTTTTGGTATTATTCATTCTCTAGAATTGTGTATAAATAAAATTAATTATTATGTACTCTTTGTGCATTGGATTTTTTTTTTCACTTAGCATTTTGAGATTTGCCCAATTTGTTAGCAACAACAGGTTTCATGGTGTTTTTTGTTTTGTTTTCTGAAAAGTGTTCTGTGGTAGGCATAGAAAAAATTATTTATGCATTCGTATCTTGGTGGAAATTAGGATTGTTTTTAGGTTTGGGCTACAATGACTTAAGCAACTTAGTATTCTTGGATTAGTCTCTTTTTGTGAATAAGCGTTTCATTGGCTTGGGTCAATGCCAAGGATCAGAAGAGATTAGTCCTATCGTAGGAGAGTGTCCAACATTTTCACAAAGTGCCAAACTATTTCTAAAGTAGTTGCAACATGGTACAGTCCTAGCGGTGGTGCACATTCAGAGTTCTAGTTGTCCTCATCTTCATCAAGACTATTTTCCATCTTTTAAATTTTAGCCATTCCAATGAAGGAAAAGAAAGAAAATGAAAGCCAAATAATCAGGAAAAGAAGTAAAATTGTATCTGTTTTGTGACATGACTGATTAGGCTGTCTAGTGATATCTTATTGTGATTTTAATTTGGATCGTCCCAACTGAGATCTTAAGAATCTTCTTCCATTGAATTTGTTGGTCATTTGTCTATTTTTCTTGAGGAGTGTCTATTAAAATTTTTCTCTATTTTTATTAGCTTTCTTCTGGACTTCTTATAATCAACTTGTAAGAGTATTTATATATTTTAGATATGTGTATTTTCTCCCATTATGTTACATTTTTGTTTTGTTCAAGGTGTTTTTCAGAGAGTAAAAAATTTAAATTTGGATAAAGTCCAATGTAACATTTTTCTCTCATTTGTGGCTTATGTTTTTAGTGTATTTCCAAAGAATTCTTTGCTTACATCAAGGTCACAAAGATTTCTGTCCTATATTTTCTTTTGTAAATGTTGTGATTTTATTTTTTACATTTAGATCAATAGACTATTTCTTGTTAGTTTTTTTGTATATTATAAAGTAAGGTTCAATATTTGCCTTTCCTCATATAATTTATAAATTGGATAAAATTTATCCAGCTGCCCAGCAACAACTTCTTGAAAACTTTTGTTTTTCTATCATGTTCATCTGGAGCATTTGTTGAAAATCAATTCATATGGATCTATTTCTAGACTCTCTATTTTGTTCTGTTGTTCTTTATGTCTACCTTTCTGCCAATACCATACATATGATCGTGTATGTCCACTAAATTTGTTCTCTTTTTAAATTGTTTTGAGTATTCTTGGTTGTTTAGAATCATCAGTTTGTATTTTACAAGTGTCTGGGAAATTCTTGTTGGAATTGTATTGAATATATATTTATAAATTTAGAGAAAGTGCCATTTTAATAATACTGAGAATTCAAATGCATGAATGTGGTATATCTGTTCATTTATTAGGCCTTTTAAAATTCTCTCAATGATGTTCAGTGCTTTTAACTAAAGAGATCTTGTTCATCTTTGTTAAAATTATCCTTAAGTATTGTTTGTTGCTAGTACACAAAAGTTTGTTTTTTGTATATTAACCCTTGATCCTCTGATCTTATAAAATTCACTTAATGTTTCTAGTACTTGTTTTTAAAATTCTCTGCTCTTATAAAACTAGACAATTCATCTGCTAAAAGAAATAGTTTTACTTCTTTCCTTGTGAACTTTATAACTTTTATTATTTTTCTTCTTTACTACAATAGCTAAAATTGCTATTACAATATTGCAGTACAATATTGACTAGAAGTCATGAGAGTACATGCCGGTCTTGTTTCCAGTTATAGGGAACAATGTTCACAAGAGGGTTGACTATAAGCTTTTTGTAAATGTCGTGTATCAATTTGAGAAAGTACCCTTTTATGTCTAGTTTCTGAGAGTTTTTATTAGAAACTGGCAATTCCACATATATTTTATTAAGTACTTTTAATGCAACTCTCAAAATAATATGTTGGTCTCTCTTATTCTATTATCCTGGTGAACTACAAGGACATTTTTAAATTTTAAAACCAAGCTTTCATTCCTGGGATAATAACTCTACTTGACCCAATATATTTTCCATTGTGTATATTCTTGACTTGGATTTACTAATATTTTATTAACGATTTTTTCATCTATGTTTATAAGGAATATTAGTCTGTAATCATTTAATTTTTGTAATGTCTTGTCAGGTTTCAGCATTGGATTATGTTGGCCTTATAAAATGAGTTGGGAAATGTTCCCTCTTTATTTCCTTCTATTTGCTGAAAGATTTTGTGTAAGATAGGTTTTAGTTCCTCTTTAAATTGTGATAGAATTCACCAGTGAAATCATCTGACATTTTCTGGGTGAAAAGTTCTTTTGATTTAAAAAATTGACTTCTAGGGATGCCAGGGTGGCTCGGTGGGTTCAACTCTTGATTTTGGCTCAGGTCATGATCTCGGGGTGCTGAGATGGAGCCCAGAGTGGGGCTCTGCATTGGACATGAAACTGCTCAAGATTCTCTCTGTCCCTCTCCCTCTTCCTCTCCCTGCCAACGCACTCTCTCTGTCTCAAAAAATAACAATAATAAATTCACTTTTGGTAGATATAGACCTAGGAAGATTTTCTGTTTCATATTGTGTCAATTTTTGACAAGTTATATTTGTCAAAGATTTTGTACATTTCATTTAAGTTGTAAAAATTTTGGAATAAGGGGCACCTGGGTGGTTCAGTCAGTTAAGCATCTGCCTTCGGCTCAGGTCATGATCTCAGGGTCCTGAGGTTGAGCCCCATGTCAGGCTCCTGGCTCAGTAGGGAGCCTGCTTCTCCCTCTCCTTCTGTTGCTCCTCCTGCTTGTGCTCTTTCGCTTGCATGCACTATCTCTAAAACAAACAAACAAATAAAATCTTAAAAAAATTTTTTGGAATAAAACCTGTTAACAATATTTTATTATTTTTCTTTTAATATTTGTAGGATTTTTTCATTTCCTTTTTTAAGATTTTATTTATTTATTTTACACAGAGAGAGAGCACAAGCAGGGGGAGTGGCAGGCAGAGGGAGAGAGAGAGAAGTAGACTCCCCACCGAGCAGGGAGCCCAATGTGGGGCTCCATCCCAGCACCCTGGGATCATGAACTGAGCTGAAGGCAGCCATTTAATGGGCTGAGCCACCTAGGCGCCCCAGATTTTTTCATTTCTAACATTGCTAAATTTCTCCCCTGTCTCTTACCAAAACAGTAATTATTTTTGCTTGGGATTTGTCAATTTTGTTGATATCTTCAAAGAACCAGATTTCTGTGTTAAATTTTCCTTCTGCTTTCTATTTCACTGATTTCTGCTCTTAGCTTTATTCTCTCCTGACTTCTATTTATTTGGGTCTTATTTTACTCTTATTCTTCTAACTTCTTCTGATAGAACTGTAGTTCATTTGTTTTGGACCCATCTTTTCTAATAGCATTTTAATATATATATATATATATATATATATTTATTTGTATTTATTTGACAGAGATCACAAGCAGGCAGAGAGGCAGGCAGAGAGAGGGGAGGGGAAGCAGTCTCCCTGACAAGCAGAGAGCCCGATGCAGGGCTCGATCCCAGGACCCTGGGATCATGACCTGAGCTGAAGGCAGAGGCTTTAACCCACTGAGCCACCCAGGCGCCCCTGTAATAGCATTTTAATAGCATTAAAGTGTCCCTCCTCGACAGTACTTTTGCTGTATCCCACATATTTTGATACATTGTTTTCTCATTATCATTTAGTTTGAAAATTTCATTTTCTTAGTGTTTTTCCATTTACAAATGATTATTTAAAAGCTGCTTGTTCAAGTTCCAAGTATTTGGGGTTTCTCTAGATATCTCATTATAACTGAATTATCCTATGACCAGAAAATATGTTCTATAATATTTGAATAGTTTTATATTTAATGAAACCAGTTTCAGAGCCCAGCATATGGTCTATCTTAATGAATGTATCACATGCAGTAAAAAAGTGTATTCTATACTTATTATGGGTAGTATTCTATAAATATCAATTGGGGCAATATGGTTGTAGCTTAATTTTTGAGTATCCTAGCTCTGCTACTTCCTCCACTTTGGCACAAATATTGTTTCCTTTGTTTCTTTGTTGTTCTGCTCAATTCATTTTCTATTCCCTCTTGGGAAAAGAGATTTAGTTGATGCATCTAAGAGCCCATGGTCTCTGGCTCTCCTGCCAGCTCCTTTAGTTTTTTCTGTGGACCACTTGTACTCACCCCTTATTGGATTGTGCAAACCAATTCTTAAAGTCTTAGCTTATCTTCTCCAATTGCTACACTGAACTTGTGGAAGAGTACCTGTTAGGTGATTTGGTATTCTCATGACCTTCAGATGCCCTGTTGCTTTCCTCTGCTACTTCCTGCACAGATGCTAATGCTACCTTGGTCTTATAGCTGTCAGTGCTTCGTCCTAGAATTTAGGGTTAATGGGGATATTTTGTCACCTTTTTTTTGTTGTAGATGCTGCCTTTGGGTTAGATGTTCATATTTTAATTGCTCTCTGTTTTAATGCGGGAATTTGATAAGATACATAAACTATTTCACCACCAGCATCACCCTCCCAGAATCCTTTGAACTCTTAAAATTTTACTTATGTTTCCTCCTTTATGTGTAGTTTACCATTTTAGTTACTTTTTACAATTAATTTTTAAACTGGAATTAGAATTTTATTTTTCTCCAAACAACCCGTTTTCCTAGCTCCATATATTATAAAATTCATATTTGGAATTGAAGTTTTCAATTTATATAGAAATAAGCATAGTATGATTTGGATCTGTTTCTGAGTTTTCTAAAATGCCTGTCTGGCTTTTTCTTTCATGAGTACTGTATAGTATTAAGATATTAGTGGATTGAGTTAACATATTTTCTTTGTAATTTTGCATTTTTTCATAAATGAGATTAGTCTGTGGTTTATTGTTGGTATTGTCCTTCTAAGGCTGGAGTGTCAGGGTGAGAACATATTTTCAAAATACAAAATGTTTAAGGAGGAGCTCAACCTTTATCTATGATCTCGCACAATTTATAGAACATGAGATCATTTGCTACTTCAAAGTCTGACTTAGCTCATGAGTAACATGATAGGGGACCAATATCTTTCTTGAGTAAAATTTTAAATTATTTTTCTAATATAGTATCTGATTTCTAACCTGCTGGGGTTTTTTTATTCTTAAGAGAATTTTGATAATTTATGTTTTCCTAACAAATCAGCTACCCTTTAAAATGTATCTGCATAGATGTGTATGTGATATTCTCTTATAATTTTGAAAACTCTCTCTAGATCATAGTTTTCTATGGATGTTATAATAACTTATAACACAATTAGCATCTTAAAACAACACAGATTTATTAACTTACAGTTTTGAACTACAAAATAGGCCTCAGTGGGCTAAAATCATGGTATTGGCAAGATTGTTTTCTTTTCTAGAAGCTCTAAGGAAGAATGCAATTTCTTGCCTTTTTAGCTTCTAGTGGCCATGCACATTCCTTGGCACATGGCCCTCTTACCCTGTCTTCAAAGCCAGCAACAATGATTAGGGTTCTTCTCTGATTGTATCACTGTGACCTCTTCTGCCTCCCTCTTCCCCACTTACAGCCATTGCGATTACATTTCCTACCCAGATAATCCTCCCCTCCTAAATTCAACTGGTTAGCAAATTTAGTTTTACCTGTAACCTGCCCCTTTGCCATGAAAAGGAATATAGCCACAGGTTCCAAGGATCAGGACACAAATATATTTTGAGGGAGATTATTCTGTTTTCCCCACTGCTTATAAAATTATTCTTTTGAATTAACTTCTATAATAATTACATTGCATTGCCATTAAAAAAACTCTTTTAGTGTTACTGTAGTCAAATGCTATTTATTCAGTTTTTGTTACTTTTATTATGGGAAATCAATTTATATTTTAGTCTAGATATTGACTTATTTATGGAATGGAATTAATTTTGATATATGACATAGAATAGGAATCTTAATGGATTTCATTTAATCCAAACAATTTTCCCAGCACCATTTAGTCTATAACTCATCCTTCTTCCTATTGATTTGTAATAGTTCTTCTGCCTTCTCAAGTTCTTAAGCATGCCAGAGTATTTTCTAGGTCATGTGTTCTATTTTGAATGAAAATTGGCCTCTATCTTACACCATACACAAAAATCATCTCAAAATAGATTAAGGACTTAAATGTAAGGCCTGAGATGGTTAAATTTTTAGAAGAAAACAGAGGCAGTACGCTCCCTGACATTGGTTGGAGCAATGATTTTTTGCATTTGATACCAAAAGCAAAGGCAACAAAGCCAAAAACAATGGGACCACAGCAGATTAAAAAGCTTCTGCACAACAAAGGAAATAATAAATGAAAAGACAACTTTGGAATGGGAGAGATATTTGTAAACAACTTATGTGATTAAGGTTTAATATCTAAAATATACAAGGAACTCATATAACTCAATAGCAAATGAATAACCCATTAAGAAATGGGCAAAGGACCTGAATAGACAATACAAATGGCAGACAAGCATGTGAAAATGTACTCAACATCACTAATCACCAGGGAAATGCAAATCACAACCACAGTGAGATGTCATCTCATACCTGTTAGAATGGTTATTATCCAAGTCAGGGGCACCTGGGTCACACAGTCATTTGAGCATCTGACTCTTGGTTTTGGCTCAGGTCATGATCTCAGGGACCATGAGACTGAGCCCTGTCTAAGGTTCTCTCTCGCTCTTCCTTTGCCCCTCCTGCTGTGCCTGCACACACACTCCCTCTTTCTAAAAATAAAGAAATAAGTCTTTAAAAAATGTCCAAAGAAAAAATGTGTTCAAAGGATATGGAGACAAGGGAACCCTTGTACACTGTTAGTAGGAATATAAATTGGTATAGCCATTATGGAAAACAGTGTGGAGTTTCCTCAAAAAATTAAAAATAGAACTACCATATGATCCAGCAATCTTACTTCAGGATATATATAAATCCAAAGGAAATAAAGTCACTATCTGGAAAAGATATCTTCATTCTTTTTTAAAAAAGATTCATTTATTTATTTTAGAGACAGAGAGCATGAGCAGGGGGAGGGGCAGAGGGAGAGAGAGAGAAAGAGAAGCAGACTCCCCACTGAGAGGGGAGCCTGACATGGGGATCGATTTTATGACCCAGATCATGACCCAAGCTGAAATCAAGAGTGGGATGCTTAACCTACTGAGCCACCCAGGTCCTCCAAAGATATCTGAATTCTTATGTTGATTGTGGCATTAGGCACATCATGACAGACACCATTAGTGAGTAGGACATGGAGCTGGTTGGTGACTATCAATGTCAAAGTAGGTACCCAGCAGCCTTAAAAAAAAAGAAAATTACAAAGCATCACAAAAACTCCACTTGAAGTACAGTATTTGCTGTGAGATAAGGAGTGCCTAAAAGACCACCTTAGCAAGAAGGACTCAGAGTCACTGCTCAGTTATGCTGGAATGTGACATGGTGAATGCAGGGACACACAGCAAGAGGAAGCGTGGTCATCCCAGAAGAAGCACTGAAGTTCGCTGGGTGGAAATGCCTTCTCTGGTCATTTCAATCAGGTTCACTGTGGGGACAATGTCCTCTTTCACAAAACTGTCCAGCACGACTGAAGAAACAGGCACCAGAATGTGGATGTTTACGTTCTGGATACTGTCTCCAGTGAATTACAAAATGAAGTTCTGGAAATGAGGAGCACCCTGAGTCATGGGGCCACCAGGCATCTTTGATGAGCTTTATTTCCTAGCTAAGGCACAGGACTTTATACTCTTTAAGGAGGTTTCATTTAATTTAATTATCTTTATGCAGAGATTCTTTCCAAAATACAAATCTGGCTTTTTGTTGCTTCAAACTCTTCCGTTTCTCCTCACAGCTTTCAAGTGGAAATCCGAATTCCGAAAGATAATAAGAACAACCTTTCATGGTCTGGCCTCTACAAACCCCTTCATCGTTCTCTATCTTGTGGTAATCAGTACAAATCAGTACAAAAATACAGAACTACTTGCAGATGAAGAAAGTAAAACACACCTTCCCTCACACCTTGCTCCATTCAGCATGCTTCGCCTGGTTCAGTCCCCTTCTATGGACCCTTCAGACTCAGTTCAGTATCATGTCCTCACCACCACTCTCCCAATGCCCCAGTCTGGATTAGTTGTTCTTCCTGTATCTCCCATGGAATTCATCATGGCCTTCAACGGTCATCTCCTTGTCAGTCTGCCTTCCCAGTAACTGGAGAACAGAGACTGCCTCTCTTGGTTCTTGTCTTACTCCTTTCAGGTTTCTGTAACAAAAATACCATAGACTGTGTGGCTTAGACAACATTTATTTCTCATGGTTCCGAAGGCTGGGAAGTCCAAGTTGTCAAAACATTCTGTGCCTGGTGACGGTCTGTCCCCAGTTCATAGATGGCCGTATTCTTGATATAATCTCACAGAACGGAAGGGTCAAGAGAGCTCTTTGGGATCTCTTTTATAAGGTATTAATTTCTTTTATGAGAATGGACTTCTCATGACTTAATCACTGATGGTCCCACATCCTAATACCATCACTTGAGGGGTTAGGATTTCCCACATGGATTTTGGGGGGACACAAACATTCAGTTAACAGAAGCTCTATACCACTATATGGTGTTATGTACACTAAATTGATCCATAAACGTTTCCTGAAAAAATTTGCTAATTACTTGTCCTAAAAATCTTGGAGGACAAGGAGAAATGGTTGATGGATAATGAAATTGAGCAGTAATGTTAGTAGATGATGTGCCCAATTTTTTAATCACATTGACTTTTGAAAACTCTTTAAAGATAGATTTATCTCTTTAAAGATATCTCTCTATATATCTATCTTTAGATATCTACCTATCTATCTTTAAATCTATCTCTTTAAAGACAGATTTATCAACCACAGAATCACAGATAGGCACATAGTAAATGTTGGACTATTTGTTGCCACTAGTATCAGTGTATAAATACAAAAACGCTACCACTTCTGCTTCTTATCTGAAAACAGGTGACCTTAATCGTTTCCCTACATAGTGCTATGAATTTGCCAAAGACACATATCTTCATGAGTTCAAACAGACAACTCTAAATTCAGCATGCTATGGGCAAGACTTCTTTTCCTCCTTCGCTTCCAGGATGATTTCTCCTTCATATTTTTTATATATAAATATTTGAGGGCATCAGCACACTTGTCCTATGGAAACAGAAGATATACTCTTGCCTCAGATTCACTGAGCTGAAGCTGAGAAATTGGAGAAATTGCATCTCTCATGTGCCCTTGCAGCCACCTGCTTCTCCCCATTTTGAGGCTGGTGCAAGTTCTGTTTCTTTAATGTGGGAAGGAATGCCCCGGTGGCACTAAAAGCTTGATGCAGCTCGGTGCCTTTTTCACTTTATGATCTAAATCATGCAGACTTTAAAGGGTGGACAGAGAATCAGGATGAAATAATGGCCAACACTTCATGGAGGCAAAAATCGTCTATGTTGCACATCTAAAAATAGGATGGTCTAGGTCTATGATGTATATACTGGAAACTTCTCAGCATGTTCAGTGATCAGGGCTTTTTAATCAAACTTGGGGTTGAGTTATTACATGCTCTTCCTGGACCTTTATTTCAACAGCAGTGAAAGGGTATTAACAGAGGAGAACATAGTAGCTCTACTCCCTGTATTCTTCTGTGTGCCTGTGCGTTGAAAGACAGCTCTGACTCAGAGAGGTCAGCTGTGTAACACAAGGACAATCTTCCCTCTCCTCCCACAGAAAGAAGTGGACAGTCACCAGATGGCATCAGGTCAGGAATCCAGGGAGTATATTTAAATAAAAGAGGTAGAGGTAGGCCCTTGGTTTAATTTTTATTGTTTATTGCTGGCTGCTTTTCTTCTGAACTACCTTTAACAAAATCAATGCAAAAATCAAAGGATAAATTCGACAGATGCAGTCTTTATACTTTATACTTAGAAGTCTAAGGTCTGAATATTTCATTAAAAATTACAGTTTACAGTTTACAACCAACACCACCATCCATCTCCAGAACTTCTTCCCCAACTGAAATTTTGTACTCCTTAAACAATAACTCCCCATTACTTCCTCCCTCAGTTGCTGGTAGCCACTATTCTACTTTCTGTCTCTATAAAGTTGACTATTCTAGGCATCTAATATAAATGGAATCATACAATATTTGTCTTTTGTGTCTGGCTTATTTCATCTGGCATAATTTCTTCAAAGTTCATCTGTGTTGTAGCTCGTACCAGAATTTCATTGTTTTTTTGCATGTACATATCACTTTTTTGTTTTTAATCTCTTCATCCATTGATGGACATCTGGGTTGTTTCTACCTTTTGACTACTGAGAATAATACTGCTATGAACATTCATATACAAATACTTGTTCAAGTCCCTGCCTTCAGTTTCGGGGGCATATACCTAGAAATGAAATTGCTGAATCACACGGCAATTCTGTGTTTAAGTTTTTGAGGAAATACCATACTGTTTTTCATGGAGGTTGCACAATTTTACATTCCCACCAGCAATTTACAAGAGTTCTAATTCCTCCACATCCTTACAATTTCTTTACTTAACAAGGCGAATCACTTCATATGGAAATCTTTCTAAAATCTATCACTCATCTCCAGCCTTCAAAAGGGAAATATTAAACAAACCTTGAAGTTTTTCTTATAGTGACTTATACACATTGATGCCTCCTCAGAAGCTATTACAATATATCTTTGAGATCTTGCACTGAGCTAGACGCTATCCTCAGTTATTTCCACAGATGAGAAACAATTCTCTCAGAATCCTTAAAAGTATCATCTCCATTTCACAGAAAAATAAATGAGGTACACAGAGGTAAAGACACTTCTCCAAGATCACACGACTAGTTAGTGAAGATGGCAGGATTCAAAGTCCTTGCCTTTAGACATTTAGTGAGACTCCTAGCCATCTGAGAATGTTTGTCTCTATATTAAATGTCCCCAAACTAATACTGTAGACTCTTAGAAAATTTGTTGGTGTTGTTCAATGTTTTATTTTGTTTTTCTTTCTGGTGTTAATCCTTGTGTCGTCAGAGTACCTACCTCTAGTCATTTTCTCTTCTCTATCCATATGCTGATACTGACATCCTGTTATTAAGAAAAACAGAAAAAGAAAGAGTTAAGGGGCACTTGGGTGGTTTAATCAGTTAAGCATCTGCCTCTGGCTCAGGTCACGATCCCAGGATCCTGGGGTAGTGTCCTGCATGGAGCCTTGTGTAGCAACCCCTGTCCCCCACCGCTCAGCTGGGAACCAGCTTCTCCCTCCTCATTCCCCCTGCTTGTGCTTTCTCTCTCTCTCTGTCAAATAAATGGATAAAATCCTTTAAGAACAAAAGAAAGAAAGGAAGGAAGGGTGGGTTAAAACTGTGTGAAAAGCAAAGTGCACAGGTTTGAGAGAGAATTTGGAGAGTCATCCTAAGGGTAAAAATATATGATTCTAAGTATTTGGCTCTCATGATATCTATTCTTGTGGTTTGAAGACATATTTTGCTTATATCTGGCTTGCTTCTTGTGTTCGAGGTACCGAGTCTACTGTTATGAATGAACATGAGTGCCTGTTCTTACTCCTCATATAATGTAATTTATTTTGTATAAAACCTTGTCCCCAAATAGCAAATATCCTTTCTATGTCTAATATGCTCTTCTGAAAAATGTCTACTTATTATTTTCATAATACACGCAGATAGAAAACAAAAAGGAAAAGGCTTTTTTTTTTTTCAAAAGACTTTATTTATTTTTTTGACAGACAGAGATCACAAGTAGGCAGAGAGGCAGGCAGAGAGAGAGGAGGAAGCAGGCTCCCTGCTGAGCAGAGAGCCCAATGCGGGGCTCGATCCCAGGACCCTGGGATCATGACCTGAGCTGAAGGCAGAGGCTTTAACCCACTGAGCCACCCAGGCAGGCACCTAGGAAAAGGCTTTTGACATTGAAAATGTCTGGTCCTACATTGAGACAATTCAGTCTATAGATCTACTGACTACTGATGATAACTGCCCATCAATATAAGCCTAGAATATTTTTGTAGAACTTACTATATGCCACAGGTATGTTTTCTAGAGAGAATAAACACGTTTCTTTCCTTGTATAACATGTATATTGTGAAGTGCTGAACATTTAACTTTTTGAAAATCAAACCTTTTTCCAGTGAAGTAGAAGAGGGCACTAGTTAAATAAATATAACAGTGAGTCTTTCTATGTACCAAAACTTTTTATTTGAAATGAATATTTCATATCACCATCTATTTTTCTAGAAATTAAGTTTTTCTATATCCACACTTTTTGAAAGATTTTTCTCCCCACATTTGTAAGATTTTCCTAGGAAACAGGTGAATAACAGGAGTAAAGCTGAGAGAAAAGTATTCACTCAAAACACAAAATGGAAAGATAAATAAGTTTCTGCAGAAAAACTATATCTAGCAGCCTAGCTGGATTCCCTTAGATTCCCTAATAATTATATATATATATATATATATCTCCAGTAGGCTCTAGGTAATTTTCATCTAAATACTGCAAATAATTTTATTCAATAAAATCAGAGTGTGCAGGGTAGTAGGGAGATGAAGGAAACAGAACCACATTCCCAAAGATGAACTAACTGGTGGGAACAACTATTTTCCTCTTACTCACAATTTTGCAGCTGGTTAGTAGATAATGCCCAAAGAAAAGAAAGTTATTTCTTGTAAGAATGTGATCCTCAAATCTAAAGGTTTGATGATATCAAACTCCCACTGAACTCTGAGATTTGATCATTTTTACACTGGTTTCTAACTAAAACGGTAATACCGTTAATATCAATAAGCACACTCAAATCCTCATAATGATTCAATTGATATTTTAAGGCATTTTTTATAACTCCTACCATGTTGGACCTCACAAATATGCTGTATGATTCTATTTGGTTTTGTCACATAAAGAAGGAACTATCTATCTCTACCCATTTCACTCAACTTCTACTAAACATACAATCCTAGGCAAGTTAACATCCCTGAAAGTTGACCTCTGTTCTCTACCTTTTGCTCTTCTAAATTTCTACTACTTGCCTTTGCAATTCATTATAGTATTGCTTTATAATGTCTTAAATTCTTCTGTAATTTTTTCACATATACATTGTTTTATTGTTAAGTATCACATCTTAACTAAGATAGACTGACTGTATAGTGAGATTTAAATAGTTTTTTTTTTTCCCAATCACCTAATAATACATTCTTCCAAAGAAGAAATTGTTGGGAGTGGAGCATTTCTCAAGGCTAATGAAATCATGAGAAACTAGAGCCATAAACCAGGTGAATTATAGATTATCTATATATCTATAGATAGATATATTTCTATCTATTATAGATAGATAGAAATATAGATTTTCAGCTATGAAACTACACCTGAAATAAAAATAGCTATTTAGAAGGATCTAGGCTTATTGAAGCTCATATATAATCAACATCCAAAAACTGAAAACTCTTAACTGAAGGATAGTTCATTCTATGTTATGGTGGTCATGAAGTAGTAAGAAAAAATAAGGAAATCTCTCAACATGGAATAAATGATGTTTGGGGAGAGAAACACAAGAGCGTTTAACAAGCAAAAAGAATGGAATTGAGAAAAGAAGGGAAAATGTCAAGACAGCTATTATGCTTTAACAGAAATGTAAATGTATTCTACCAAAAGTTTGGACTGAGCGTCAGGTTACTGGTTTCCGCCTTTTACAGTTGAAAGAAGAAAGGAAGTGAGTAAGGGAGAGGGGAAGGAGGAAGGTGAGGGGAAAAAGGAAATAGAAAAGGGAAATACAAAACAAAACACAACAACAGAAGAATTCTTCTGGAGCTTAAGAAACAATCTGACAAGTTTATAACATTTTCCTGAAGCCTGTAGCAAAATCATAATGGCCTGAAGTCTCAGTCAGGCCCCTGAAACATCTGTAGCTTTGTTCGAAATGACTAAAATGCGATACATCAGTTTATGGAAAGTGGGGAGAGCTTGCCGCAGTTGGCTGGTGTTCTAGGTGATGGATATTGATGAGCCATAAAACGACTGATATACTGCCAACCGAGGAAAACACTGGAAGCACCTCCAAAAACTCATCTGTAACCAAGATTATAAGAGTGCCCACTCTGTCCCTCCTCCCACCCTTATGGGAGAGGTGATCTTGCCTCTGGCAACCATTCCCACACAAAGGCCACAAAAGAGCGTATCTTTCCCCTTACTACCCCCTCCCTTCCTTCGCCTCAAAAATCACTCTAAAACCTGCCTTATTCTATCTTCCAATGGCTTTCTTCCTCCTTTTCTTCTTTCCTCCCTCCTATTTCTACTTCCTTCTTTCCCTCCTTCCCTGCTTTCTTTCTTTCCAAAATCCATACTTAAACAAACAAACTCCCAGATCATCCCTACTCCACCAGAAATCCGTCGCAGGGAAGACGGAATCAGACACTTGTGGCGGGCCCGTGCATTCGCCCAGCACCATCTGGCACCTGCGATTCATCGCCACTTTCATCCGCCCAGAGGTGAGAGGGGCGGGAGGCAAGAGACACGCAGAGCTGGTGTGACCCAGTTCTTTGGAAACTTTCCGCTGATCGAAACCTCTCCTCCATCTGAAACTCTTTAATCATCCATCTAGCCAGAAAGGTACGGACTTCTGCCTAGTATTTGGAGGTGAAAAAGAGGCGAAGCAAGAAAGGCAGGAGGAAGGAAGAGGTTCGCCCCTCTGCTTCCCCCACCTCCAAACCGCCGCGGGCGCGGAGCGGTGGCGCGGCCGGAAGGGGCCGCTGTTCGCTCAGAGCAGCCGCCGGGCCGCCGCCGCCGCGCCTCCCCTCCCACGGCCCCGCTGGCCCAGCCCCGCCAAGTTCCAACAGCCCCCAGTCGAGCGAGCGCCGGGAACCAGCACCGCCCTGGCAGGAGCAGACGGCGCAGACCAGCCAGGCTGCGGCGCGCGTCGGAAAGGCTCCTGGGGAAGTCCCACGACCCGGGGACTTGGGAAAGGAGAGAGCGAGCAGCCCCCGCGCGCGCCAAGTCTCCAAGTGAGCGCTCAGCTCCGGATCCGTTGCTCCTGCGCCGGCCGCCTTCCCACCCCTCGGACCCGCGCCTCCCCGGGCGCCCGCCGCCTCCCGCGATGAACCCGGCGCTGGACAACCAGACGGATGTGGCGGGCCTGCTCCTGGCCAACAGCAGCGAGGCGCTGGAGCGCGCCGTGCGCTGCTGCACCCAGGCGTCGGTGGTGACCGACGACGGCTTCGCGGAGGGCGGCCCGGACGAGCGCAGCCTGTACATCATGCGCGTGGTGCAGATCGCGGTCATGTGCGTGCTCTCCCTGACCGTGGTCTTCGGCATCTTCTTCCTCGGCTGCAACCTCCTCATCAAGTCCGAGGGCATGATCAACTTCCTGGTGAAAGACCGGAGACCGTCTAAAGAGGTGGAAGCGGTGGTCGTGGGGCCCTACTGACGGGCCCTCTCGCCGCCGCGGCAGCCGCCCCAACGCCTCCCTACTTAGCCGGCCGGGCCGCGCCCCCTCATCATCCGAGACCGGGCGAAGCAAACCTGTCGGAGTCAATCATTTCTCTCGACTTTTGCCTTTCGGGATGAAGCGACCCGTTTCTCGCTCGCCCTCTGAAAGCCCCCATTCCTGGCAGTAGGAGGAGAGGGCCCCGACTGGACTCAGCAGCAAGTGGCAAGAAGAGGGCAATTAGGGCGCAGAACTTTGGAAGCTGCCGCCGGCGTGGATGCGGGAAGACCGACCCGGCGACGGCCCTTCTCCACCCGCAGGTGGGCCACGCTCTCGGGGCAGGTGGAGCGGGCGGGCAGGGGAGAGACCCAGCGGCACCGATTGCCTGGTGGCCCGAAAAGTGACCGGTGTACACGCCACGCAACAGAACTAAGGCGGACACAGAAATCAGTGTCCGGATTCGCGCCCATTATCTCCCGCTCTTCCCAGCCCTGGCGCGAGAGACTATAAATACCTTTGATTGATTGTAACTGTGCTGTTTTAAGGGATTTTGTGTTTGCTTGAATACACATATTTGATAAGTCCTTTGCTGCCCTAGTGGCCTATTTGCCTGCCTGGGGTTAGAGTTTTGTTATCCTGGGAGAAGGGGTGGGGGGAGGGGAAAGCCTGCGAATGCTGAACGGGTGATTTGTTTCTTTTATTGCATTTCCAACTAGGGGGTGGTAGGGCGGGGGTTGGGGGGGAGGAGGCTGACGCCCTAATTAGCCCCGGGGCAAAGACTTGGAATAGAACTTGTAGCTCCTGACTGCACGGTTTACGCCACAAAAGTGCTCTTGCCGTTCATGACACCGGTTTGACTTTTTTTTTTTTTTTTTCTTATTTAACATTTCCTTAATAAATGCAACATTTAAGTGTTTTGCTCCTGGCTTCCTGGTGGTCATTCTGAGCTCCGGGCAGAAGGGAACGCGTGGTCCTGAAGAGTCGGGTTACCGGCGGGGGGGGGAATTCATTTTGGAGAGCTGCATTTCAATTCGTGGATCTCATAGACGAGTGAGGGTGCGGGTGAGAAGGAGAGGCCGAGGGACTAGTGAGACATGGCCAGGCCTCAGGCACAGGAGCCATGCTGGAGGCGGCATCCTTTGTTTTCTCTAACAGTTAATATTTTATATTTCATTTAGGCTCAGCTCTCTGAGCCAGGCGGGACAACAGGAGGCCCCCCGCGGGAAGATGACACTTCCGTGCTGGGCTCCAGCGGGAACACAGGGTTACACCGCTAATGAGAGGAAGAGATGGCTTGGCCAGCCTTCAGGGAGGGCATCTTTCCCCTGACCAACGTCAGCAAGAAGGCGTCGGGGTGCTGCTCCAAAATAGATAAATAATTAATGAATAAATGTGAGAAAAAGTAGCTGCTAACGTATGTAAGGATGCTAATTCTCCCTGGGAGAATTAAAAACACTGTTGTTAAAACATGACATGCGTTATCTTTGCCGTATTACATTTTCCAGAGCAATGGTGAAATTAAAAGCAAGATTTGGCCTGCTTTTTAATCTGGAGTTACCAATCCCAGGCCAGGCAAAAAGGCTCAGAGGAGTTAGCCAAGGTCCTGAACGCCAGGAGTGAGTATGTTAAACCCACTCAGGGAAGGCTGGGCTGGGGTAGAGCTACAGCTCGTGCTAAGAGCATTTTGGACTTTAGAAGTTGAAGACTGATAGCAAGAAGAGCCTAGAAAACCGTGACTGTGAAAATAACCCAAAGGATACAACTCCAGGCTTCAACTTGATAAGAAGTGTAGAGCAGTTCATACTGACACTTGGGGTGGGATCCTAAATATTTTCAAAAATATAAAGGATCCTCTACCATGCCATAGCAACGGAAGACTTCACAATAGCAGACAGAAGACTGAGAACAATTAAGTAACAATAAGATGTCCCATGTACTCAGGAAGAAACACAACTGGTACAAACACGGTCGTTTGACTCAAAGATTGGGATCAAAAGGTTTGCGTATCCTTTGACATCCTCTCTACTGTTAAGTGTCTATTTAACTCTTAGTGTAAATCTCATCAGGAATTATGACTTCACATGGTTTTTTTGAATGCTGATAGGTTTCAGGAGTGAAAAAAAAAAAGGATTTTGAAGTTTTGCCTGTTGTTCCTGTCTTCTCAGCTGGTAAGGGTTTGCTTATTTGTTTTTTGTTTTCCCTATCTGGGGAGGGACGCAGAGTCCTCATGCACTCAAGGGTGAATCACGGAAGACAGTTTACTTTGGCTAATGGAGAGGACTGGAAATGGAGACTTTTTATTTTGTAGACAGTGTCTGTGGCACCAAGCGAAGCTGCCGCCTCCATGTTTCAAAGAGAGAAACAAGACAGAACAACCAGTTCACCCTGGGACAAACCTGTTAAAATTAAACTCCGTTTTTTGTTTGTTTGTTTGTTTGTTTGTTTGTTTTTTGGTGGCTGCAACAGCAGCTGAAGGTTCCTTCTTCCTGCAGATTTATTAGCCCATCAGTGAATTCAGTGTTCTGGTGGAAATTGATTTGGGATCAAAAACCAACCAGCTAGAGTTTGTAGGAATCTTGCTATGTGCTCTGCGGTATAAGGTGCATGTTTACAGTGAGTTTCAGACACAGAACTGTTTTAGACCTGCAGGTCCATTTTCACTTGTTTGTATACAACAGACGTTTCCACTGAAAGCCAAAGTCCTAAAAATTGAAAGAGGGGCCTGCCCAAGCAACTCTGAGTTGCCTGGGCTGTCTCCTCTATCATGATGCTCTCCTCCATGCTTGTTTGTCTTAATACTTCTTTACACCTCTTTACTCCTCCATGTAGCTCAAAAGAAAATTTAGCTTCTTCTTGCCTCAACTATCCAAATTTATTCTCTTATTCCCAGAAATGGTGATTGTCAGACAAACCAGAACCTGCAAAATTTAGTCTTCAGGTAAAACAAGATATGTGAGCAGAGCTCTGTTATCCATGATCTATGCATTATAGGGAAAGGCACACAGTCTGAAAATATCGTAGCCCTGGGGACCATTTCCTGCCAACAACTCTTCTCTACAGCCCTTAGATCCATTTGTTACTTAGAGAGATGCCAAGTGGTTCTGGTTTTTATAGATCAGGTGATGTGTGCAAGAAGCTTTTTACACTCCCTATTCCCTAATGGCCACACGGCAACCACTTTCCCGTGCCCCACGCCACTCCCTGTCTCGTACTGCCTTTGGCACTTTCTCTGATTCCAAGAAATACATTAAATGAAACTTCTTAATCCTGTCCAGAGTGTATGGAGCATCTATCCTTTCCCACAGTCATGCTGTAAAGGAACGTGAGCTTTAAAAATCACTCTCTGTGTCCGACCTAAGAAAACAATTTCAGCCTTAAGAGACTGGGATTTGGGAGGGAGAGATGCAAACAGGCAGATTATCTCATTCCACACTGAAGTCCACTCTTTGGTCAGTAATGAGTGGGAAGCCCCGAGAGAGAGAGAGATGGCTTTCTGTAAAAGCTTGCTGGCTCTGACCTAGTCCATGGGGAGGTATTTGATGCTCCTGAAACACTTCAGGAAATACAGCAGAAGCCGGGAGAGGTTTGTGTGAGACTCAGTAAGCGGATGAGCCAGGCCGTGACCCCTCTCAGGCTGTGCAGCTAGCCACTGACGCCTCTGAGCTGAATGGAGTGGCCTCCGCGTGAGGGTCTGAGCCAATAGTGAATGAATACATGTTATTTTTCTTAAGGCTCTGATACAGACCTTCTCACTGTCTCTGAAACTCTATTAAGAACTTGGATGCTGAACACCTTGAGGGTGCTTGAGGGAAGACAAAATATAAAGGTCATGCCACTGTGTTAGGTCTAAGATCAGACTTGCTCCTGGGGGACAGTCCCTGTGCCTGATTATTGATTTCCAAGACACCCTGACCTCTCCTTGGGTGCAGAATCAGTCCTGTGACTGTCTGCTTATGCTAATTGGGAGGTGGGGGAAGGGAAAGGCATACTGGACTATGATGGAAGAAAGCTTTGTTCTCGTCTCTGGGTAGCTGAGTGGCCTCATCCCTGAAATGAAAAAGATGGACTCTAAAAGGACATTCTACAATTCTATTCAATTAACCTTTGTAACATTTCCTTGTCTCTTTTTTTTTGTTTGTTTTAAACATATATATTTTTTTAGGTTTTTATTTATTTATTTGAGAGAGAGAATGAGAGAGAGAGAATATGAGAAGAGGGAGGGTCAGAGGGAGAAGCAGACTCCTTGCCAAGCAGGGAGCCCAATGCGGGACTCCATCCCGGGACTCCAGGATCATGACCTGAGCCGAAGGCTGTTGCTTAACCAACTGACCCACCTACGCGCCCCATATCATTGTCTCTTAAGATGTTTCATACATCTCTTCATGAGGTGACCTTAGAAATACATTTTATCTTTCCAATCTTGGTCCTTTGGGTAGAAACGTTTATCCCCAAGAGCCAAGTGCTCCTTGACTCAGGATATGCTATTTACAATAACCAAAGCAAAATTTCAGACACCCAGCTAGGCCCAGGTGGACAACAGTTTCTAAACTGATAAATCACACATCATCTAACGGTGCCTACCTATTCCAGATGTCTATATTCTTACTGGATGGCACAATGAAAGCAAAGCCCTTCACTGAATGAAGGAGCAAATAATTGGCAAGTGATTCATCTAGATCACGTGCAGTCAAGCTAATATGTGCTGTTGTTTACAGAAATTTCTCGGGTGTTTGAAGACACATCAACAGCCAATTTTTCTCCCCCAAAGCATTTTCCCCTTTGAGCTTCTACAACACCACACAGCAGCTGTTCCTCGCGCAGTTAGAGCCTGAGTTAGCCTTGGCTTATTGTAATTATCATTTGGGGAGTTGCAGTGCCAGGAAAGGATTCCAGGGTTCAGTTTGTTCTCTAAGACTCAAACCTACTTTGAAAGCCTATTGAAGCAGCAAGTCTAAAGCAATCCCCCAAACAGGATCAACAAATCTTTTATCCACCTGCCAAATCCTATTTAGGTATGTGCACAATAGCTCAGATGGGACGTGTTTTAAAGTCAGCTCCAACAATAGTAATTGTTTCTTAATCTCTGAATTTAAATGCTCAATGGTTAATTGCTTCCATCACCAATCTCACTATCTTCCTTTCCCAATCTTTTTGTATTGTTTTGCATGCTTGAAATGTTTGAAAGTCTAGGATTAATTTGATAGCATGAGCTCAGATTTTAAAAGTCTTAGAAAATATAGTTTAGGAAAAGTGAAGTATGTCATGTTATCCGCAAGTCACAGATCATTTGTGGTGATCATAACAGAATAGTCTAAATTTACTACTTATATTTGGGAAATTCAAAATATTTCAGAGGGGGATTCTACAAGGACTGTTGTAAAAATAACTAGGTGCATTTTTAAATACTCCTCAGTAAGCTTGCAAACAGTGGCTTGCTTCTAACCTAAATACTATAACTCCGTGTGAATAAGCAAAGTGTATATTCATTTGTCTATTTATTATTTTTTGAAAGGATGTTGGGTAGCTTCCTTCCCTAAATATATGTAAGAGCTTGTTGCTGGAACATTTTTGAGTGGGTAAATGCAGGCACAAAGTGATCAATACATAAAAGGTCAAGCCATCTGGGATAATGCTGGAACAAAACTCTGCCCTGTCCCCATTTCAAAGCTGGTTTCCATTAGGTAGAATATTTTCTGAACTTGGAAGTCAAACAGATAGTGTTTGTCAAGCCCTCTTGCATACATGGTACATTACAAGCGATTACCAAGAAAATGAGATGATTCCTATTCATTTGAGCCATAAAACACAGGCCCCGATAAACACACATTAAGGAAGGCATATGATCTACCCCAAAAGAGTCAAATAATAAGGAAATTGCTCCTATTTACTATTTCCGGAATTCATGGTGATATAAATATACACACATAATTATGCTATAGTCTACATGTTGGCACAGTTTATTACAAGGAGCAAATGTTAGTTTTTCTCGTCAAATTTTTTTCATATTTGCCTTCCACCCTCGCCATCTCCTCTCTCATTGTATGCGCCTTCCCTCGTCCACATCTAAAGATACACTGCCCTGAAAGAGTCATTGATTTTTATCAGACTGAGACTCCAAATGTCTGATTACTTTGGGAAAAGAATTCCTCTGGGATCTAGAGTGTCTCTCTTGCTTTATTTATTTTCCGATATATTGAGCAGGATCATGTAGTCCCTATTCTAAATAGTATTAAGGCAGGTACACATGCACACACTCACATACTGTGTTTCCCATATTATATACTGATGAAACATATCCATCCTACTGTGAGCTGTACGTAAGCATCACATATTCCCCAGTTGTTTTATACTATTTGTTTGCAATAAAATAACACATAGAAAAAGTTGCAAGAGTTCCAAAATGTTCAGTGAATAAGATTTATGGGAGGTGCCTGGAGTCTTACAATACATCTAGATCTTGACATGTATGTTTCAATCTTCACCCAAGAACTGGAAAGAAAAAAAAAAAAAATGAAAACCCCAAGGGACAGAAAAGTCAAAGATTATATACTGCACAAGCTTAAAAATCTTTAAACACTAAGTTAAGAGAAATGAGAAGGGACCCTAAATTTGAAGACCAATGAAAACAAAAATAACCCATTAAGTCTCTAGAAATTTACAGGCAGATTATAAACTCTCAAAATGGAGACTAGGAAGTCATACATGAAGAAAAGGATCAAAGACTACTGGGTGTAAGTGCTAAGAATGTGAGAAGAATGGGGAAAATTGTTAATTCCTTCTCCAGTGCTCTCTCTGCAGAGTCTTGCACTAAATCCAAGCATCCTGTTAGCTAGCTCAATTTTCTTATATCCAAAGGTCAAAGAGGACTTGCTAGATCTTCTTATCTTTACCATCAATAAATATTTATTATTTAGTATCCGGTATAGGCCTGATTCTGCACTAGCTACCATTTGAGATGTTGGAAGTCGAGTGCAAAAGATCATGGAATTTAAAGGGACCTTCAGTGATCCCAGCCTGTCTTCTGCTTGACTTGTGTCCACGTGTCTTTGGAGGTTTAGCCACATACAAGCTCTGCATGCTTGTGACTTTTCCCTTATGGATGAAGTACTCTCTGTTCTAATTAATGTGGAGGCCTGAACTCCTCAAACAACTTAATTTGACTTTTCCCCATGCCTTCAGGTTGCATATACAAGGCTCACGGTACATTATATATTCAAGCTCCAGATAAGCATGAATATGGAAGGCCTAAAGAAAGTGCTCCAACTGAATTTCTTGTGGCTACCTATATTTTTCTACAAATTCAGCTTGGGAATACATGTTTTATTCATTTCCCCCACCATGAATTTTCAAGGACTGAATAATTAACAAAAAGGATCAAGTGTGAATTTCCCTCCCTCACATTCATTCCACAGATGAGCTTTCTAAGAAAATAATGTATCCTTGTTTTGAGTAACATAAATACCTTCTAAATTCACAAAACATCCAACCTGTAATGGGATATATTAATTGAGACTCTTTGAGTTGCTGTCAACGTAAACCCAACTCAAGCTAACTTTAACAGGATGCTGAATTTACTGACTTGTGTAATTCACAAGACCAAGGATACAGCTACTTCAGCTGCATGAGAAGCTGATGTATGATGCCGTCTACATTCTTCCATCATCTCCATCTTTCAGTAAAGCTCCTTGCCCGTGGTGAGAAAAGGGGGAACAAAAAAGGATCCCCCGTCTAGACCCACACTCACATCTTACCAGCTTAACGACTGTAGCAGAAAGAAACCGTCTTTGTGGGTGAACTCTGGCCCAGTTTGGGCCACGTGTTTATCCCCGAACGAATCTCAGTGACTGGGTTGGATGCAGGAAGAAGGGCATCCTCAGTCACCGCCATCCTTCAGCGAGAAGGGGAGAACAAAGGGAAGTGGAGTCAGTTCTGTTCAACCGCAAGCCCGAGAGTCTTCACAGAAGAGATTCTATCTGTTATCAGAAAAAGCAATAGGCTGCTGGTTGTCCTAAACTGATTCTCACCCAATTCAAAGGAACCAACACAGCCAGCCAGTGGTGGAGCCAACTAATTAGGTCCATATCTCCAAAAACTATTTATTCTATCAACTGTCTTTCAGCAAGGCTCCGAAGCCTTTTCACATTTCTTTCTTGACTCTCTCCCTATGTTGATGTAGCACCACATGCCCCGGATAATAGCCTGGATTTCTGGGGCACCGAGTGATATGAATTTCGACCAGTCATCTGACATCTCCATTTGTTTATGAAAATACAATCATTTGCCCTTCCTAGACCTGGTTAGGCATAAAAATGTCCTTGAGATGGTAAATTTTATGATAAGAAAATCTTTAATATGATCAATTATTAAACAAAATGAAGCAGATTTATTTGCTGCGGGACTTCTCTTCTAAGCTTTCTGACTCTCCATGGGATAGATAAAATATTTAGCATTTCCAAGCTGATCTGAAAAAATGCACTTTGATGAACTCTCTCTCATGACCCATCTTCCTTGGACAGACTGCTGCTCTGTAAGTACATGGGAGATTTTATATACATATACACATGTATAGATGTGTATATATATATATTTACTTTTCTTTGAATCCTTCTTTATTATGTTTCCAAATAGTCCCTGATCTGAATTCATCCTAACCCAGAGGGTTAGCTTAGCTTCCTTATCTGCATAGACACTGAACCATCATCGTTCATTTCTTTGGGTTTCCAGCGGCTTCGCCTAAATCACCCTTCTGACTTGGGGAAATTACCCAGCAGACTAGCTGCTCTGTAAGTGTCCTCGCCCCACTATGAGACCTGTACTAGTGGGGCCTCCTCATTCATATTCACAAGTGGGGAGGGGAGCTGATGGTGTGTTTGAGAGAGGAAATCAGTCAGCCGTAAAGACTGGTGTTTAGCAGATGGTCTCTCACACAGCTCATCACAATAGGTAAGCTCTCTCATCTTCAGGCTTCCAACTGTGAAAGCCTGAATGAGAATGGGAAGCACAATGTTCTCAGTAGAGGGTCCCTGCATTAGCCACCTTCATAATGGCCTCTAAGGCACAGTTGTACAAATATAAGACCACTCCCCTTTTTTCTTTCTTTCTTTTTTTTGGTTTTGTTTTGTTTTGTTTGTCATGGGTCCTCTTTTTCTTAGCTCCGTGGCCCTCCTATACTTTGATTATGTCTTTTCTAGGAAATGATAACTTAAAAAAAATGCTAACAATTTTCAATAGTTAATAATCTAAACCACTGTGCTCTAGACATTTAATTTATTTTATGGTTAATTCTTGACTGACGGCTTTATACCCAACAGTCTGATTACCCAGTTTTTGCTCAGTAATAGTTTTTCTATGGCACTTCTGGTTGATTTATAATTTTCCTGCATTGGTAGTTGCTATGGTGTGGTAATATTACATCCTAACATGCACCACTGTGGCATACTTCATTACATGGTGGTCTGCAAAATCTAGCTCTCACTATGACATACTAAATTGGGTACTACCCTGGTCTATTTGAGAATTGTGTACTACCCTGATCTATTTGGATTTTATTAAGAAAAAAATCTAAGTTTTTTTTAATGTTTTCTCAATGAATAATACATTTTAAAATGTTCTTTTATTAAAATTTTCTAACATTTAGAATATTTATAAGTAGCAAGTTTTAGATGTCAAAGCAATTAACCGTGGCAAATACAAGATCTATCACTTTATTTATTTATTATGATTTTATTTATTTATTTTACAGAGAGAAAGAGAGAAAGCACAGGCAGGGGGAGTAGCAGGCAGAGGGAGAGGAAGCAGCAGGCTCCCCACTGAACAGGGAGCCCAATGTGTGACTAGATCCCAGGACCCTGGGACCATGACCTGAACCAAATGCAGATGCCCAACTGACTGAGCCACCCAGGCACCCTAAGATATATCACTTTAATATAGTAATATATAAAGAACCAAATAGTAATATTGAAAATTTAAAAATTTACAATTGAAATGTATTTTCCATTTTCAAGGAGAATTTACCAAAGGATTCCTTCAGCTTTGGGATAAACGCCTACTTCAAAATTAAGGTAAACCCATATCTACCTTTTGTATGAGATCGTACACCTCAAATATTATATTACAGAGATTAAATTATACTGAATTCTATGCATTTGTTAAATGTATTTTTATTCCCCACAACATACTTCCATTCTACAAAGCAAAGACTTCACTGACTATTGAAATAAAGAAAAGCTATTCAAAGGATGAAACTTCACTCTTTGATATGGAGTTTCATTTCATGCTTAATGTGCTGTATAAAGAAAAAAAGAAAATATTAACAATGTTCCATGATTCAATGATTTTTGAGATAAAAATATTTTCAATTTATAATTCTGTGGATTCAGAAAGAATGCTTAGACACTGGAGAAGTGCTATAAGAAAAGTTTTATGACCACCAAGGGTGCTGTCTTCTTAGAGTGTGGGTTACCTGTTATGTATCAGTCACTTAAGAAAGGTTGAATGAAGTTACAAATTTTTAATATCCCCATGTTTCAGTGAAATGATATGCCAGAATATTAGGTCATTCTCTAAGCCCATCTGACTTTCTTCTATCCTATGTTTTCAATTAACAAATGGAAAGTTATTATTTTAAGATAGATTTTGCTTCCACACCAGTTCCCAAGCACTTAATCAGAATATAATATAGTCCTAGTTTTGATATTCTCCTCTTACTATTGTCTTTTAGTTGGATTATATTATTGACGTGGCCAATTTTCAAATTCTGTTCGTAGAAACTTGGTAGGCATCAACAAATTCTTATTGATTACTCTCATCATCATCCATTCATATGAATGATTGATAACTGATAGTATTAATCACAGCTGATACTTTATACACATTACTTAGAATTTCTTACAACCCGAGAAGTTACAATTATCCTACTCCCACAAATGAGAAAATGGAGGGACTAAGGGTTAGTAACTTATCCAAGGTCACATCGCTAAGATGTTCTTGTGCTAAGATATGAACCCAGATCTGAGACATCACAAACCAAGAACATTTCCACTATGTCATCCCGCTAATTCTTCTGGTGTCAGAATGACAGTAGGGAAAGTTTCAACTTTTTCACACACAGTGCTGTGTCATTAAAAACTTGGATCCACCCCTACAGCTTTGAGTAATGATTTCACATAGAGGAGATGCAAAGCAATTTATCATTTTTGTAGATTTAGACTTTGCTAGTAGCAGATGGTTCTAGGAGATGGGAATGTGGGTTTTAGGAGGCAATTCAAAATGAGCCTCAACTTGTCTAATTACATAGCCCTCTTACTTGAAAATGAATAGGGATTTTAAAAAATTATTTTCTCCTTGAATTCTATAATTGTAAAGGCCTCTAGTGTTCACTTATGTTGCTTAAACATTTTTTTTTTGGTTGAAACTCTGCTTATAATAGAGTTTTGACTAAAATATTTTATTCTAAAACACTGGGGCTTATTTGCATGATGTCAACAAATGTCTTTTCAAGTTAAAAGACATTTTTGTAGACTGGATTTGCTTATAAAATGATAATAATTTACTTTGTGGAGATCTTACTACGTATTTGTCCCCCTTCAAGGCACTTTCCATGTATTAGATCACACAGTCTTTACTACTACTACTACTGTAGTTTTTACTCTCATTTATGAGGAAATTGAAGAGCAGAGAGAGAATATATTGACTGACTAAATCTGGATTCCAAAAGATTCTGAGACACTTGAGTAATGATCTGATTTTTAACAAGATAAAGTTTAACCTGGGAAAATACAAGGTCCTATACCTGGGTCTAAAGCAGCTGTGCAAGTATCCAATGGGGAATATGTGGTATATCAACAGACCATAAATACCAAAGATGTAAACTTTTGCTCAAGAAGAAAGCTCTAGATTAGTCAGTGGAATATGGAGATTGCCAAGAAAGCATGAACCTTGCCTGCGTCGATGGAAGCTAAGACTCTTGCAGGGGCAAGCCAGAGGCCAGCTCTCTTCTGTTTCTTGATTATTGCAATCTTAGAGTGGTTATGGTCCTAATACCATATTTTTTAAAGTTGTAAACAAATCAATGTATTCAAAGAAAGCAACTATACTGGCAAGGATTCCAAAACCATGTTAAATGAAAAACGGTCAAAGGAGTAGCATTGAGGAAAGGGGAAAAAAATCCGGCTTAATAGGATAGCCATGCTCCAATGTCTGAGGAACTGCCATAAACAGGGGGGATTACACTTATCTCGTATACACCCAAATAGGAGAAGCAGCAATGCTGAGTATTCAACTCTTAACCAGCAAGATTTAAGAGCGGGGGCCATACAAATATAAAGTGAACTGCCTTTGGAGAGAATAAACTTCCCGTTTCTGGGATGCCACGGAGGAGGCTCAGGAATTAGACAGACTAAATCTTGGAGGTGCCTTCTTGTCCTGTGCTTTCATTATTCTTGACTCTTCCCTTTTGTATAGGAGACCGCAGGCACCTGGCAGGTGGCTCTGCTGTCTGGCCAGAACAAGCAGCAGCCCGCCCGGGGACTTTGGAGTTGCAGGGTTTGGGCAGAAGCAGCAAGCCTGGGGTACAAATCAGAAGGCTGAGTCCTCCTCTCTCACTCACATGCCTGCTTTTTCTTATAAGGTCTCCATTGTACTGAAATCATCTTCTATTACATCATGGCCATAAATATGTAAATTTCTGATCTCATTTCTTTTTTTTTTTTTTAAGATTTTATTTATTTATTTGACAGAGAGAGATCACAAGTAGGCAGAGGCAGGCAGAGAGAGAGGGGGAAGCAAGCTCCCCGCTGAGCAGAGAGCCCCATGTGGGGCTCAATCCCAGAACCCTGAGATCATGACCTGAGCTGAAGGCAGAGGCTTAACCCACTGAGCCACCCAGGCATCCCTCTGATCTCATTTCTAAAGGGACCACTCCTAATAGTTTGTCCAAAAGTTACACTCAAAATGACTTTGAAATTATTCTACTGAGGCAGGTGCAGACATAGCCTCTCAGCTTTCTCCAAGTTCAAAGGCTAGTTCTTCCATTAAGCTCTCCGCCTCTAAAGGAAAATTAAACTAGCTTGGGGGCACCTATTTATCCAAAACAAAAGGATCCCTGAGGTACAGACTCACAGATTTAACAGGATTTTGTTTCCTTACTATATGGCTAAAAGGCATTAATGGATAAATCATTCTTTCTAATGCAGCATGAGATGTGTTCTCTGTCACACTAAATAATCAGATATAAGAAACACTGATTGTTCCTGGGAAAGAAAACTTAATACCTTCAAGTCTCAAAGGCTGGAGAACACACACAGAATCCAAGCCTGTGATTAGAGCACTGTGTTTCAGAATCTGCATAGCACTGGAAAGAACACAGTCCCTGCTCTGAAGGATAGGAAGTTTTTGCCAGTGTGCTGTCAGAATTTCAAACTATCTTTCCACAATACTATAGTTTAGTTCCTAAGAAAAAAAATTTAATTAGTTTCCCAACAACAGTAATGTTTTAGGCTAGACTTCTCTCCAGATGGCAGAGGCATTCTTAGTACACACAGACACTGGAGACATGAAGACCACCTTTCTGAAAGCAGATTGGAAAAAGATGAGGAAGTAAGTTTCACTGAGCAGGAGACCACTCATTCGTCCTGAATCAAAATCGTCCTATTGGAACTGTATCATTGTGCTGCTTGTCTCTGATCCCTGGCAGAAGAGCCCTAGATATGGGTTTTACAGTAGGTAAAGAACTACTTTTGGGAAAGTTTACAGTACTCCCCACACATCATCTGCTTTTTAAAAAGTCATTTATTTTGGGGTGCCTGGCTGGCTCAGTGGGTTAAAGCCTCTGCCTTCAGCTCAGGTCATCCCAGGATCCTGGGATAGAGCCCCACATTGGGCTCTCTGCTCAGCAGGGAGCCTGCTTCCCTTCCCCTCTCTCTGCCTGCCTCTCTGCCTACTTGTGATCTCCGTCAAATAGATAAATAAAATCTTTAAAAAAATCATTTATTTCAATAAGGTAAGTGTTATACACTTAACATTGGTAAGATGTCTTCTTAATGGTTTTATGTTTTATAATAAAAGGAGAAAATCTGTGAAATCCTAAGACAGGAGTTGTCTATGTTTCTAGGTGACACTGCTCTTAAACAAAAATTATTATCTTATTATTAAAAATGTCCTAACCTAATTCCATAGGATCATGTGACCTCACAGTCCTGCATTCCAAAGTCACTGTAATTGCCATTGTCATCTTAGGATCTTGCTTGAATATTCCTTGCTATAATATAATTTCATGTCCTGTCCTCAGAGTGGCCTTTGTTTTGAAATTCTGCCAAGAACACCATCATCTAGGTGTTAAGAGTTTGATTAAACATAGCCCCAAAGAATGTCTTTCAAAGGATACATTTTACCTGGTTTTCATTTATGAGACACAAAGTAGCATATGTTTTGAAATGAGAATAAATCACCCTTAAATTTAGATTTAAAAATAACAAATTACATGGTCTTAAAATCTGAGCAGGGAGAGGAATACTTCCTAGAAGGAATCTTGTGGTTTATGTGGGGCACCTGGGACATGTTAGTTGGTAGGGGAAGATCCCCAAAGTCTAACTAACCTAGCTCACGATTTTCTCAGCTCTGCAAAATCTTTGGAACGTCACCAAAGGCTCATTTCTGCCCAGTTTCTGAGAGTTTAATAGTAGAGAGTTTAACAGTAGCTTCCATGGGGCCAGCTGATGGGATCTGACTGATCCTACAATATCTAGCATGCTCAACACCTTGACAATCTTTTGTCCAGAGAACCACAACTTTTCCTCTGAAGCCCACTTGTCTAGTCTACATGGTTGGCTTCTGTCTGTATGTGTTGGCATCTGATCCTGTTACCCTGCCAAAATTTTCCTCTCCCAGGGAACTGGAACTTTGTTTGAATATACTCCTAGTTACTGCTGGGACCATCTAGAATTGTGATGCCACTCACCTCATCACATGACACAGAGCACAGTGCTGCTCTGAAACTATTATCATGTCTCAACAATGACAGCACATGTTTTGGGGTACTCAAGAGAGTCAGGCTCAAGCTCAAGTTAACCATACTCCTAACCTATTTGGATCCACGCTGGATCCCTTCATGTTGGAGTTACATTGCAATGGAGTTGGCTTCTCAACTCTGGTCACTTGTTGTCTCTTCCTTTCCCATTCCCCTGATCTGCTATGAAGACCCTGGAATGCTTTCCTCCCAGGCTTTGTATGCTATGGTATACTGATTAATATGATTTTTTTTAAGTATAGCTAAAAGGCTGAGAACTACATCTCTTCGAGTCGACTGTACATTTCTGCTACTTCCTCTACCTGTATATCCAGCGAGATTGTAGGCAACTAACAAAGTATTCAGAGAGGCTATGTCTTCAGCCACAGAGTCCAGGAAGATGATTCAAGATGCTATTTTGGTCCTGAATTTGAGAAGCACTGAATATGGCCGCTCCTTTGATACGCACTTGAATTTTGGGTGGGTGCTGACCCACCCAAAATTCAAGTGCGTATCAAAGGAGCGGCCATTCAGTTTTTTTGGGGGTGTGTGTGTCAGTTTTTATTAAGCTCTTAAAAACATTACCAAGATAACATTACATTATTCTTCACTATGTAATGCTCTCATGATACCTGAGGGCAAGGCTGAATTACTTTTTAAATTATTCATCATTCTGTACCCACTGGTTCACTCATCTTCCTTATTATGTAGATTAAATCAAGAGTTGATCTTATGTGGGAGAAATTCCTGGAAGTAAAGAAGATGAGGCTATCAGTTGTATTTGTAGAGAAACTTGTTTCCTCATGATACAATCTTCTGTGTAGAAATATTTTATTAAATTTTATGTGAGTCAGGAGAGTGAATCATAAGACTTCTGCAAAACCTTTCTAGTATCCCATGAAAAGATACAGCTACTATTTACATGCCAGTGATTTGGAATTATGGTTTCACGTGACAACATTCTGGCTTAGCCTATCTATGAGCCAAGACCATAGGGAATGATCCATCACTTTCATATTTACAGATAAATATGCCAACCTCTTTTTTTTTTTATTGCAAGACAAGTCTTTTGAACAGTGACAAATATTAAATCCCTTTGGGAGGGGAGGCTCAGTAGTGTGGCTCAGTAAGTCAATTTGGATTCTATTTTCTTTGATTCTAGGAAATTGGGAAGGTGAGTGTGAAATTACTTCAATTCCTGACACCAGTTGCATAGATTTATTTCAGTGATTGATTAAAAGATCACATGGTTTTGCTAAGCACTGCAACCCTGCATCAATCTTCAGGAGAGCTGAAACTGCCATTGATTCTGCCCTGCTGTCTTAGGAAGGAAATTCTGAAAGACTGCAGCCAGCCCTTAATAGGCATCAGCCAATTTAATAGTTGCTTCAATTACTGAGCAATGGTGGGGCATGAAAAGAACCAGGTCCAACACATTTCACAGTGTTCTTTAAACAAAAAGCCTTCATCTACTTTATTTGGTCAATCAATTTAAATTTAGATGCAGAAAATATGAATGATTACTGCAGCCAAAAATTAAGGGGATGTTTACTTTGGAAACATTCAACCTTGAACAAGTAGTGCGACTTTTCTTTTATTTACCCTATTTGATGGATGGGACTGTGTGTTAATTATTATTTTCCTTGTTATTTTTAATTACAGAAGAAGTGTGCACCATTGTAAAACATTCAACATAACATAGAGGTTTATAATGAAAAAAGTGAACATCTCCACCTGCCCCCTAAAAATTCTCAGGGTGGATGGTCTAACAGTAAGTGTTTGGGATTTAAAGAATATGAGAGAAGACAAAGACAAATACCATATGATTTCACTTATATGTGGAATTTAAGAAACAAAAAAAAACAAACAAGGGTAAGAGAGAGAGAGAGAGAGAAGACAAGAAACAGACTTTTAACCATAGAGGACAAACTGATGATCACCAGATGGGAGGGAGGTGGGGAGATGAGGGAAGTAGGTGATGGAGATTAAGGAGTACACTTATGATGAGCACTGGGTGTTGTATGAAATTATTGAATCATTTTTGGTACACCTGAAACTAATACAACACTGTATTTTAACTGTACTGGAATTTATAAACAAACAAACAATAAATAAGAGAGAAGACAGGGATTCAGGTAATGGCAGGTATAAATTTCCCTCTACAAACTCAAGCATTCAGAAAGCAGAATTTTCTTTTCGTGCATCTACTTGGCATGTAGAAGGAGCTCCCATGCTACTGAATCAGTTCTTCCCCTTGATGAAACCCCACCTCCTTCCTCAGAGCTGGCCTCATGGTTATGAGCTTACACAGTGCCAAGGCATCTTGTTTTCATCCTTATCCTCCCATTTTGGCATCTACTGAGATGACTCTTATCTAGTAGGATCCTGGGTGGTAGATTCATTGAGGTCCCTCTCTGCAGAGGCTCTGAAGTCAGATGACTTCTGATATCAAGTTCATGCTGTCCTTGGACTAATAAGAACCACTGGAACGTCCCCTGGGTGTACATGATTCCTGCCACGGTTCCTCCACCACTGGGTAAGTCCTGACTTTGTGAAGCTGACACAGACCCATCTCCCCAGACATATGGCACAGTCACCTCTCTGCAGAGGGGCCCTGTCCTCCTTTCAGTTCCTCAAATCCTCCAGCAGGCTGTCACCACCCTATCCCGGTCTTAGTCTGGCTTTGCTCCAAGATGCCCGAAGAATGGGATTCAAGAGTCTCTTCCTCACAAACCCCCTTCTATCATCATCTCATTGCTTAGCCCCCAAATGTTCTCCTCCTTTGTCTTTGATGAGAAATGTGGAAGGTGGCACCCTCTGACTTTACCATGTCTTCCTTCAAATCTCTTCTCCGGTCCTGCTCCTTTCCATTTCTTCCCACGTAGTAATTTTGTGAAATTCAAAATTGACTACTTCTTTTTCCCTCTTCTTTTTGCTATATCATCCCTTTTGAGAGGCAGGAAGGAAAAGAGAGCAGCTGATTAGACAGAAGGGTGAGGGCATATAGGAAAATATGGTGAAGGGTAAACAACTGATAAATGAAAGTGTTAATAGAAGTGACAAATTAAATATTAAATATTTCAGAATATTTTAGAAAGTATAGACAGTATACTCTGACATATAAACAGTGGATTTTCTGTTTCTTTTAATTTTTTGTAAAACATAAAATCATGTTAAGTACATGGAGACAATTCTGCACTTATTCTGTTTCCCCTAAGTAGTATGTTATGGGTATCCTTGAAGGGTAATTCATAGAAATCAGTCTGATATTTAAAAGCAGCTGCCTAAAATGATGTACCCATGGCGGAGATCAAGCCAGAACATAGCAGGGCTCTTTGTGCTCATTATTTACGGTCCATTAATTCATTCTACAGTGGTCATCACCCATGTTGTACTGTCGTTTGTGTTCAATTGTCCTACTGTCACCTTTGGATGTACCTTAACTTATGAACTATATAGACACTTAGGTTGTTTCTAATCTCTTGTGATTTAAGCAACATTGCAGCGAGCATCTTTGTATGTATTTCCACATACATCTTCACAGTATTTCTACTGCATAGATATGTAAAAGTGGACTAATTGAGCTGGAATGTATGAACATTTAAAATCTTCTGAAGTTTTTACCAGTCATACACCTACCAAAAGTATGGGAATGTCCTTTTATCCATACCCTTGCTAGCACTGAATGCTATCTATTTTTAAAATTTCCACGTAAAGGATATTAGCTCAATATTCTTTTAATTTTTATTCCTTGTATTTCTCATATGACAAAGCTTGTGTTTTTAGGACACTTTTACACTTTTTTTCAAATTTACCTCTCTTTCCTATCTGTTTAATTTTGTTATTGATTTATAGATGTTTGTGTTAGTGATATTAAATATTGGTATTTTATATGTATGGGGAATATTTTCTCCTGGCCTATCACTTATTTATCTGTTTTGGCCCATATACAAATTTCATATTTCTAGAAGGTCATACCCATTTATCTTTTCCTTTTTAACTATTACATTTCCTGCATTAGAAAGCCTTCCATTTTATTTATTTTTTAAAAGGATTTACATATTTATTTTAGAGAGAGCGAGAGCAGAGGGAGGGACAGAGGGAGATGGAGAGAGATAGAATCGCAAGCAGTCTTCACTGAGCCCAGAGCCTGACTTGGGGCTCAATCTCATGACCCTGAGATCATGACCTGAGCTGAAATCAGGAGTCAGACACTTCACCTACTGAGCCACCCAGATGCCCCAAAGGCCTTCCACTTAAAAATTATTTTAATATTTGGTTCTTACATTTAGATCTCTAATTTTCATAGAATTTCTTTGGACATGATGTAAAGTAGAATGCTAACATGGTTTCCTTTTATCCCAACAGCTTTTCAAATCACATGCTGTTTTCACAATGGATTTGAAATAAGAGTTAGAATTTATTTTTCCAATAGAATCTATTGGTCTATTTAAGAAAAAAACCAAAATGTTTAAATTACTATAACTACTTCTTATACTCTGATATGTGTTAGGGCAAGTCAGAATTCATTTCTTTTTTCCAAATATTCTTGGCAATTCCAGAGTATTTTCTCTTAGAGCCCTTTTAAACAATAATACTGAAGTCATATAACAAATTTTAGAAGTGTCTACATTTTTTTCAGTGCTTGAGAGCAGCATAAATAATAATTACCTGCTCCTTGAAGGCAGAGACAAAATTCACCATAAAACCATTGGCGTCAAGTGCCTTTGGAGATGGAGGATAGCTATATTTTGTTTATTTACTCCTATGTCCTTTTTAGCTTATATATTTAAGTGTATTTATCCTAATTTAAAAATTGTTATATAATAAATTTTCTCTGGAATATCATGTTTTTGCAACTATTTTATGCAACAATATTATATTTTATGCAATAACATATTAAATATGCTTATATATTGCATATAGTTTTGTGATTTCATCTATAACTTAAGATTTGAGAAATTGATTTATGCATTTTCTAAGTGATTAGATAACTTCTCACTATGCTGTCTAGTTATTTTATTTTATTTCCACACAATGTAGCTTTAATATCTAGTTTTAGGAAGTTATTGGAATTTCTGTTGACCCTAGCATTTGAAAAACTTCTATAAAAATCAAATTCAAATAGCAAATTTGCAAATTCATTAGCAAATAATGAGAGGTCTCTACTTATTAGGTTCAATGTTGTATGTGAGTGTGTCTACGTGCATTACCAGCTCTAGGATTTTTAGTTTAAAGCCTCCTAGAATTATTATTTCAATTTCTACTTGTATTTCTGTCAGTTTGTACTATATTTACGTTGATCTTATATTTTTTGGTATATGTGAGGTTACAACTACAAGAGGTACTTGGTGGACTGGCTCTTAATCATTTTAAACTATTTCTTTTTATTCACAAATAATTTTTTCCTTCAGTTCCATTACATACAACTTTCATATTTCCATCCTTAATTTGTCTGTTGGCATTTGTCTGTTACATTTTTTCCATTTTTCTCCTTTCAACGTATCTTCGTGTTTTGCCATACTCTTTTTCTAAACTTCCAAAGTCAGGTCTGTATAAAATTCCAAAAAGAAAGTGATGTTAATCTAGCTATGTTGCCTCTCTCATACTTTTTCCACAAATTTCCTGATGAGTTTTATAAAATCTCACATCAGTTAGTATTTATTTAATACCTACTCCAAACTAGCAGTATTTTATTTGTGGCACAAGATGCAGCATGAGATGGAGGGAGGCAGTGGAGTGGGTAAATCAACTCAAATGGACAGTATGACACTTGATCTGAAGGGGCATGTCTCCTATGGAAGCAGAAAGAATAAGTAAATGCCAGTAATACAGAACTTCTCATTTGTGTGATATTCAAAGAAGGAAGAGAATGCTTATTAGAATAGTCGGAGCAAACTTGGTGGATCTTTTTAGCACATGAAAGGAAGACCATTTTAGTATTTTTATTAGGGAATTGCATAAATAAAAAACACTCATTCAACTATCCATTCAATTAAAAAAAAAAACTACTTCTTCCAGGAATTGAAAAGGGTGTTAGGAATACAATAGTGTACAAAAATGGCTTCATAAAATGAAGCTACAAGTCTATCAGGACATTTTATCACCTGAGTAGGTATAAAATTACTTTCTATAACCAAGAAATGAAATGTTGGATCACTGACAGCAGGAAAATTGGGTTAAGGAAGTCTAGGAAAGACTTTCCAAAGTAAGAATATTAAACTGAGGTCAAACGAAAGAGTAGGTTATAACTATACAAGAGGGTGGGAAGGAGTTTATTAGACAGAAGGAACAGTGTGTGCAAAGGCCCTGTGGCAGGAGAAATTTGGCTTGTTTTGCCTCTCTGAAACTAGAACGAAAGCAGAGAGAGATTGCCTAATGTCAGTTATGTCACATGACATGAGAAGCAGTGTGAGGTCCACCAGAGCTGGTTGAAGTACACCTTTTAGGTCAGATTAAGGATTTTTGTTCTTTGTCTTTAAAGTGATAGGAAACTGCCGGGCTTGGGAGCCCAGAGCCGCTGCTATGTCTTATAGGGCCAGCATGAACACTCTGTATGCCTGGTGGAGCCCCTCAAGCTGGAGGCTTGCATAGAGAGGATCAAGGTCTTGCAGGCAGCTGCAGAGCTTCGACATTACCGCACACAGAGTGCCTGCAAGGATGCCCTGCTGGTAGGTGTTCCAGCTGGAAGCAAACCCTCCCAGGAGCCCAGATCGTATGCTTTATTCTAAAGGCTGCAAGGGAGAAGTTCCCAAAAATGTTACCAAATACACCTCTTTCATAAACCAGTTACTAATGGTTCTATACTTGGGATACTATGTTTCTTTTATTTACTGGGTGTTTACATTCAGAAAAGGAAAATATTTTTGTTTCTTAAAAAATTGAATATTTGTAATTTGTTGTGCCTGAGATTTTTATACCATAACAAAACTTCTTCCTTTCTCAAGAATTTACATCATCTAAATGAAGACAAGCAAGTACAAAAATGGAGGAAGAATAGGCTTTATTAATCAAATGATGTCTCAGTTCTTCTAAATGAGATGATTTTTTATTTCTAACACTAAACATGGGAGCTGTTTCTTAGCAAACTTGTTTGGAAAGATCCATGTTGTGTTGTGTATTAGACTGTCCCATCCTGTGTATGAAGCCGACTTGGCCTTAGTCTTTTTAAGATCCTCTATAGTTGTGGTTGTACTTAAAAAACAAACGAACAAACAAAAACCATCACCACCACCACCAGAACAAAAAAACCACCTCCCCCCAACTCCCCCTCAAAAAAACCCTACATTATTTCATGTCTTTAAAAGAAATGTTTAAATGTGATCTTCAGAGCATCAAAAATGATTAAAAACAAAACAATGTGAAAAAAAATTAACTAATGGGAAACCACTATGGAAATATTTAAATAGAGTAAGGATTTGGGCAGCTGGGTGGCTCAGTCAGTTAAGTGTCTGCCTTTGGCTGGTGTCATGATCCCAGGGTCCTGGGATGGAGTCCTGTCTTGGGCTCCCTGCTCAATGGGGAGCCTGCTTGTCCCTCTGCCACTCCCCCCACTCGTTCTCTCAGTCTCTCTCTCTCGTGCACATACACTTTCTTTTTTTTCTTTTTTATTTTTTTAAAGATTTTACAGAAATCACAAGTAGGTGGAGATGCAGGCAGAGAAAGAGAAGGAGAAGAAGGCTCCTCGCTGAGCAGAGAGCCCCATCCAGGGCTTGATCCCAGGACCCTGAGTGACCTGAGCCAAAGGCAGAGGCTTAACCCACTGAGCCCCCCAGGCACCCCCCCTCTAGTAAGTAATTAAAATCTTTAAAAAAATAAAGTAGAGGGGCACCTGGGTGGCTCAGTCTGTTAAGCAGCTGCCTTTTGCTCAGGTCACCATCCCAGGGTCCTGGGTTGTGTCAGCAGGAACTCTCTACTCCTCGGGGAGCCTGCTTCTCTCTCTTCCTGCAGCTCCCTCTGCTTGTACGCTTTCTCTCTCTCTCTGTCAATAAATAAATAAAATCTTAAAAAAAATAGAGTAAGGATTTCAGTTGGTCATGTGGGGGATTGACTTGATCAATATTTACATTTTAGGAGGCCTCTCTATCTGGAGGGAGTCTCCCTGACTCTCCCTTTGTGAAGAATGGATTGGAGGCATTGGGGGAAGTCATGGGCCAAGAGGCCACTGCAGGAGTGCAAGTGAGAATTGATAGGTTTGTTTAGAATTGTAGCCACCAAAATGGAAAGAACTGTTCGTAGTTGAACAATATTTAGGAGGCGGAATCAATAAGGCTTTAAGATGAATTACATATGGAATGAGGAAAGAAATGGATGTGTCAAGGAATGTTTCCAGGGTTTCTGCCTCTTTAGCAGGGTGTGGAACTGGGGGAAGTCATAAGGTTTCTCCTGGATGTGATCACAGTCATTGAGAATGGAGGGTACGTGCAAGTGATGACAATGAGACCCATGTGGCAAGCAGCTGAAAATGAGTAGTGGAAGAGGTGCAATAAAAAATGCAATGTACATAAGTTAGGAGGGGGTAGAAAATGAGTAACTAACATTCAGACAGTGACATTTGGAGTCATGCACCACTAGTTTTTGTACGGCCACCTGGTGACTTTAAAAAATAAATAATTACTTCCCAGAGTTTGGGGTTTCTCATTTTAACAGGGTAAAATTGTATCCACTCACAGGATTCTTCTGAGAGTTAAATGGGATAATGTGGTAAAGTGTCTAGTTCAATAAGCACTTAATAACTTTTTATTTCTTAAGAGTAGGGAGAGAGAAGGTCCCACTTTCAGTTTGAGCTGCAACTTTATACACTGCTCATCCCAGTCTCTATTTCAGGTATTTGGGAATAAAAGAAGGGAATGAGATGATTTGTCTCCAGAGGTTTTTATTAGTTATGTCTGTTCTCTAAGTACAAGTCCAACAGGCAAGCAGGTATTTTCCTTGGATACTCTATAGTAACATAAATTTTGAGACTGAGATTAAAAAATTATTGATCTGCTTTATGAAAGTTGTCCAAATTGTCTCCACACAAAACACAGGTGAATTTCCATTCAGTCTGACAACATGGGATCTGCTCTCAGCTCTCTGATTCACAGTTCCTACTACTTCCTATTTGATACCTTAGACCTTGTCTTTTGTGTTCACTTATGTTAGCTTCCTGGACCCTGCATTCATCCAAGTGCATGGTCCAGACATTTCTTTCACTAACACCAGTCACCAAGATGTCTGGAGTGAGACCACCTGGATTCAAATCCTGACTCTGATGTTTATTACCTGACCATGGAGAGTTAACCTAACCTCCCTAAACTTCTTTTTTTTTTTTTTTTAAGATTTTATTTATTTGAAACAGAGAGAGAGATCACAAGTATGCAGAGAGGCAGGCATAGAGAGAGAGAGAGGAGAAAGCAGGCTCCCTGCTGAGCAGAGAGCCCGATGCGGGCCTTAATCCCAGGACCCTGAGATCATGACCCGAGCTGAAGGCAGAGGCTTAACCCACTGAGCCACCCAGGCGCCCCCTAAACTTCTTTTTAAAAATTATTTATAATATAGGAATATTAATATTTCATTTAAAAGTTGTCATGCAGATTAAAGACATAACATATATAAAGCCCATAGCACAATATGTAACAACAGATTACTGTTCCTGGCAACATACTGAGGAAGTGGGTAGATACATTTCTTAGGTGTTCCTCTGAAGGGTTTAGTACATACAAATAAATGTCTTCACTGGTCTCACTATTCTCAGAAAGCTACTCCAAGTAACTATCACTCATTCCCTTATGATTCTCTTAATCAGGGTTTATCAATACTCAGCTACATATTATCATCACAAATCTTAAGAATTTCTAACTCATGTTTTCTGTTTTTCTTCCAGAGGATTACTCAAATCTAGGCTCTGAAAAAGCCTATATAGGGCCACCTTTAGGACTCCAGAAAAGAGATGAGCACTTTAATGCAATTTTAGTATTTCCAAGAAGATATTAGGTACCCTCCTATCTTACTCATTTCATTTGAAGTGTTTTATTCCTAGACTTATGTTCCTTGAGCTAAAACTTCCTCCTTTGTTTGTCAATCCTTGTAAGTTATCATAATATGAATAATTTCATTGGAATTTTAAAAATTGTTTGAGGAAGAACTACACGTGAGATGAAAATTCAGGCATCGCATAAAACAAAAGAGAAAATTTTTTCTTCATCCAACCCTTCATTCCTTTCCCTAATACAACCCCATTGTCAGCTTTAGGTTATATGCTTACAAAAAGAAAAAAAAATAGGTTTACTTGAATATACATGTAGATATTATTTTTATTTTTATTTTATTTTATTTTATTTTAGAGAGAGAGTGAGTGAGCACACATGCACAACCAAATGGTGGGGAGAGGAGGAGAGGGAGAAAGAATCCCAAGCAGGCTCCACACCCAGTGCAGAGCCCAAATCAGGAACCAATCTAATGACCCTGAAATCATAATTTGAGCTGAAACCAAGAGCTGTAGGCTCAGCCAACTGAACCACTCAAGTGCCCCTACATCTGTGTGTACTTTTAGTTACAAATGGAATCGTACTAAGCATGTTTTTCTATAAAAATTTACATGTAAATATATACATATCAATATTTGAGTGGCTGCAGAGTATTCTATTGCATGAGCTATCCATACATGAATTATGTAACAAATCCTCTATTGCTGGACATTACAAATAATGTTACAGTGTGTACAGATCTACCCACATTCCTGTATCTTGGCATACCTTTCTTTTAAGACATGAAGAAGACCTGAGCTGCATCAATGACAGCTGAGATGGCAAAATGGAGGGATAGAAAATGGAACATATGGGGAAATAAGAAAGTCTGGGGCAATTCCCAGATTTCTTTTTTGGACAAATGGTTATGTAGGATGACATTCATTGAACTAAGGAATACCACAGAGTGGAAAGTGGGGGAAATGATGGCTTCAGTATTTCACAGGTTAAGTTTCAGTTGTCCATGGAACACTTAACTCAAGCCTGCGAGTAAGTAATTAGATATAATTGCCCGAGAGTCCAGAAACAAGTCTTGGCTGCCAAGTTGGTTCTGCAGCAGACTGTGAAAAAGGACAGTGTCAGAAATTAGCTGAACAAGGAATTAAAGTAGGATTTTGGATGAGTTAGAAAGAAAGAATACAGTTCTATTATGGCTTAAATGACAACACTTACAAGATAAAAGGAGACTACTTCCATTTTGAATTGACTCACTGCTGTGTGAGAGTCATGTATTTCACTTATTAAGGCTAAATTCGTATCTGTGGATACTACTATTCTTTTATTTTTAAATCATGGAAAGTACATACCTTTAATTCTTCAATCTGGTCAGAAAACCACATATCAATTAGGGGAAAAAGAACATATTCTTGTGCCATATATTTTGTTTGTTTGGTCTGCACCAGTTGGAGGAGAACTCTCTGGGCAGGTGAAAGAGCAGCAAGGGTTGATGTTGCAAACTCGAAGTCACAAGATTCTCATGAAAATGTCTCAACCAGAGATGGAGCCAGTGTCTGTTTTAGAAGCTTCACAAGAGATGCTGGCCTTTTGTGAAGTTCTCTTTCAGGTGCTTTCCAACTCTAAGTCTGATTATGACTGATATGAAGAAGAATTCAAGTTCTTGTTTAGTCAGGATTCAAGAGCCTATTCCAAAACCAGCCCTGAGGGAAAGGAATCCCCCACTTAGTCCCAGGAATCCCTCATCCAGCTGGCTCATGGGCTTGTCAATCAAAAGCAAGTCACTTGTGTCTGTACCTACCCAGTCACCTGGGGCCAGAACTCTAATTGGAATGAGAAGACAAAGCAGCAGCCATTCCAACATTGCCTGGGGACATTCTTTCCCATTTCTTGCGCAGCAGACTTACAGTTTAGAAAATGAAATTTTCTCCCCATCTCAGTTTTTTAGCTCAGAACAAAAACATACAGTACACTTGAGTTGCTGTAAAATGCTGGCGTGATAGAGCACACCCAAACCCATGATTTAGATCTGACATTTAACTCTCACCTCTTTCTATACGACTTAACAGTTGGACAAATTTCTCTTACTAAAAAGGGACAGAAGGCGTTGGATACAACATCACAGTCTCCCATCCAGCATCATGCATTTGAGGATAGAAGCAATTATTATTTAATAATGATGAGTGATGGGGGCACCTGGTTGGCTCAGTGGGTTAAAGCCTCTGCCTTCGGCTCAGGTCATGATCCCAGGGTCCTGGGATCGAGCCCCGCGTCGGGCTTTCTGCTTAGTGGGAAGCCTGCTTCCTCCTCTCTCTCTCTGCCTGCCTCTCTGCCTACTTGTGATCTGTCTGTCAAATAAATAAAAATCTTTAAAAAAAATGATGAGTGATGAATGCACAATAAAGCTTGAGAAGAAAAGGGTTCTTTAAATGCATAAATTCTAACAGATACTTGAACTACATTGGTCTTTGTGACAGTAGATAATGTCACATATGGGTTGGGAGAGGTTACTGAGGCCAAGCTATTGCTAATTCCAGGATAAGGTGAGAAAAGAATCTTATTTGTTTAGATGAGAATGTGGAAGGGGAATGAAGGAACACTGAATTTGCTAATGAACGCTGATAATTTTACATCAAAATACACTTTCTCAGGTTACAAATTAGATTATTTTTACATTTTCAGTTAAATTATTGGCACAGTAGTATTTAATTGCACAACACTTGTTTTAGTTGAATGAGGCCGAAAGTATATAACAACTGAGAAAAAACTACATCATATCTCCTAGAGGTGTTTGACAAATATTGAAGTAGGATATTGAATGGTGTGCAATAAACACTTCATACTTATGGTCCAAATCTATAGAAAATCTTCTCTGTGGGATACTTGTTGGGTCTTAATTAAAATCTTATTATCACATTTCCTGCAGCCCTTACTTGAAATACCCTACAGAAAACTCAAGGTCCTGAGGAAAGAAGTCAGAGTAAAGCACATACTCAGACAAGTTTCCAGTGGATGTCCATCAAAGCTTCTCCTAGTCAATTGTGACCGGCTAGCATTACACAAGAGAAATATTTCAATGGCCTATGTGCTACTATATTACAAGGTCATCTTCACTTTAATAGAAAATGCTTTGGAACACTGAACTGATAGGAGTTCATCAAAATATGATAGACATCTGCAATCAAATTCCATCCAGGGAATTTTCTGGGTACAATTTTAAGGGTGGACAAAGAAATTTTAAGCCTAGGGATACAGGACTCAATTATCTGGGAATCAGAACTCATCACCTAATACGTCATCTGAAGGACCATCGAAGATCTTAGAGAAGCAATCACAGTGACAAAATCAGTGTCTGAGTTCATGATTTCTTGGAGGCTTTTAGTAGTCAGTTTTAGCATGGATCACTTTGTTTCCATCATTCTTTTTTTTTTTAATTCAAACTGACAGATATTTATAACAAAATAATAAGTAAGAAGGAGGGAAAACATGAAAGAAAATAAAAAGTGAATGCTGTAATGTATAATAGGCTAGAGGAAGCTTTTAACCTACTTTTTTTGCTCTTCTAATGTATATGAGTCATGAGGAAAAAAAAAAGGGGGAGGCTTTAGTAAAAAGCCAGAAACAGATTTCACGTTGCCAGCTTGTCAAATCAAAGATGATTGCAAGGACTTTCGAACAATTATTAACTAAAAGACTAACTCTAACGCCTGAAAGAGTAAGCCTTATTAAGCAAAATGCCCCTATAGTAGCCAAAATTTATCCAAGAAAGTTGAATCCCCTCTAGGTCTCTAATCTAGAAAGATTTAGTGTTAAAAACTATTTCATAGATGATGTCATTGTTGAGGAACAAACAGGAGAGTAAGGCAATGGAAGGAAACCATTACTACCTCAAGGGCAGGAGGGACAAAGGCAGGTAATGCTGTCTGTTGGGAGCCAGAGCCATGGCAGAAATGTCTTGGTCAGATCTGGTACCTCACAGTAAGAGAACTAGAGTTACAGAGAAGCAGTCACTGCTAGAGACAACACAGGAGGCAGAAAGAAAAGGGCAGAAACAGCAGACTTCTCTCCTCTTTCTCCTGCCCTCTAATTTTGGCCAGTGTCTGTCTGTGTAAGTCCACTTGGGTTGCCGTAACAAATTACCATAGACTGGGTGGCTTACAAAACAGAAATTTGTTTTCTCACAGTTCTGGAGGCCAGAAGTCCAAGATTAATGTTTCTGATGAAACAGCTCCTCCTGGCTTGTAGATGACTGCCTTCTTGCTCTGTCCTTACACGGCCTTTCCTCTAGCCATGAAGAGTAAAAGAAAGAAAGGGAAAGAAGGAGAAAGAGAGAAGAGAGAAAGAGCTCTCCAGTGGCCCCTGCTAGCAAGACACTAATCCTATCAGATTAGGACCCCACCCTTATGACCTCATTTAACCTTGTTTGATTCCTTGGAGGCTCTGTCTCCAAATACAGCTACAGTGGGGGATCAGGGCTTCAATTATGAATTTTGAGGAGACACAAACACACAGTATGTAATACTGCCTTCGACTGGATCTACTGAGATGCCTATGGGCATGGGATCTTGGGGAATATCCTGACATACAGAAAAGGTGGGGAAGGTAGAACAGATCTGAGGGTGTTAGTTAACCTGTATAATATCCCTGAGTATTATTTTAATCTGATTTTTGGTTGAACTTAGAGAAAAACAAATAATAGAATTGAGCAGACTTAAATGTAACTTGGTGAAATATGTATTCCTTAATTACTATAACGGCAGATCACTATATGCCAAGGGGATTGAATAGTCATGATCAAATTCTTGGCTACAGAAAATGGCTAATTTATCACCAAAAAAACACTCCCCCTAAACCTGAAGTTTTATGATTACTGAAGCATTATAGAAATTTTATTTCTAGACGACAAAAATTTATCTGTCTGATGGAAAAAAAAACTGTTATAGGAATAAAATGAAAATAAGATTATAACCTAATAAACTGGAAAACTCATAAAAATAGGTTGGCTTTGGGGCACCCGGGTGGCTCAGTAGGTTAAAGCATCTGCCTTCAGATCAGGTCATGATCCCAGGGTCCTGGGATTGAGCCCCATATCGGGCTCTCTGCTTAGTGGGGAATCTGCTTCCTCCTCTCTCTCTCTGCCTGTCTCTCTGTCTACTTGTGATCTGTCTGTGAAATAAATAAATAAAATCTTTAAAAAAATAGGTTGGCTTCAAGATTTTCTTATTAACCCCTCATCCCACCCATTCTCATGGTTGCACATGCTTTTGACAAATAAAACCAAAACTTCCCACTTAAATAGAATCAAAAGACAAAGAAAGCCTACCATCACTGCTTGCGAAAGGGGTAAGTCTCTCATCTCAATCAGTATCCTAAGTCTGAGAAGTCACACACAATCCAAACATGAATGTACAAACATCATTTCCAGTTAATGTACTGGCTTTGCAAACCTTCATAGGAAAAACAACAATCATTCTGTAGATCAATCAAGACACTTTCAGGTTCAACTCAACAGATACTGTTTCAGGTAACAAAGGAGGAAAATAAATGGTTAATCAAAATCAACAGTAATCAATCCATATAAAGAATACAATGGTTCTTTAAGTGGGGTTTCCTAGAATATATGCCTTCCCATTTAACTTTGATCTCAATGAATAACCTAAGACTTGGCAATATATATTCAAAGCCTTTAAAAGTTCATGTATTTTGATCCATTGATTTCATTTCTGGGCATTGAAGGAAATAAAAAGTCTAGAAAAGATTTATACATAAAGGTAACATGAAGTCATTATTTATAATATTGTAATATTATAAATTAGTAATAATCTAACATTTTTCACAGTATGAGAATGCTTAAAGAAGCCATGGTAGAGATATAATGGACTGCTATATAACCAATAAAAACTATGATTGTAAAGAGAATTTATAACATGAAGCAAATAATATAGGATAATATCAGAGCAATGTTATATGAAAAACCAGGGTGCAAATGCAGCAAATGTTAATAGTGGTTTTCTTGGTTGTCTTTGAGTTTTAGGATTATGAATGCCATCTTCCCCCTTTCTACTTTTCTCTGTAATGCATATTTTCCACACTGACCATCTGATACTTAGGGGGGAAAGGCTATATGAAAATAATCATTTTTAGAATCTGACACCTTTTATCTTATCTGGTATCTCTCCAGTCTTCTTGACTTGGCATAGCCGTTCTGGAGGCCAAAGCTACAAGAGATACCCATCTGGTCAGCTGCTCCCTGCCTCTCAGTGCTGTCTTACCCTCCTCGACTAAATTCACAATTACTTTTTGAGAATCTGTTATCTGCTGAGCATTATGTTAATGCAACAGGAAATCCAAAGAAGTATGCTATCTCTGATTTAAGCTCACAATTTGGGGACATAAGTCGTACACTTGGAATAAAAATTGAGGTTCAAAATAGTATTTAATCTATACTTTGAGCCAGAGATTCAAGCTACTATTAACAGAAGAAAAGTTATCCTATGAAAAACAGAGTTACAATTTGTCTCTTTCACTAACTCGGAAAAATTTTTTGAGTTGTTTAAAAAGGCATAAAAATCACTATCCAATAAGGCCATTATTTGTGTTTTTTTTTCAAATATATTTTCGGATTTGCCATATTAAAACTCTTCTTCCAGGAGAGCCAGAAGTTGTTAAAGCATGTGAAAAATTGTTTTAATTCATTTAAATTTAGAAAATTAAAGAACAAGTCTTCTAGTAAACTCTGGCATGCTTCTCTAGGTACTCATGAACTTGCTTTTACTGAGTACATTCTTCACTCTACAATTAAAAAACATATGTATTATTAAAATCTAAAGATTTTACTTAGAAATTATGCAGAGTAGTAACTCTTCAAAAGTAATTAAGAATTTATATAAAAAAGAAAACAAAAGGAAAGAGTAGATTATTCTCTAAGAAAAATTATACAAGGATAAGAGAAAGGCTGCTAAAACCTAATTTGGTATGGAAAATTAATGATTAGAGGGATTACACATAATTGTCCACTAAATTATGCTTGACAGGAAATCAAGGGGAAACAGAGACATTTTAAATCATCCCATTGCCACTTCACATAAACTATGAAAGAATGTAGTAGATGAGAACCTTGTAAGACCACAACTTATTACATTATAAATGAGAGTAGCAAGTTTGAATCATGTTTCAAATTCTCTTCTTAAGCCAATGAAGTGACTTTTTTTTTCCATTTCCTCTCCTCTTGGAATGAACAGTGAATCTTTTCACTCATCCTTAAACAAAATTAGCTCTAGTCATTTCAGTATTTTCTTACAGTTGATACCTGACCTCCCAGCTTGCATTACCAAAAGCAGAGTCTTCTAGTGGTACAGAAGAGAGTCTCCAAAGGCTCACTGTGTGTGTGATGTACGTTTAGCCTCAAGAAAAGAAAAAAAAAAAAAAAAGATCTTGCTAGAAAATAGATAATTATACCGAGTGGGATTTTATGAAACTGATAAATACATTCTATTTGATGGTCATTTAACATTTTTCAGAAGAAAAAATTAATCTGGGTAAGGCCATCCTTTGTCTTATTTTTAAATCTTAACATGTTATGATTCATCCTTGGATAAAAATAAGACAATTAAAATAAATACAGCATTGATTGCATTGCCTTACTCACCTCCTCCCCAGATAAAGCAAGACAATAAAAAGGCTTTCGGAGAGAAACTGTGGGTCCAGAGATAAAAGTGACAGCAAGATCAGGTGGATGATGACAAGCAGCAGGGGAGGGTGAGGAAGCTCTGCTGAGCAACAGTTGACACTGGAAACCCAGCGTGCATTCATCTAAACCACCCACCAACTTGTAGGGTCATTGGCCTTGAAGAAATGAATTTATTTCCTGGTCAAATACTTTCTGAATAGGTGTTCACAGTTTAATCAATTTTCAGGCCCTTGCTCGGGTCCGGATTAATTTGTGCGGCTCAAAAGTTAATTAAACCCTTCCTTCCAACAAAACAGATTCGTTCCGAACCATTTGATGTTAGCTTATGACCATTTCTCAAAAATGCGCCTGAAAAAAAGCCCACTAGTGGTACTAGAAACTGAGAAACCTGGAGAACACTGGCACTGTCGTTCACATAGGCTTCAGAGGCTGTCCTGCGGCTGCCAGAGGAGAGTGCTAACAAATTTTCACGACACACGAGTGTACTATTGACCTGGGTTAGAATCCACTTTAGCAGTCTCAGAAGGAAAGTTATTGATTTTATGGAAATTGAAAATTCACAAATAAAAATTCCTCTGTGATTTTTTTTTCCTTCCATTTCCAGTTACTTTAATGTTTCCCAAACCAGAAGGCTGAAAAAGAAACAAAAGAAATAATAATTAATTATTGAAACATTTATACAAGAAGAAGTAGCTTGAAGTCTGAGTATTCCTAGAGGTTTAAAATGTTATTGTATATTTTTATAGCTTCCTAGCAGCTATTCCAGCTGCAGTGCTTGAGAGGGAAATAAATGAAGTATGCAAGTGTCATTCAATATAATGGGACTGTCTTCTGGTTGTAAATCCAACAGACTTCAGTGATCGTTGAGAAAGCAGCAGTGTTATGCATGTAACTCGTTACTTCTTCATAGCCATTGCATGTGGAATATATTAGATACTTAAAAGAAATGGGTGAGGGTCCCTGGGTGGCTCAGTTAGTTAAGCCACCGGCCTTTGGCTCAGGTCATGTTCTTAGGTCCTGGGATACAGCCCTGCATGGGGCTCCTTGCTCAGCAGGAAGCCTGCTTCTCCCTCTCCCTCTGCCTGCCACTCCCCGCTGCTTGTGTGCTCTCTCTCTGTCAAATAAATAAATAAAATATTAAAAAAAAAAAAAGAAAAAGAAAAAAAATGGGTGACCCCTTTAGAATATCTCCTTTAAGAAACAATGGTTAAAGCAAATCTTCCCCATGACTTTGACAGAAGTGGAAAGCTGGAGAAAAACTTCTAGTCCCATGCTACTCATCTATTTTTCTTTTCAAAGATTTTATTTATTTACTTGACAGAGAGTGACACTATGAGAGAGAGCACATAAGCAGGGGCTGATGCAGGGCTGAGCAGGGAGCCTGATGTGGGGCTCGATCCCAGAAACCTGGGATCATGACCTGAGCGGAAGCCAAAGGCTTAACAACTGAGCCACCCAGGACCCCCTACTTATCTATTCAGTAGCACTTTCACCTACAGCAAACAATGAGGGAATTGAATTTCCTTATAGGGAAGGGAGGATGACTGACATATACTGTGTCTTCTTTAATGGGATAAACATGGTGTTAAGAAACAAGGGGCCAAACAGCTGCCATCTTCTTTACCTTTGTGTGTGATCATAATTTGAATCAGACAGAAAGTCTGATCTCTGTCCCTGCCCTCATATAAACAGCTACCACTTACAAGCTCAGTGTGAGGACCATCATTTATTAGTTGAAAGCCTAAACACATGGCATACCTCATGGTTACCTCTGACATGTTAAGCCTCAAAGCCAAAATAACAGTGAGCTCAGCAGAGAAAATCTGGAGCAATGCTTGAGGCCCCAGAAATGAAAGGAAGGATGAAAGTAGATTATTAATTTAAACTAGGTAACCCTAGGATTGATAATAACATCTATAAAGACTGTCCTAATAAAATAGAATATGCCTAATTATATCAAGACGTCTAAATTATTGTTCCTCTTTATAATCCTAAGTGGTTTAACTTCTATATAAAAATGTAATAGTAACTGATTAGAATTTAGATTTAAGTAAGTATATTTCATTCATAAAAATTTAAGTGGTTGAGTAAATCAGGGGGTTTTGTATCAAGATAATATAACTATCTTCAGGTGACTTCTTTATACCCAAGTTCTAAGCAGCTTATTGGTATATTCAAATGTTTGAAGCAAGGGTCATATGAAGTCAAAGGCTACTTAGAGACTCCAATGATCTGTGACTCCCCTGGAATAATAAACTAGATTAGGTGTCTGTCTTTCTGTCTACCCATCTACCTATCTACCTGTTTATCTATCATCTGCATTTTAGGGGACACATGCTCCTAGTTTTCATGAGACTCTCAAGAGAATACAATTATCCCAGAACTTTATAAATCACAAATATAAAAGGTCAATCATTACAGTATTAAATGCTATTTATTTCCATGTCTAATTATAATGTAACAACAGCAGATATTATAAAGTCTATCACTAAGATGTTATTCCTTAAAGTAAGCTATAACTTGTCTATATATAATATCACATCATCTGCAAATAGGGACAGTTTTTACTTTTTCTTTCCCAGGCAGTTTGGATGAAGTTTTACTTTTTTATTTTTTTGCCTAATTGCTCTGGCTAAGACTTCTGATACTATGTTGAATAAAGTTGGCAAGAGTTGTTATTCTTGTTTTGTTCCTGACCTTAAGAGGAAAGTCCTTCAGATTTTCACCTAGTGAGATATTAGCTGTGGGTTTGTCCGTATGTCCTTTACTGTTTTGGTACCTTCCCCCTTTGTCAAGAGATTTTGTCATCAGGGTGCCTGGGTGGCTCAGTGGGTTAATGCCTCTGCCTTTGGCTCAGGTCATGATCTCAGGGTCCTGGGATTGAGATCCGTGTTGGGCTCCCTGCTCAACGGGGAGCCTGCTTCCTCCTCTCTCTCTGCCTTCCTCTCTCCCCACTTGTGATCTCTGTCTGTCAAATAAATAACTAAATAAAATTAATTAATTAATTAAAGAGTTTTTTGTCATCAATGAATATTGATTTTGTTAAATGCTTTTCATGCATCTATTGAAATGATAATATGATTTTTTTATTCTCCAGTTTGTTAATACGGTATATCATCTTGACTGATTTGCAGATGTTAAACCATCCTTGCATCTGCAGAATAAATTGATCATACTATATGGTGCTTTTAATGTATTGTTTAATTTGGCTGGCTAATATTTTATGGAGGATTTTTGCATCTATAGTCATCAAGGACATAGGTAGGCCCTCTTTAGAGCATATTAACAGTGAGATAGAGGACAGCAGCTTGAAAGAGCAACCTCAGTAAGTAGACAATAAATATTAATTATTACAATTAGGAGTAATAACAGTCTGTCCCTAATTAGTAGGATATCCAGCAAGTCATTTTGTCTCTTGTCAACAATAAATGGACTTAAACAAGTGATATTCTAACTTTATAGCATATATACAAATGCCCCTCACCCCCACCCCCAAATACTATAAGATAAGGAGGGTAAACAGAAGAAAGAAAGAGAAGTAAAAATTGGTAGAAGCCAAGGAACAAATCCAGGAATGGCCTAATTTTAGTTATTTTATTTGGAAAGCAGATGAACATAAGATTAGTTAAGACTGAAAATCACAGGATTATAAGTAAATTTGAATAATAAAAGGAATATTACTTAGGAAGTGACCTGGAAGTCCATTAGACATTCATTTGAAGGTGAATTTATAACTGTCACAAAAATCAGTAAACCTGTATCTGTCATTATAGTGATACATAGAATCCCTTTTATATGTGAGGGGTGTGCAAAGAACATCATAAAACTCACTGATAACTCCCCTTTTCAAGACAGTGTACTCACTGTCAACCTACTACTTACTTTAAAAACAAAACAAAATTTAGAATAAAAGAGCTATTACTTTTAACAAGCTTTCACTATAATATTTAAAAATCATTTTACCCTGCAGAAAAACACAGATTAAAATTGACTATTGAAAATTATGTCTCCAGTTGTTTCTTAGAAGGCATGTATGCTAGGATTAAAAGCATGCAAAAATTTTCTCAAATCTCAATACCTGTTTTAGTGTCTCTGTATATAATTACACATTTAATGGGTCAATCCAAAACATCTCACTCAAGATTGAAACAAGATATCTTATATGGGAAAAACTAGTGATTCACGTAATTCCAAGGACTGCAGTTTCCACCAGTATAAATGTACACAAAGCAATTTCCTGTAAGTTTTCTTGTATATAGACATATCCTTACATCTATTAGTGTCTTGCTCTCCTGGAGAGGATAAAATTTACATTTGTTGTGATGACTTAAAAAGTAACAGTAAGTGCTTGTTACAGTTTTTTTTTTCCTTATATTTGAAATCTGGGTAAAACATTTTGACAAAAATAGACAGTTGTACAGCAAAATGAAGTAATATATGTCAAAAAATTTGAAAGAAGGCAAATGTATTTTATAACCATGAGATGTCATTATTTTAGCAATAACACAGGATAGAGAAGTTTTAAACTTCAAAGTTACTTAAAAGTTTATTAAATATTTTATGATACGGAAAGATTGCTGAGTTTCAAAAAAATAGGCAGCACATAAAATGAAGTAAATTAGATTTCAACTAATGCTGCTCTTTACTTTTTTGTAAGGTAGTTGATATTGTAGAATAGCATTGCCAAGGCGATAAAAGTATGATCTACTAAGATAAACTTCACCATGCTCTCTCTTAAAGTTAGTTTTCTGAATATTTAACATGATATTTTACATATGCCAATTATTTTTGTCAAATTAACTCCAAACCTGTAAGACATAAAAATTCTATAGTTAATTTTATGTCTTTGTAATAGACAAAAATCATGTTAAAACTCTCCAATTTCCTAAGAGTCTATGATAAGTCACAGGACTTGTATTTGTTATACCTGTATGATACCCCAACTAGTAAGGTGAAAAAATCAGGACATTTAAGACAAATAGATATGCTCTGATTTCCTAAAATAAACTTTATGCCAACAAATCTTGCACATTTCATATGTTTCCACAAAGAAAATATGTAGTAATAATTTAACCTTTTGTCAGACTAAAATCCTTGCTATATAAAACGAAAAACAGGAAGATCAAAGATGATGGCAAATAGAAGGACCCTAGGCTCATCTCATCCTATGAACACAACTAGATAAATATCAAATCATCCTAAATACCCCAGAAATTGGCCTGACAGAACAACCTTTGCAACTAGAGGGAGAGAAGAGGCCACATCAAAGAAGGCAGAAAGTGCAGAGACATGGTTTAAGGGAGAAATGGATCACAGGTGCTGTGGAGGGGAGGGAGCCATGGTCACAGAAAAGGGTAAGAAAAAGGAGCACACAGAGAATACATAGGAACATTTTCCCAAAACCATTCATTTGGAAAACAAGAGCAGCTGAATTTTGTGAGTTCTTACAACCAGCCGGGCAGAAAAACTAGAGTTTTAAAGGTCAGCAGGCTTGGCTGGGATAGAACCCAAAAGGCACTGCTCTGCTCCTGGAAAAAGGCAGACAACTGGGGGGCAGACGGTGTGGAGATTATTTACTCCTCTCCCGGGAGCAGACAACATCCCTGGGAGGCAAGGTTCACAGAAAGGACTCTCCCAGAACAGGGGTGGTGACTGGCACCATTTCCCTCCCCTGCCCTCGGCACAAACAAAGCCACCAGTGAGAGGCAGTACAACATTAACACTGGCTGCTAGACTTGCTTATACCAACCCCTGGTATACCCCGCCGCCCTACCCCTGCGATCTGTGATTTGGCAGGACTGCCCTTCTCAGTCAAGCTTGCCTCAGTCCCAGCATAGCAGGACCCTACCCCGAAGACTAGCACAAACCTCAGCCCACACCAACTCTAAAACCTAAAGTTTTAAAGATCAGCAGGTTTTGGCTGGCATAGAGCCAGGAGGGCATTCTGTTGTCCTGAAGAGAAGGCAAGCAATAACCCTTAGAAACAGCAATCTGGGGGCACCTGGGTGCCTCAGTTGGTTAAGCCTCTGCCTTCGGCTCCCAGGGTCCTGGAATCGAGCCCCACATCGGGCTCTCTGCTCAGCGGGGAGCCTGCTTCCCCCTCTCTCTCTGCCTGCCTCTCGGCCTACTTGTGCTCTCTCTCTGTCAAATAAAAATAAAACAAAACAAAATCTTAAAAAAAAAAAAAAAGAAAGAAAGAAAGAAAAAGAAACAGCAATCTGAAAAATGCCTGGGGCACATAGGAGGGAAATTATTTGCTATTCTAGGAGCACTTCCCTGAAAGGCAGCCTTCAGGGAGACAACTCCGAGAACAAAGGAGTTGGTTGGCACCATTTCCCTCCGCCATCCCTCAGCATAAGAGGGAACCAGCTCAGCACTAACTTCTGCTGCCTAACTTGCTTACGCTAAGCTCCACCCCATTGTGCTCTGGCAGCACTGCCCTTCCCAATCCCAGTATGTCCTAGTCCCAGTATGGTGGGATCCTTCCCCAGAAGCACAAACCCCTGCCCACAACTGTGTCTCTCTACTAGAGTTCTGCGGGGCCTCAGTTCTGGTGGAGTTCATGTCAGGTCTCAATTCACAAGCACACCTAGTTAAAACTTGCCCCGTGCCTGATGGAGAATTTAAAGCAACAGTCATAAGGGCTTGAGGAAAGAAGACATCGGGGAGACCCTTAACACAGAGATAAAAAAGTTAAAAAAGAATTTTAGGAATTATTTGGATTTTTTTGAAGTTATCTGATTTGTTAGTATATAATTATTTATAGTAATCTGTTATCATACTATGTATTTCTGTTGTTATCTGTTGTATTGTTTTTTCCTCCATTTCTCATTTTGGTTTTTAACTCTTGTCTTCTTCTTGTTGTTAGTGTAGTTAAAGCAATTCCAATTTTGTTTATTTATTTATTTATTTTTTTAAACTGGCCATTACTTTCAATGCTAGGTTATTATTTATTCTGGTCTCCACTTTATTTATTTCTGATTTTTCTTTGTTATTTCCTTCCTCTACTAAATATTAGCTAAGTTTCTTCTTTTTCTAATTCCTTGTCATGTAATGCTGTTTATTTGAACTTTTTTTCTTAATACAAGCATTTATAACACAAAATTTCACTCTAACATCTGCTTTTTCTGTATCCCATAGGTTTTAGAATATTATCTTTTCTTTTTCTTTTGTTTTGAGACATATTTTGATTTGCTGTTTGATTTCCTATCTGGCCCATTGTTTGTGGAGTAGTATGTTGTTCAATATTTACAGTCAAATGTTTAATATCTACCAAAAAATAAAATAAAATGAATGAATTTAAAAAATAAAAACCACTTTTCCATTTATTCTTTCAATTTGTGATGAGTGGACCTCCAGGAGATATGGGATGATTTTTTTTCAACATCATTATTCTGTTGATCATATGTAATAACGTATGTAGACACTCTTTGTGCAATGGGACAGGGGTTACTAAAATTTAAAAAGAAATATATGTAAATCACAGTAGCTAAGCTCACTAGGGAGAAGGAAATGTTTTATGACTGAAAAAGAATATTGCCTATGTCCAGGGAACTTAGCTTCTTAAAATACAGACAACATTTACCTCATAGTAAAGAAGATTCATGTTATTTTTTTTCTTATAGAGTTGACCCACAAATTCCATTTAACTATCATTCTTTCCTCATCAAACTTAGTTCTTCCCTTTTCCAAACATAATTTTCCCCTTCCCCAGAACCCCTGAAGCTTCTTTTCCTTCCTAGGATCAATTGTGTACTGATTTCCAGCCTACCATGTTTGTTAGATTCCAGGCTATACTAGAAAAACTTGCCTGGGATCTGTCAGCTTCCTATAATAATCAATTCCTTTTCATATTAGTTAACTCCAATTCAATATTTTGTCCATTATTGGAATTTTACAAAAGACTATTTTATAATAGAATATTTCTTGAGATCACCCTAGAATTACTGACATCTTGCTCACTACACATTCATGCTTTTTGGTTTCAGCTGGGGCCTCTTTGGAGGAAGTAATCCTTTTGACCATCCTTGATTCTATTATGAATGCACATCTTTTTGATAATTCCGAATGCCTCTTTAACCATAAATCAAGGGAAAAAGGAAATTAAAAGGAAAAAAAAGAGAACTTTACTGGTTCCTTTATTCAACGAATATTTATTGAGTCCTTTAAGTGCTAGGCATTGTTCTAGGTACAAGAATTTTTCAATAACAAATTAGAAAAATCTCTGCATTCTTAAAATAATTTTCTATCTGGGAGAGGCAATAAATGAGTATATAATATATAAAGTGGTGATAAAAATAATGGAGAATGAGGCCTAGTATGAAGGATAGGGAGCAGGGAGTGCTGATGGGGTAGGTTGAACCATATGGGTTTGATGTTTTATAGGTCAAAAAATAGTCTAATATCTGCAATTTCATATGATTCAATGTACAAGATGCAATCTTTTGTTTAAGTTCCAAATATCCCACACTTTTGCCTGTCTTCTCTTCCTTCTCATCTTTCTGAGGGAATAGATACCTATCTTTTTTCCAAGGCTAACCTCTAACTTTACCTATTAATTTCCTGTCTCCTTTAGTTTCCTTGGCCTTGTCTTCTTAGCTAACTTTTTAATTGTTCCTTTTCTCCTCCAGTCTTCTTCCTTCTAACCTATTCAATGTACTTTCTATAGAAGTTTCACCTTAAAAACCTTTTTTTCACCATAAACTTCTACAGCTCAAAATCTTATAGATTTCCTCATCATTCCCACCTATTGTAACCTCTTTTGTCTTGAATATTCCTAATGGAGGTATTCTTTATTAATCTCATGGTTATTTAGTCTACACTGGCCCATCGTTCTTTAACTCTTCCTGTGCATATTCCTTGTCATCTCAATTATATTGTAATTTCCATGATAACAACACAAGAGTCATTTATTGTTTAATCTCTTCTTGGGACCTAATTAACCATTCATAGAGTAAGTACTGAAAAATCTTCAAAAACAAATACATTTCAAATGCATTGGAATTTTAAACTTTTCCTTGATGTTCTAGAAAAGTAAATGTTGATTTTCATTAATCCTAGTAGTTTGCTTCTTGAGACACTTTGAAACTCCACAAAAGTGAGCAATACTCCTATTATCGATGATCGAAAGGAAAGGCAGTACATGTGAGTACCTCAATTTCCGAATAAAATTTATTTTAGCTTATTCTTCAAAATGTTTGCTATTTTAAGCACAAAATTACCCTCACAATGCAGGATACTGTATTTAAACATTTGAATCCCCTGAGTCAGAGAACTAGAGTACTAATTGCTGTGAATTGCTCAAGTCTACCCAGAGTTTTGTTTCAATTTCGTGACACAGGCTTAGTTCAAGCTGTGCTTGTTCACAAAGCAGGTCAAACAACCAAAATGGAGACAAATGGACACCAGATTCAGGTTTACAGAAAGAATTCTAGTAACAAGTATAACTTTAAAGATTATTGTACAGATTAAGCTGCATGAACATGATATAAATAAATGATTACCACTTCAGTTTCTTTTACTAAAAGTTATTTTAGCAGAGTAAAGAATTAGGACTTAACAATGTTAGCTTTAATCTGCAGCACTGGATTTCCTACACACAAAACTTCAGGATGCAGGAGAGCCATAGGTGAAGCATCCCACCTTAAGTTAGCACAAAATCTGAATCTATATTGTTAGCAAAATAAAAATTTATGAAAATCAGTGCTCTCTGTGTGTTGTAAATTCTGTTCCCTGTGGTCTTTTACTTTTAATATCTTGGTTTCATGTGTTTTCAAGACATGGAGGATATGAAATTGAGCAAGTATCAACCTAAAAAAACCAATGATCTAAAAACTCAAAATCTTCAGTGCTGATTAATGGAAACAAAGAAAGACTGGATGAAAGTAATATGAACTGATTGTGTTTATAGAGCTTTCCACTTTAATGGAATAAGGCAATAGTCAAGTCATCATTCATATTTCATATTCACTCTCACTATTAATACTACAACATAAACTTATCTAATTTAGAATTGGACCTTATGTGACCTAATAAACAAAATTGGTGTAATCTAAGGAAATCTAGGGCACCAAGATGAGCTAAGAGGTTTTTTTCCCTGCAACACCATCACCAATTAGAACAATGACTGCTGAAGGAAGATGAGATAGTAAAGCAGAATGACTCAGGAGAGAAAAAAGCCAAACTTAAACGATTTAACTCCAGTAAAATGTAATGGGAGAAGTATTGATTAGAACTGCCCATCATACTTTGCAACATTTTAAATAATATAAATAATATAATAAGTAATATAAATATAAAACAAATATATATTATAAATTTAAATAATATAAATATAATATAAATAATATAGATTAGGGCACTATTTGTCATTCTTACTAAACTGTCATTACTGTCGGGTATACCTATGCCACATATACAGCATTACTGGAAACTTACATGTAAATGACATATATATACTCTGAATCATTTTCCCATTGTCTTAATACAGGATCTCAGATGTTTCTTTTTTGGTGTGACAAAGAATGGAGAAGACATCATACGTCAGGACTTAATATTTATTTCTACGAGAATTACACCATTATCAATTTCCTGTGTGAGTGTGTATACACACACACACACACACAGATACACACACATACCCCAAATAACTTGGCACCAAATCCAAAGGCATTTTCCACACTCACTGAAACTTTATAGTTTGATTTTCTCATGTAGTTCTCAGTGGTTCTGTAGAACCAAAATGCTTAAGTGGTCACAGTATTTCATACATCCTTGTTTTAAATTATGGTGATTGCTATATTTTCAAATTATATTTCTAAATCGTTTATTGTTTTTATACCATAATTTCTTTGATTGTTTTAAATACTAATCATTCTTGACAGCTACTCTTTAACTTTCTTATATATAATTATAATATCTACATGTGATGACAGTTTTGTTTCTTTCTAATCCCTATAAATTTATTTTGCATGCCTTATCGATTTAAAAGAGGTTCTGGTATAATGTTGAGCAGAATAATTGAAGTCTTGGTCCTGACTTTAAAAACAATGTTTTAGTATTTTATTATGAGGTATCTTGTTTCATGTAAGTAATATTTGGTGGTGAACTTTTTAACATAGTAAATAGGATCTCTTCTATTCCTGTTCTCTGAGGGTTTGCCATGAATGGGCTCTGAGTTTATTGAACAATTTTCTTGCAAGTATTGTGATAATTATGTTTTGAAACTTTTAAACCTATTGTGATAAATTATACCAATAGATATTTTAACTCTGTTAAACCTGCATTCTTGAAAAAAAAATCCTTCCTTGTCATAATTTACAAATAGTTTTGTTATATTTGGTATTATTTTAATTAGGATTTTTGCAACTGTGCTTATCAAAGACAATGGTCTGACATTCTCTTTTATTAACTGTCCTTGTCAGGTTATATCCAGGTTATAGCAAATGTTATATTTGCTTTACCAAAACACAAAATTGTGGAAGAGCTTTCTTATTTCTTCATCTTTAGAACAGTGTGAATAAAATAGAAAAATAAAATAAAATAAAATAAAAATTATCCTGTAAATATAGTTAGGATTCATGTCATTTTTGCTTATTTGGGTGACTTTTGCTTTGTTTCGTTTGTTATTGTTTTTATTGTTTTTTCTCCCAATGGTTAAATTATTAACTGTTGATTCCATGTCTTTTAACTTAACAGAATTATTCAGGTTTTTCTATTTCTTCTTGATTCTATTCTGTAAACTGTATTTTTCTAAGAAATTTGTATTTTTAAAATCATTGGTAAAATGCTTTTGTGTAATTGTGGTCTAATTTTCATTACAGCTTCTCTCTCTTGCTTAACCTGCCAGAGGTTTGTCTATTTTATTAGTTTTTCTAAAAAAAAATTAACTTTGGGTATTGTTTCCCCCCTTACTGGTTCTTTATTTTCTATTTAAATTTTTTCTGTTCTTATCCTTACATTTTTATTTCCTTTACTTTTTATAGATGACTTCATTATTGTTTTTTTAAATCTGTGTAAATTGAAAGCTATGATTTCAAGTATTTCTTCTTTTCTTTTCTTTTTTTTTGAGATAACTACTATCACCCCTTTAATGTTTTTCTTTTCTAATATATGCAGTTAAGGCTTTACTTTCTAAGAGTGGTTTCAACCAAATCCCACATAATTTAATTTATAGTGTTTGCATTATCATTCAGATCTAAATATTTTCTTATTTCCATCACCATTTCCACTTGAAATGTTGCATGAGTGTGAGTAGGGTGCGGAGAATCAGAGGACGCTGATAGGGAGGGGCAGAGGGAGAAGGAGAGAGAGAACCCTAAGCAGGCTCCACATCCAACATGGAGCCTGACTCAGGGCTCCATCTCATCACCCTGGGATCATGACCTGAGCTGAAATCAAGAATTAGGTGCTTAACCAACAGAGCACCCTATGTGCCCCCCATGAGCTCTTGAAATCCAGGGGTTATTTATAAATTTATCCCCAAATACGTGGTGATTTCTTTCTTATGTTTTCCTAATTTTTAATTTTATTGCATTGTAGGCACATGTTGATCCATATGCTTTATTTTATACCTAAATATGTTGCCATTTGTTAGTAGTTCCTTATATGTTTGAAAAAAACATACTTTAATTCTTGGGTACAGGTTTATATATATATGTCAACCTTCTAACTTCCTTTTAGATCTCTTATGTACTTAATGTATACATATAATGAATATTATAGTCATTTATATATATATGTATATATACACATATACATAATTTGTATATGGTAGATCTGAAAATTGCATAAAGAAGTATGTTAGATTATACCTTGATAATTATAGATTTGATTTTTATTTTTTGCAAATCAGTCCAATTTTGCTCCATATATTTTGAAGCAACATTATTGAGTATATACTTGTGAACTGCGCCTTTAATTAATTTGCTGTAGCCTTCTCTTTCCTTAAGAATACTTTTGGCTTTAAAGTCTATTTTGTTTGATGTTATTATAGTGACATCAGCTTTCTTTGTTTAGTATTTACCTCAAATATAATTTTCCATTCTTTTACACTCACATTTTTGTGTCTTTTATGTTTTAAGTAGGTCTCTTATAAATAAAACACAGGCAGATGGATTATTTCTTAATCTACTCTAAGAATTCTTTCCATTTAACTTGCAAATTTAGTCAATTTACTTTGAATTTATTTCTATCATTCTTTTAACTTTTTAAGGTTTCTTAAAACTTTTAAAACTTTTTTAAGCTTGGATTTTGAGATCATTGTAGATTGATGTGAAGTTATAAGATATATCTTTCAATTGATTTTCCTTGATGATAATTATCAGCATATCTATAGTACAATACCTTAACTGAGAAACTGACAGTGATACAAACCATTGATTTGATTCAATTTTTACCAGTTTTACATGTGCTCGTGTGTATGTGTGTGTGTGTGTATTCAGGCGTATGAAGTTTTATCTTATGTATGGATGGTGTAACTACTACCACAGTCAAATAGAGAGCAGTTCCATCCCCCAAATTCCTCTTGCTACCCACACCCATCCCTTCCCCCCACTTCCCTTCCAATTCCTAGAAACCATTAATCTGACCTCCATTTCTATCATTTCCTCATTTCAAGAACATCATATAAGTGGAATCATACAGTATATAAGATTTGGAATTTGCCTTTTTTCACCCAGCATAATTCTTATCCCTAACACCCAAACAAATGGTTGTGTATATTGATATTATTTCCTTTTTTTCCAGTGGCAAGGTGACAGTAGATGTTCTAATTCAAAAGGAAGGAAAAGAATTATTTCCCTCTATTCTTTATTGAAGCCAACTCCAATTTGGATTTCCCCACAGTGTCTCTACCAATCTACTTTAAAGGTCATCAGTGACCTCCATATTGCTAAATTCAATGGTGATTTCTCAGGCTTTATCTTACCTGTCCTATCAGCGGCATGAAAAATACTTCTTGAAACACTTTCCTCATTCGGTCATCAGAACATGACACTCTCTTATTTCCCTACTTATTTCACTAACTGGTCCTGTAGTAGTCTCTGTACTTGTTTCCAGTTGTTGCTATGACAAGTTATTACAAACTTAGTAATCGAAAGCAATATAAATTTATAATTCTACATTTCTGGAGGTCAAAAGGGCTCCCTTGCTAGTATCAAGAAGTAAAGCCTTCTGCTGGCTCTAGGGAAGAACTGGCTTCCTTGTATTTCCCAGTTTCTAGAGGTGTTTGCATTCCTTGGCCTGTGGCCTCTTTCAGCAATCACATCCCACTGACCTCTGCTTCTGTCATCACTTCTCCTCTGTTTGTGACTTTCCTGCCTCCTTCTCAAAAGTACGCTTGTGATCACTTTGGACCCATCCAGATAATCCAGGAAATTTCTCCATATCTCAAGAGCCATAATTTAAATCTTCAAAATCTCTTTTGTCATGTAAGCTAGTATATTCACAGGTTTTGGGAAATTGGGATGTGGACATCTATGGGGGTGTCATTAATCTACCTACATTTTCCCTCTCTGATTCTTCCAAATCTCTGTAAGCTAAACATTGGCCAGCTCTAAGCGCTCAATTCTCAGGTCTCATTTTCTTTTTTATCTATACACTCCTTAGGTTAGTTGATACAGTGACCCAAATAACTCACATATATCATGGTTTATAAATTCCAAGTATATGTTGGTGATATTCAAATGTACATACCTAGTCTGGACTTCTCTACTGAACCCCAACTGCTTATTTGACAATCTCCACCGGTATTTCCAATGGGCATGTCAAATTCAGTATACCCCTAAAGGAATTTTTCATTTATGTTATATCCAAAAGCCCATTCTGAGAGAGTTTCTCATCTCATTAATTTAATACTCTAATTTTGTTTACTCAGGATAAAACCCACAACTCTCCTTTGAAGTCTGTTTTTTTTTTTTTTTCCACAACCTGCGTTCTAATACAACCTTGTCTGTTCTACCTTTAAGACATATTCTGTAACAAATGACATTTCTCCATCCCCACTACCAGGCTAGTTGAAGCCATCATTATCTTTTGACCGGACACTGTAGTATCCTCATCCATTTCTCTGTTTGCATCCTTTCTTTTTATGGCTTATTCTGAACTCAGCAACCTGAATGAAAGCATAAGCCAAATCATTTTACCTCTAGTGGCTTCCCCTCCCTCAGAGACAAAAGACAAGAAAATTTACAGAAGAAGAAGAAAATTTCCCAGTTTGCTCTGCCCTAGATTTTCCCTTTGACATGCTCCCATCCTTTCTCTGGGTCCTTGTTTAAATTTGATCTCAGTAAAGCCTTCTCTGACTAATGAAAAATAAGTTATGAGGTCTATCTCTGCCCTAGTGCTTCGTAGCCTTCTCCACCAGTTTGATTTTCTTCCCCAGCACTCACTCTCCTGTGATATACTCAGAAACCCTTCATTCACACAGGTATCTTCCAAGATCCTGCGCCTTATTTTCTATTCTTTCTCTTAAAGACAGCTCCCAAATTATTTAAGCTTCAAGTCCTATAAAACTTGGATCTGCTTTACTTATTATCTGTCTCCTTCCATCTGAGTGTAAGCTCAATAAGGACAGGAGTTCTTGTCATTTGGGATTATAGCTGCATCTGTAGCACATAGGAGTACCTGGCATGGTATGGGGTAAATATTTGTTGAATCAATTAATAAAGTCAGTAGAAAACACAAAAAGGTCAATGGATATGACCCTATAAAAGAAATAACTTTATGTATTTTTAAAAGTACAATAAGCAGAATTAAATGTTAATCAGCAATATAGGAAAATATTTGCCACAACTCTGACAGACAACATTTGAATACCCTTAACAGGCCAAACAAACAAACATATGTCCATGTAAATGGACAACACAAATTCCAATTATTCTATAGGAAACTATGTAAGCAGTATTTGTCAGCTTTAATAAAATGATGCCTCTGTGTCCTTACAATAAACATTCATGTAGCTTAGATGGAAGAGGCCAACAACTGATAACTAAATTACTTTGTTCAGTACTTACTCCTTATTAATATTCTTATGTTGGTTCTAGTCCAGGGTGTCTGGAACAGACCGATGAGACACTATGGACCACTATGATAAAATAGAAGCAGTCACATGGCTGGGGATTTTGCATTTTTCAAGGAGTAGACAAATACATTTTTTCTATTCTTAATACAATAGTAATTGTAAGAGTGTTTATTAATGTTGAATAGAAAATGATTGGTTATGAATCACAAGCTACAAAATCAGGGGGCTGCTTTTGTACCGCTGCTTTTAATTATAAGCAACATTCATATACTTTTTCTAAAATAGCCCTAATTCCAGTAGAATTGGTGGTAGGCTTGTGTATTTATAGCATATGTTCTTTAAACAATTACCTAGGCTATTTAAACATTCTTAAATTGGTTATGTTATAGCTATTTCAGAATTTTCTGCTTTTCTTCCTTTTTTTAAATAACATTTATTTAATTATTCTCTGATTATAAAAATAATTTGTTAATTCATTGTAAAATAAATAGTAATATAGAGGAATATAAAGAAGAAATGTTTCCCTATTCTCACCATATAGTCTCTATTTTTTTTAATATTTAGTTTATAGTAAATTTTAAACTTTATTTCAGCAAAGCTAGGATCTCACCCTAAATATTATTTTGCTTCTTGATTTTGTAATTCAATTTTAGATTGTGAGCATTTTCTCATATTGTATGTTTCTCAAAAATATAATTTTTTAATTTTTTATTTTATTTTTTATATTATATTTATATTATATTTTAAAATATTTTTATTTTATCATTAGTTTTAATTTTATAAATTTATTTTTATTTATATTGTAAAACTGACATGTATCCCTTTTTCATATAAACCCAAATGTAACTAAGGTCTGACACAATAGTTTATAAGTAATCAGAATTTAAGGTTTCTTTTGGATGAAATCAGAGCTAAGGACCATTTTCATTATATTGCTTTATCTATCTATGCAGTCAGGCTACGTAACAAGCATTGTCCTGTTGCTCTCTTCAGTAATCCTGGCTCAGACTTGGAACCTGTTTATCAGAGGTTGTAAACTAATGAACCTCCCAAAGACAGTGATATCTCATAGCTCAACCAATTGGCATCCTTTTGATGATGAAATCATACATGTCCAGTCCTAGCTTTGGATGGTCCCTCTGAATAAGCAAGGCTATTTGTGACTTTTTTTTAAACATTTGGAATATATTAACAAGCCAGTAGCCTTTCCAGTCTCTTCTGAAATTTAAGAATTTTTTTAAATAAGTAGCTAATATTATAGAAAGGCCAGACTGACATATTAAGAAACCAAGATCATGAGTAATATACTGCCAGTGCTTTTCAGAAAAGTCTGGAATTTCTACTACCTAGGACAGCAAATCAGTTATAATAGACTGCCTCTAAAACTCTCATCGTTCCCAAGGACTTTGCTCTGTGCTTACCAGGGTTCTGCTCCCTGGTTGACCTAAAACATTAAAAAAAAATACTCGTTTATAAACATCAACAACTAGTCTAAGGAAAATGCCATATTATGATCTTTCAGTAGCTACAAATACCAATGCAAGAATGTTGATGAGGGTGCCTGGGTGGCTCAGTCAGTTAAGTGTCCATATCTTAATCTCAGCTCAGGTCATGATTTCAGAGTCATGAGATTGAGCCCTGCATCAGGCTCTGCCGCGCTGGGCATGGAGCGTGCTTAAGCCTCTCTCTCTCCCTCTTCCTCTGCCCCTCCCCCTTCCGGTGCATGCACACTCACTCTCTCTCTCTCTCTTTAAAAAAAATAAATAAATAAAATAGAATCTTCCTACACTGCTAGTGTTCCTACCTCAGATGCCCACCATTTTGTTCAATCTAATTAAAAAGGACACTGTATCACTTAAAATGAAGGGCTGTTTTAGATTTCTCATATAGCTTATTCTAAAAGAGAAATCACTTTAAAGTGTTTTGGCTTTTTTCTCCCATGTTCCCTTATGAATTCATTATTTTTAGAATAGTCACAGACTGTATAGATTTGTCCCAAGTATACGATGAAGTTTTATTTTTAAACAATCTAAATCAATCGAAAATAATGTTTAGATACTAAATTGTGAGGGATTAGAACTCTCAAAAATGTCTACATTGAAATATTGAATAAAACACTTAGCATTCAGTCACATACAAGCTACGTTAGCCAAGATGCAATGAAATTGCTCAGAAAATTACTTTTTTATAAGTACTTGCCTTAATGCACTTATCTTTAAAGACAAATATTGCTCACAAAATTTTCCAACTGAAGTCTAACCTCTGATATTTTGAGTATTAGGGATCTGTAAGAATGAGTTTCATTTCTTTTCTTTTTTTTTTAAAGATTTTACTTATTTATTTGACAGACAGAGATTACAAGCAGGCAGAGAGGCAGGCAGAGAGAGAGGAAGGGAAGCAGGCTCCCCGCTGAGCAGAGAGCCTGATGTGGGACTCGATCCCAGGACCCTGGGATCATGACCTGAGCTGAAAGCAGAGGCTTTAACCCACTGAGCCACCCAGGCGCCCCGAAAGAATGAGTTTCTATGTGAAGTTGACTCAATAAAGGCCAACCCTGGCAGTTTTATAGCTGAAATTATACTACTCATGTTTAAAAAATGCAGTTTATTGTCTGTCAGTCAATGGGTGAAATTAGTAAATGTCCAGTGAGTATATATGTGTTTGTTCAGATATACATTTATGTATAGATGTATAAATATACACATACACATATATTCTGAATATAACATAGATTTTGCTTGAGAAGACAGAAATTCACGTTTAATAAATGTATTCTAAATGGCAGTATAGTGGACATTAACTATCGCATCCGTCTGACAACTCCCTGAGGCAGACAGAGTCTTCCCTCTGTTATCTGCCCTTGAGAGGCTAACCTGTGTGAATGGCATCAGCAGAACCCTGTGCCCTTGGGCCTCCATGTTGTTTTAGCCAATGGCAATTTCTGACAGTATGTGGGAGGGAAGGTATGGAAGGTTTATATTTCCTGGTTCTTTCCCCATGAGGTTGCTATGGCCATGCCTCTGAACGGAAGGTTACCATTACTCTGAAGGCAGCCTGAGTTACCCAGCGATCTCTTTCCGGGCTCTAGCAAACCCTCCCTCCTCTCATCCTTAATAGTCTACAGATATGGCTAGTCCGGGTTTGTGCATGATCCCTTACAATTCTACAGCTCACCTACATTTTTGTGGTTAGCCACTTTTTGTAGAAACCTTTCTTGAGTTATCATCATTTGTATGGGCTGAGGCCCTGTTATGCCTCCTTTTTAAGAATTACTGCTTTCCTGGGAAATAACCCCATGACCTTATTAGTACATGAACTCATCCACTGCCACAGTTGACTGGGTATGGAAAAAAACACCAGACCTAAGATGAGCAAGGAAGAGTCCCTTCTAGAAATTTGGAAATGAAACTAATAAATTACAACTCAGTTTGACTATTAGTTTGAGCAGAAGAAACAACAACCCCAAGCTCTTGGCAGGTATAAGCACTTAGGGAATGAGAAGAAAACCAATGAGATGAGAGGTGCAGGATCTTTGGTTTTCAAATCCCTGATTCCAGGTGCTCCTGGGGCCAAGTTTCATTCTCCCCCATGGCTTCTGAGATGTGCCAGTGTGTTCTCATAATTGCCTCCCTCTGACTTTACACCTAATTTAAGATGGGCTTCTGCTATTTGGAACAGAAGATCCCACATCTAGCCAGCACTGTGCTTAATGTCTTCACATTAAATTCTCATTCGTAGCTCTTGATTCCACAAAATTCCTTCAGGGAACCTACCAGTATTTTCCTTCACAAGCTAAAAACTAAGGCCCAAAAAGGTTAAGTAACATATTCAAGATCACACAGCCATTAAATGACAGAGGTGAGATTTGCTCCCCAAATTACAAACTCGATTACATTAAAATGCATTCTTCACAGCAAAATTTTACTGGTTTTGGAGAAGTAAAAGCATGTATTTCCACCATGTTTACCCAAAGGCTGAGTTAACGTTCTACTATGCAAATCTCTCATGCCACTTTTTCTCTTAGCTAAAGAATATTTCAATGGCTATTACTAGTACTCCAACATAGCTTAGAAAGACTGGCATGCGCCAGCCCCGGCTTGCCTCTCCAGCTTCGTCTCATGCATCTCCATCCCGCTGACTCTGTACTCCAGCCAGCCTGAATGTGTTTCAGTTCTTTAAAAGCACCACGAGCTCTCAGAAAGTCACTGTTTCTTTCCCTGAGTAACTTTTCCGATCTCATCTTAGCCAACATTTCCTAAAGGAATGAGTTGTTCCTCCCACACCTTACCAGGTCTGTACCAGGGACCACGTCTGAGTGCTCCTGTACTGTCTTGAGCTTCCTGTGTCAGATCCCTAATTCACTGAAATGTAGTTTACACTCCTATGGGCAAGGTCACATCTTCCTATTTTATCCACTGTATGGAGCCCAGTGCCTGGTATGGAACTAGTATTCAGTGATTATTAACTGAGTGAATGAATTTATGGTATTACTCTGGAGTGTATTACCCTCTCTTAAAAAATGTATAATTATTTTTCATAAGACTGCATAATCAACACATGATTTTTCCTGTTCACTCTCTATTCTCCACTCGTGTTTTATTCAAACCACCTAGAATTTTAATTGATATTAACATTTTTACATGTCTGCATGTTTTCAGAAATCCTTTAACAAGAGAATGACTATTATACCAAATATTTTTTAATCTAGTTATTGAATTTTATAAGTTTTACAAGTTTTATCATCACTGCTTTTTCTCTTCTGTCTTCCTCTTTCTCTTTGTCTCTGATTGATTGATTGATTTATCCTTTGATTTTGGCTTAGAAAACAATTTTTTCCAAAACTCACTGCATGTTTGAAAGGTTCTCTGTTGTCCTCTATTAAAAATAAGACAACAGGCCCAATATAAAGTGTCTTATTGTAAGTTTCATGTCACCAAACCAAAACAATTTAATTATAGTTTTGGCTCTCCCAGAAATGGAATCTGAAACTAGTCAACCAGGAAGATTACGTGATCAATACTAGTTAGTTATGTAATCTGCCTGACAGACCCCAACCATCTCCTAAAGGAAAGTGACCCTGCGATAACAAACCCACTTTTTTGCCTCATCTAACTGCCTTGTTCCAGCTCCTTTCTGCCTATAAAAGCTCTTTATTTCGTATACCTTCTTAGAGCTCCCTTCTGCTAGATTGGATGCTGCCTGATTCAAATCAAGTTTTGCTCAAATAAACTCTTCAAATTCTTAAGTTGCCTCATTTTATCTTTTAACAGCTCTTACTTTTTTATACTATCTGAGTATAGAATTCTACATTCAAAAGCATTTCCATTCAGAACTCTGAAGAGTTGGGGCACCTTGGTGGCTCAGTGGGTTAAGCCTCTGCCTTCGGCTCAGGGCTCAGGTCATGATCTCAGAGTCCTGGGATCGAGCCCCACATCGGGCTCTCTGCTCTCTCTCCTCTCTGCCTGCCTCTCTGACTACTTGTGATCTCTGTCGAATAAATAAATAAAATCTTAAAAAAAAAAAAAAAAAAGAACTCTGAAGAGTCTGACCCAGGTTTTCTCCTCATATCCCAAATTACATATGACACTAAAACCAGTTTGATTCTGATTTTTACAAGTAGTCTAGTATTTCTCCCTGGAAACTTCAAGGAATTTTTTTTTTTTTTCCTTTCTCCTTGAGGTTCACAGCACTTGCCAAGAAATAACCAGGTTTGGATCAGTTTCCCTTACATATGCTTGGCATGTTGTATGAGCATCACATCCAAAGGCATGCATGTGAGGGTTCAGTTCAAGAAATTTTTTTTTTAATTTTATTTTTTATAAACATATATTTTTTTCCCCAGGGGTCAAGAAATATTTTTTTATCAATTAGTTTTTTCAATTTTTATTCTTAATCATTCTTCCATACTTTTTAAAAATTCTATTCCCTGGGAAATTTCCTCCAGATCATTGATAGTCTCAGCTCTATTCCACCAACTCAGCCTTTGTTGTGTTTTATTTCAAACACATTTTATTACATGTTTAATGTGTAACCCTTTCCTGCTCTCTGGTTACCTGCTTTTCATGCCAGTCAGTTCTTATGTTTATGAATGCAATATTTTCTTGAATTTCTCTGCATTAACTAAATTTTGAAAATTATCTTTAACTTTTGTATTATCTTTGCTTTGATTGTGGTTGTTTGACTTCTTTTTTAAACTCTCTATCAGGCTGTTAGTTTTTCCCCACACATTTTATGATCTCTGGTTACTGATTCATATTTATGAATTAAATAAGCAGCTGATTGGCTTAACTAGTTAGTATGAGTTTCCTCAGAATTTGTCTATATCATTTTCACAAAGGCTAGTCCCAAGCATGAGAGGGTCGACTGTGGGCTCAGGGCTTTGTGGGCAAATGGGGATAGCACAATCAGATGGATTTCCTTTAGAGTATGTGGTGAGAACAAGCCAGTGAGCCAGGACCTTCTGACTGTCAACATAAGGAAATACTGTGGAAGGAGTAGACCTAACTACGCTTACTATGTTCTTTCTACTTCCTTCTTTCCTTCCTTCTTTCCATACTGGATCATAGATTTTGTTTAATTTCTGCTTCTTGGTGTTGTTCTAGCTTGCTCATATGCTGGCCGTTTATTCCAGATGTAGCTCCTCTTGTCAGCAATTCTGCACCAGTGTCTTCAGTGTGTGCCCCTCCCCCCGTCAACTCCAACCTACCCTGCTCGCTCTCCATAATGGTAACCAGAAATCAGCTCCCTGGCCTGGAATTCTGTGATGAGCCACATTGTCTTCCTAATTCCACAGTGCATGGTACAAGCCCTCTGTCTCTGTAACATGGTCACCTATCTGAGTGAATCTTTTCCTGGCAAGCCTGTGGGTTCTCTCTCTGTCCACTAGGCACTCACAAGGAGCCAATGGAAATTTCGGTCCTCTGTCCACTCCTGCTCAGACACAAGGCTGCTTTGTCACACAACTCCAGGGGGTACGATTCCCATTATTTTTTTACTATAAATAATGCCTTTGGATGCCATGACACCTGCTCCACTGTCCCTTCCACTTCAGAAAATTTTAGATAAAAGCAATTCACAAGCCTTACTCTTGAATCTTCCCACTACTAGCATCATTTTGATGCTGAGTCCGGAGAGACACAAAAGCTTTAGAGACAGAATCAAAAAGTGGATGTCACTTAAGTATCAAAGTACTTATCATTTAAATACCTATGAGAATTGTAGCCCTACAGGTGAAAAGAAAAAAAAAAATACATGACAAAAGTCCAGACCAAGATCAAGCAAAAAAGGATTTGAGTCTGATCAAGTGGTAAAGCTATTTGGATGGGAATTACAAACTTATATCAGATCTCATAAATAACTAATGTGTGATTTGAGTCCAGCAGATATGGGCTATGCACTAAATATGTTTGAGAACTATGAACTTGTGCCTGAGTGTAATACATTTTCATTAGCAAAATCACCTGAGATACCTAATACCCCATATTTCCTGCCCAGGAAAGAAAGAAAGAAAGAAAGAAAGAAAGAAAGAAAGAAAGAAAGAAAGAAAGAAAGAAAGAAAGAAAGAAAGAAAGGGGTAAAAAAGAAATCTACAACCTCAACAAGCTGAGAATTTTATCCAAAATTTACTCAAAAAAGTAACCTCGGCTACTTGGGATAGTTTAATTATTTTTATAGTGAATGCCTAACCCTTGAAGAGCTTTAGAATTAAATATAGCTGTAGTTATCAGACTTCAGCATGCATCAGACGGACCTACAGGTCTTATTAAAACATAAACTCCTGAGTTTCATGATAATTTCAGATTGAGGAGGTTCCTAGGTGATGCTGATGCTTCCGGTTCTGGGGCCACATTTAAGGACTAAAAAACAGAAATGGAAGTAAAAGCAAAATCAGTAATATTAATATTTTGTGTTATATTTGGGAATAGTCTTTAATTGCTTGTAATCTTTAAGAGAATTTAGAATATTAGAACATTTAAAGATCAGCATTATGCTTCCAATTTAAATATGCAATTAAGTTATTGATTTAGACTTAGAGGTACAAGGTTTAGGTTGAGAGGTACAAGAATGTTTGAACAGGTGTAAAAACAGTATCGGAATACTCAAAAGATTTAAAATTGTTACAATCCAATTACTAAGATACACATACATTTAATTCATGAGATTTTCAAGGTGTGTTTTGGCACTTGGGAAAGTTTGCTTGTTAGACAAACTACTTAAAGACAAAACCAACTATACTAAATATATGTGTGCAGTTTCAAACTGCTTAAGAGAATATAATTAACCAAATTATAAAATCTTCCTTAAAACTGATGTTAAAATTTGCTATACTAATAAACATATAAATAAGTAAAATTATAAGATTTGTAATTTGGATTTCAATGTATAATAAATCTAGAGATAGATTTATTTAAAAATATCAGTGAAACAAGTAATAGTTTAAAAAAATAAACTTCTGGATAATATTTGCTGTGTACACATGCCACTGTCAAGGATGTCTCACCTACACTGAAACAAATACATGAGAGATTCTTTTGTGTTTCTGTCTACTTCCCCTCTTCCAATACTGTTTGTGGGGTTTGGGAAAGAGGTATGTTAGGATATCTGTTTATAGCTGCTTCTAACATTTTTCTTCTAACTACTTCCCCTCTCCCTCATTCAGGGATCAGAACGAGAAGTTCTCATTCCACTGGATTACACCACCTATCAATCTTATCGCCTCATACCTGAAACCTTATCCTTATAAGGTTTGGGATATTACCCAGTGTGCTGGTCTAACAGTGTTAGCTCCAGCAGGGGCAACTCATAGCTTTAAGATTCGGGTTGTGGAAAACTTGAAGTGTCAAAGTTACACAGAGTAGTATCACAGAGTACCAACCTGTCTTATAAGCATAATTAGTATGTCTCATGTTTCCTCAGCTTATAATACCAATAAAATCATATTTATGTTAGTCCTTCAAAATCTTGTGTTTCCCTGTCCACTCCTTGCTTGGCAGGAATTCCAGTATTTTCTTAATGTTTCCGTTTTTAACTATTTCTGAGACTCAATGCCTATAAATCATCCCAAGTGACTCTCAGTGCTCATTGTGAGAGTAGGAATTTAGGTACCCACCTTGAAGTTGGGCTTCAAAACTATATCATCAGTGCTGATTGTGTGGGAAACTAATCAGCACTAGTTAACTGCTAGGGGCAACCCTACAGAGCCTTTCAAAATGAGGGAGGATCCTCTCTTCTTCTGTGTTGTCCTTCAGCCAAGCTACACAGGTGTCCTTCAGGTGTCCTTCAGCCAAGCTACACAGGCCCCAAAGTGTTGTAGGTCACCTGTATATACAAAAACATTTGAGCAAAGGCCATTTCCCCTGGGAAGCACACATGCAGTCAGATACTAGGGTGGGTCCTGGTGTCTGCTCTACATGGAATGGAAAACCACCATTCCTTTCCAATCCTTAAACTCTGCCTCTCCATACGCACACAGGTTCAGACTCCTTATTCGTAGGTAGAACATATTGTCCTTGCAATTTGTATACAGTTGGCAGCCACTCCCATCCAGCAGATGTAGTTATATATATAACATTTATGGAGGAGGGGTCAGATTTCTAGTCCTTTTCTGCCCTCAGAGAAACTTATGAGTCTCATGTGTAACCTGCTGGATACAAAACATTTGGAAGAAAGGACACAACAAATTCTGCCCACTAACAGTACGTAGTGGTTATAGATACAGATATAGAAATGTGACATATATCTCATCCAGAGCCAACAGACTGTGCTCTTGAAGCTGTCTTACAGCTAAAATGAGCATCACACGTATATGTGAATATTTTTATAAACATTTCACTTTGCCACAGGGAAGTTAAATCTCATCCTTAAAACTATAGACTGGAGATAACTTACTTTAGTATTTAACTGGTTTTATCTTTAAACTTATTTTCAAATAAGCACACCTCTGTGTATTTATTAACCAACAAGTTAACCAAAAGACACAACAGTTGCAGAAACTGATCCTGAGATGGTGTTCATGACATAATTGTAAAAAACTGATAATTCTTCCCTAGGTGCTAAATTTATTATCAGAGAAATATGATATAAACTAATAGTTTATTATCATTTTACATGATAATAGCAATAGACTGAGAAATACTATTCTTACATTTTTCTTTTTCTAGTGCCAAGAGCATATATCTTGAAAAGAAAAAAACACAAGTAGGTGTATCAATTAGAATGTTTTTACCAGCAAGGAATAGAAAATACAACTTACTTAACAAATAAGGTTATTGAACGTCATGTAACAAAAGTCCAGAGGCAGGGCGGGCTTCAGAGCTACTTGACTTATGGCTCCTTTTGTTATTATGATCTCTTGTTTATTTTCTTTTTCTGCTCTCACAAATATACATCAGCTTCATCCAAAGGCTAGTCACCCTTTGCTTTCCTGAGATGGTTGCAATCAACAAGTGGGGCTATAGATCTCTTCGTTCAGCAAGAATAGTAGGAAAAAAATTCTCTCTCAAAAGGTTTGAAATTAAAGATCTTCCTATCAGCCATCTTGGACCAATTTAAATCACCAGCCCAGCCCCGGACTGATACAAGCCAGGGTTTTGCCCTGAACTAGCAAGGTTAAATCACATCTATTACAACTTCCCTAATGGCAGGAAAGACTTGATGTGTCTGCTAAAAACACAGATTTATGAGACCCCCAACTCAGACCTACTAAATCAGAATTTCAATAGAAGAGTCTGATAATCTATATATATTAAAAGATTTTCAGGTGAGTTTTACAATCTGGGGAATTTGAGAAACCTGCAGATGGGCCAGAATCCACAACTGGATTTGGGATGAGGTCAGCTCTCTGAGTCTTAAAAGGTACATGCAGATACCTCAACAGGTTGTGGTTCAGATAGCATGGAGGAAACCAGAAGAGACCCCAGATATCTAGTTGCAGTAGCAACTACAGCAGCTAATTTTATCTTCTTAGCTCTTTACTCTGAGTTCTTCCCCCTCGATGATATCTTTCCTATTCTACCTCCACAGGTGCTCCCCACGCTCCCCCCCTGCCCCCCACATGGCACGATTCTCATACCAATTCCAATTATGGGTACCAGGTTGGGAGCACCTTACTGAAAATATTGGAACCAAAGGGTCATCACTGGTGACAAATTTTTCTCCAGACTTTCTCTATATTCGGCCACCTCAGAAGTGGGACAACTCAAATGCAAAGGTAAACAAGAAAGAGTGAATCTAAAGTTCCTAACAAATTGAAACTCTCTTCACCTTTTCCATAAAGGGACAAGAAATCATCTAGCCTTTCTGTGAAAATTGCCACTTGACCCAGAGGAATGACTGCATGTTTAATATCTCTAGATAGGAGCATCTGTTTTATTATTCTTTGTTGAGTGGCCCTTATATAATTCAGTATACAGCCATTTTATTCATCTTTGTGCAAAATTCCTTCTCTGACTGAAGCTTTTAGACAATTCACATGAAAATATTTTCTTATAAATGCTGATTATTTTATAGATATTAAATCAAGTAGAAAACACCCTATAACATATGTATGTAGACAAAAACATGAGTCCATGTATAACTGAGGAAGCTTTCTCTAATAATTACCATGCTCTTTGCACAGTCCTTGACCAGCTACAATGGATTTTCATGAATTGAATTAGTTATTTACTATTGTCCCTCTCCCTAACTTATTTTTATCTTTCCTTGTTAACAGGCAAACCTTATGGTATTATGTTTGTGTTTTTAATTTTCCTAAAATGAAAACTCCATTTGGGAAGGGATTTTATCTATTTTGTTCGTGCCTGTTTCCTGTGTCTAAAGGAGAACAGGGTGCTCAAAACACATGTAATTAAGTCAATCACCTCCACCACTTCTTCAACCCCACTGCCATGGCTTTAGTGCCATTATGGTCTCTTACAAGGATCAGCAAACAGCAACCTGTGGCTTAGATCCAGCCTGCCACCTGATTCTGTAAATAAAGTTGTTCTGAAATAGAGCCACATCCATTTGTTTACATAGGATTTGTGGCTGCTTTCACACTACTACAGCAGAGTTGAATCTTTGTGACAAAAACACTATCTAGACTGCAAAACCTAAAATATTTACTCTCTGATTTTTATAGAAAAAGTTTTCCAATGCTGGGTCAATAGCAACAGTTTATAAGTCATCTTTTCACCCAGCACTATCACCGCCTGTCTCTTTTTTTTTTAATTTTTAAATTTTTTTTAATAAACATATAATGTACTATTAGCCCCAGGGGTACAGGTCTGTGAATCGCCAGGTTTACACACTTCACAGCACTCACCATAGCACATACCCTCCCCAATGTCCATAACCCCACCACCCTCTCTCTTACACCCCTCCCCCCTCAGTTTGTTTTGTGAGATTAAGAGTCTCTTATGGTTTGTCTCCCTCCCAATCCCATCTTGTTTCATTTATTCTTTTCCTACCCCTCAAACCCCCCACGTTGCATCTCCACTTCCTCATATCAGAAAGATCACATGATAGTTGTCTTTCTCCGATTGACTTATTTCGCTAAGCATAATACCCTCTAGTTCCATCCACATCGTCGCAAATGGCAAAATTTCATTTCTTTTGATGGCTGCATAGTATTCCATTGTATATATATACCACATCTTCTGTAGCCATTCATCTGTTGATGGACATCTAGGTTCTTTCCATAGTTTGGCTATTGTGGACATTGCTGCTATAAACATTCAGGTTCACATGCCCCTTTGGATCACTACATTTGTATCTTTAGGGTAAATACCCAGTAGTGCAATTGCTGGGTCATAAGGTAGCTCTATTTTCAACTTTTTGAGGAACCTCCATGCTGTTTTCCAGAGTGGTTGCACCAGCTTGCATTCCCACCAGCAGTGTAGGAGGGTTCCCCTTTCTCCACATCCTCACCAGCATCTGTCATTTCCTGACTTGTTAATTTTAGCCATTCTGACTGGTGTGAGGTGATATCTCATTGTGGTTTTGATTTGTATTTCCCTGATGCCGAGTGATGTGGAGCACTTTTTCATGTGTCTGTTAGCCATCTGGATGTCTTCTTTGCAGAAATGTCCGTTCATGTCCTCTGCCCATTTCTTGATTGGATTATTTGTTCTTTGGGTGTTGAGTTTGCTAAGCTCTTTCTAGATTTTGGATACTAGCCCTTTATCTGATATGTCATTTGCAAATATCTTCAGTTGTCAGTTGTCTTTTGGTTTTGTTGACTGTTTCCTTTGCTGTGCAAAAGCTTTTGATCTTGATGAAGTCCCAATAGTTCATTTCTGCCCTTGCTTTCCTTGCCTTTGGCGATGTTCCTAGGAAAATGTTGCTGCGTCTGAGGTCGAAGAGGTTGCTGCCTGTGTTCTCCTCAAGGATTTTGATGGATTCCTTTCTCACATTGAGGTCCTTCATCCATTTTGAGTCTATTTTCATGTGTGGTGTAAGGAAATGGTCCAATTTCATTTTTCTGCATGTGGCTGTCCAATTTTCCCAACACCATTTGTTGAAGAGGCTGTCTTTTTTCCACTGGACATTCTTTCCTGCTTTGTCAAAGATCAGTTGACCATAGAGTTGAGGGCCTATTTCTGGGCTCTCTATTCTGTTCCATTGACCTATGTGTCTGTTTTTGTGCCAGTACCGTACTATCTTGATGATGACAGCTTTTTAATAGAGCTTGAAGTCCGGAATTGTGATGGCACCAACTTTGGCTTTCTTTTTCAATATTCCTTTGGCTATTCAAGGTCTTTTCTGGTTCCATATAAATTTTAGGATTACTTGTTCCATTTCTTTGAAAAAAAAAATGGATGAGATTTTGATAGGGATTAAACGTGTAGATTGCTTTAGGTAGCATAGATATTTTCACAATATTTGTTCTTCCAATCCAGGGCATGGAACATTTTTCCATTTCTTTGTGTCTTCCTTAATTTCTTTCATGAGTACTTTATAGTTTTCTGAGTACAGATTCTTTGCCTCTTTGGTTAGGTTTATTCCTAGGTATCTTCTGGTTTTGGGTACAACTGTAAATGGGATTGACTCCTTAATTTCTCTTTCTTCTGTCTTGTTGTTATATCACCTTCTCTCTTATACACTCATACCCCGGGTGTCTTCTTCACTGGCCCCAAGGAAATCCTTCTAAAATACATATATGAATTTGTCAGTTCTCTGACTCCTTCCCTAAAATATTCATCAGCTGACCCCTGAGGTAATTTGTTATGCAGCAACAGAAAACTAATACACTGTGTTAATGGAAAAAAAGAAAATTATTTAAAGTCTTGCTAAGTGCTGGAAAGACATTAATTTGGAATGACAGCACCTATCTTGTGATCACTGCAAGTAGAACATTCTATGTACAGTACTCAGGTTCTCAAGTATCAGGCCCTTTATGATGAGAATATCCCAAGAGAGAAGTTCATAGTCTCTATAAGTGTAGAGTGGTCAGCTGGTTTTTTTGAGCCAAGGAAGTAAGGATGGATTAGCATTTGTGTAGTTTGGATTAGACAGTTTTATATTCTTGAGTTCAAGTTTTCTTCAGAGTCAAAAGGACAATTAAGCAAGTAGTTCAGCTATCTGCAAGAGCCCAATGCAAATTCTTGTAGTGCCAAAGTTAAAAATAGTATCAAATCAAATGGTAAAATCTAGAAAGGGAAGAATATTCTGACCTTGAAGTGTAAATTTAGAGGTTGTTGTATCAGTCAGGAAAATATATGTTATAGTGTAGTAACATAAGATCTCTGACTCATAGTTTACAAAAATAAAAGTTTAATTTTTGCTCAAATGCTAGGCCCATCATTGTTTGGCTAGAGCTCTGCTCAACTTTCACATCTCCTGAGGCATGGAAATGAACGTGGCAAAACATGCACTGGTGGTTGAGGTTCCTGAATAGAACAGACACACATCACTTCTGTATACTTTTCATTGGTTAAAGCAAATCATGTGGCCTGTATTGGGGTTCTTTAGAAAACAGAACCAACAGGGAGTTTGTGTGTGTGTGTGTGTGTGTGTGTGTGTGTGTAGAGAGAGACTGATTTATTTTAAGAACTTGGCTCACACAATTGTGGAGACTGGTGAGTCCCAAATCTGCAAGATAGGCTGGCGGACTGGAAAGAATTGATGTTGTAACTTGAGTAGAAAGGCAGTCTATTAGCATAATTTCCTCTTTCTCTTAAGACCTTCAGTTGTTTGGACAAGGCCCACCACATTATGCAGAAGAATCTACCTTCCTCAAAGTCTACTGATTTAAATGTTAATCTCATCTGAAAAATACCTTCACAGAAACATCTAGAATACTATTTGGCCAAATATCTGGGACTATAACTAGATAAGATGACACATGAAATTAACCACCACATGGCCCCCATAGCTAACTTTTTAAGTTTAAATTCAATTAGCCAATATATAGTAGAACATTAGAGTTCAGTAATTCATCAGTTGTATATAACACACAGTGCTCATTATATCACATGTTCTCCTTAATGCCTGTTACCAAGTTACCTCATGCCCCCACCCATCGCCCCTCCAGCAACCCTCGGTTTGTTTCCTATAGTTAAGAGTCTTTCTCACGGTTTGTCTCCCTCTCTAATTTCTTCCCATTCATTTTTCCCTCCCTTCCCCTATGATCCTATATGCTATTTCTTATATTCCACAAAGGCAATTCCATATAATTGCCTCTCTCTGATTGACATATTTTGCTCAGCATAATACCCTCCAGTTCTATCCACATTGATTTAAATGGTAAATTTTCATCATTTTGATGGCTAATATTCCATTGTGTGTGTGTGGGGGGGGGTGTATACACACCATATTTTCTTTATCCACTCATCTGTCGATGGATAACTGGGCTCTTTCCACAGTTTGGCTGTTGTGGACATTACTTCTATAAACTTTTGGGTGCATGTGCCCCTTTGGATCACTATATCTGTTTCTTTGTGGTAAATACCTGGTAGTGCAATTGCTGGGTCATAGGGTAGCTCTATTTTTTATTTCTTGAGGAATCTCCACACTGTTTTCAAGAATGGCTGTACCAGCTTACATTCCCACCAATAGTGTAAGAGGGGAACCCTTTCTCTACATCCTCGTCAGCATTTGTTGTTTTCCTACTTGTTATTTTTAGCCATTCTGACAGGTGTGAAGGGGTATCTCATTGTGGTTTTGATTTGTTTTTCCCTGATGCCAAGTGATGTTGAGCATTTTTTCATGTGCCTGTTGGCCATTCATATGTCTTCTTTGGAGAAATGTATGTTCATGTCTTCTGCTCACTTCTTGACTGGATTATTTGTTTTTTGGGTGTTGAATTTGATAAGTTCTTTCTAGATCTTGGATATTAGCTCTTTATCTGATATGTCATTTACAAATATCTTCTCCCATTCAGGAGTTTGCCTTTTAGCTTTGTTGACTGTTTCCTTAGCTGTGCAGAAGGTTTTTTTGGTTTTTTGTTTTTGTTTTTGTTTTGTTTTGTTTTGTTTTTTTATCTTGATGAAGTCCCAGTAGTTCTTTTTTTGTTTGTTTGTTTCTTTTGCCTTTGGAAATGTGTGTAGTAAGAAGTTGCTGCAGCTGAGGCCAAAGAGGTTGCTGTCTGTGTTCTCCTCTAGGATTTTGATGGATTCCTGTCTCATACTTAGTTAGGTCTTTCAATGATGCCCACCCCCCCACCATACCTAATTTCTAAGGAAGTAAGGAACTACAATTTTACCATAGGTTTGGAAGGTAAGGAATTAGAAACATTTAGTGAACAGCACTAAAGAAAAATCCAACCAATCAAGGAAGCTAGAGAGACCTGTTTTGCCATGTATCTGTTTCCCTGACCTGAGCAGGACAAAAAACTAGACACTGATGAGTCAGCTATTGGGACTAAAAATAAATTAAGATTAAATGTCTAGTGAGAGGCTAGAGAGATTCTGGCATAATATGTATAGACCAACTTTAAGGACAGATGCAGCTCTGAACTTCATGGTTACCGGGCACAAGGTTTGTTTGAAGATCTCAAGAAGGTGATTTAACTGGGGAGAAAGAAGGCAGACAAACTGGGATTTAGAAGGATATGGAATATTTACACTCAGAAATTCACAGGGTATGTCTACTTTCATAGCTCCTTCTTAATTGATGAAACCCTGTCAACATACTTCCCTAAGCAATTATAAAGACCTTTAACCAAAGAGGTTAGTCTGCTATGACATGAGAATAAATGCCCTCCTGCACTTTTGTCTTACTGGAGGAAAATTATGTCCTAGGTCTTAAAATATCAAGGGTTTTTTTTTTTTTTTAATTTGGTTTCTTTTTCTTAGTGAAAATTTAAAGGTGATAAATTTAAACACTTCAAAAATCTCACTGCTTTTAAAAAGCTGAAAGACAAAATGTATATAATGCTAATAAATTAGGTTACTTACAAAATTTATGGAAATACTATAATAATGTTTAAATCACCTCATGGTAAAATTATAGCATATATCTAATTTATATAATATAAATATATAAAAAGTGAATATTTAACATATGATTAAATGTTATTTATATATACATATTTGAAAAGGTAAAGGTAGGTTCACAATCATAGCTTTCTCATTTAGTTGGAAGACATAAGGCTTGGAAATTATGATTTTTCCATTTCAAAGTAGTTTTGAAATAACTCTATTTTATATCCACATCAATACTGAAAACAATATAACAATATAACTATCTTTTTCTCCTCAATAAAATCTGCAAGTAAAAAGGCACAGACACAAGCCCCAGACATAAAAAAGTAATTTCTGCAATTTCTTACAGATAGGAGTCATATTGTATCTAGTGAGGTCATACTCTACCACTAATTTTCACTAATTTCTTTTCTTAGAGAAGAGCATGTGGTTTGGAAAAGGGACTTGATGGCAAACCCCTATTACAAAGCTTTTTTTTTTTTTTTTAACTTTTCAAATTCAAGGTTATAAATTAGGGAAAGAGTCTACCTACCCACAGTATTGCCAATAGAAATGTCTTACAATCTCTCTTATCTCAGGATATACCTTAAAAGTCAACCCTAGACTTTTAAGCAACACTTAAAAGTCAACCTTAACCTGGTCCGAAGAATAAGTGAGCCCTAAATCAAGATGCAATCATTAGCAAAGCAACTGTGTCAGCTGAGCTGCCACAGGTTGCCCATTCGGGAGTATATGTACCTCTGCGGCGTGATGAGGCACCTTCATGTGCTTGGGGATTCCTGCAGTTACCTCTTAACGGAGATTCCTGTGGCCATCCCTGTCTCCCTAATATCAAAAGGTCAATTCTCAAGAGAGCATTCAGAGTGATACTATGAAAACAAGATTCCTGTGCACAAAACCATTCCACAACCTCCTCTTTCCTCAGAATAAAGGCCTACATCTTTGAAACCACCTGTAAGATCTTCTATGACCCAAACCTCTGTAATCCCTCTCTAGTTTTTCTGCTTAGAATGCTCTTTCCCAGGTATAAGAACAGCAATGCCCTGACCAACTTGAGTTTTTCTCAGATGTCACCTCCTTAATAAAAAAAGCCACCTCTTATCACCGTATTTAAAATTGCCCCCAATTCTGACTCTCTTCATTCTTCTTGTTCTGTTCCATTTTTTCTTTTTTTCTAGAATACAATTTGTATTTATACTAAAATTTTTCTATAATACCTTTTCCTATAAAGCTTATCACTATCTGAGGCTGCTGGGTGGCTCAAAGCCTCTGCCTTCAGCTCAGGTCATGATCCCAGGGTGCTGGGATCGGACCCCACATCAGGCTCTCTGCTCAGCAGGGAGCCTGCTGCTCCCTCTCCCTCTGCCTGCCACTTCCCCTGCTTGTGCTCGCTGTATCTCTGTCAAATAAATAAATAAATAAATAAATAAATAAATAAATAAAAATTTTTTAAAAATAAAACTTAAAAAAATAAAACTTACCACTATCTGATGTAAAATGTTCTTGTTTATTATATTTCTCATCTTCCCCTACTTTCTTTCATTCCTTTGCTAGAATGTTAGCTTAATGAGGGTAGTTGTCCTGGTAAGTGATACAGCTGCCTAGAACAGTACCTATACAAAAAAGACACTCAAAAATATATATTGAATGAAAACAATGACTGCAGTAACTGGTGAATGGGCAGAGATTCAGAGAGTTATTGGTAGGAAGAAATATTAATAATAATGTACCATTATAATTAATTTCAATAAATGGAGTCTAATACTAATATTAATTACTGCTTTCCGACCTGAGCGCTAGTCTAACCAGAACATAGCTATAGAAAGTAAGAAGTCTATAACTGATTTTGTTGTGATGGAGAATAAATTTTCACATTTATATGGATCTTTATCATCTCCAAAGTGTATTTATTTATTTTTATTTTTTCATATAATATCATTTTTTGGTGAGAACATTTAATATCTACTCTCATAACAACTTTCAAGTATATAATACAAAATTATCAACTATAATCACCATGCTGTATATTAGATTCCCAGATCTTATTAATCTTATAACTAGAAGTTTGTATCCTTTGACCAACATCTCCTTATTTCCTCAACCCCAACCCCTAGTAACCACTACTCCACTCTGCAGTAGAGACCCAGTAAAGTTTTAACAACTGAGGAATATGGGTGAAGGGTATATGGAAGTTCTTTATTTAAAAAAATGTAAATTTTAATTCTAGTAAAGTTAATATACAATGTTATATTAGCTTCAGGTGTGCAATATAGTGATTCAAGAATTGTATATCTCACCCAGAGCTCATCACAAAAATTGCCCTCCTTAATTCCCACCACCTATTTCACTCATCCCCCCACCACCTCCACTCTGGTAACCATCAGATGTTCTCTACAGTTAAGAGTCTGGTTTGCATGGTTTGTCTCTTTTTTTCTTTGTTCATTTGTTTTGTTTCTTAAATTTTACATGAGTGAAATCATATGGTATTTATCTTTCTCTGACTTTTTCAATTCAGCATTATACCCTCTAGTTCCATCATGCTGTTGTAAATCCGAGATTTTATTTTTGATGGCTGAGTAATATTCTATGGTATATACATATTGTGTGCACGTGTGTGTGTGTGTGTGTGTGTGTATTTCACATCTTCTTTGTCCATTCATCTATTAGATTTAGCATTTTCATATTCTTTGGGTTAATATCCAAAGTGTTTTTATAAGCACTGTTATTCTTATACAATAAACTTATGAAGTAAAAATTACCATTTTGTCTTAAGGATTCAGAAATTGAGTCTCAGAAACTGAGTTTCAGAAACTGAATATAAGAAATTTACCTAAGAATAAATAAGCCCTGGTATTTCCTTCCTGGTCTTGAGCCCTCTCTAGTATATCCTCTACCAAGGGCTGCCGTGAAGAAGAAAAGTCCTATTTATACAAGTTGGTTTAGAACTCTTCTACCATCATCAAGTCAAGATGTGTGAGACTCTCTCACATTTGTATTTCACAAATTGAAAGTTGACTTTCAGGGCCTTCTTTCATCTTTTAAGAGATATTAATTTTTATTTCAGACTGATGGTACTTAAGTCCAGAATGTGTTGTAATAGAGGTCCCAACATAACTGGTAAGCTATATGATTGGCTCTGGACCCTATAACTTTTGGGAGCTGCATTCCCAGTTCAGAGTCACAGGAGTTGAGTGCAGGTTTAGGGTCTGCCTGTGTGAGCCTTTCCTTCTTTTGGGTTTCTTGCTTGGGCAGCCCACTGCCCAGCTTTATCTTCCTGCCATCCCATGCTGCTTGCATAGAAAGTTCCTCCTGAGCATAGCAAGACAAACTTGAACAAACTATCACGAATGAGAGCATTCTAATTTAAAACTTACAAGTCCAGTGTATAACTCAAATATCGGCAGAGAACAATAGCTCCCAGATTGGCTTTACTGTACGAAAACACTGTACAGATGAGGAACAGAGAGAATGCAGTTCGAGTGGGCACTTTATATGGAGAGTCCTATGGTGGTATCAGCAAAGTTAACAACTGCATGAGTGTAGGCAGTGAGTTGAGCCAGTATCCCTCAGAGCATCAGCTGAACTCTGTGGACATGAGCCATGTTACCAACGACCTAACCCATTTTCTTACGCTCAGACTTTCTCACTGGGGTCAAGAGGAAATTCCCGGGAGCCCTATGTGAAGGGCTACTTTTACGCTTTCCAGGTAGATCCCAGGCACCACCTTAATTGTTCAGAAGCAAACAACAATAACAACAACAAAAAGAACAAAACAATAACAAAAACCCTAGGTATTACATGGATAGAAAAAAGTATCAGGATATCGAAGCAAACAAAGCTACATTGTTATAGCCAGTCCTTCTAGGTTTCTAAAATTTAGCTGTATCAAAAAACCTACTGTGAACTGGGAGTTAGGAGGTCAGACTTCTACTCCTGGCTTTGCAAATAAACCACTGAATGACCTTAACAGATCACCAAAACTTGGGAGATCCTGTTCCTTCAGTATATGATAAGAGGGTTGGACCAAAAGACTACAAAGGTCCCTTCAAACTCTAAAGTCTAATTAATCTATGCTCGAGCTAATTCATGGTTAATCTTCCCTTGCTAGACCCCTGGAAGTTCTAATAAAGGTTTTCCATGTATCAGGAATGTGCCATATGCCGAAAATCCTGATGATGAGCCCAGTGCCAGACACCAAACTAAATGCTTCCCCACAAGTCGTCGCCTCAGTCCTGTGAGGCCAGAACACTCTGTTTCACAGCTGACATAACTGGGGCTGAGGAGAAACTTGACTCAGGGATGTCTGACTCTCAGACAGCTCCTGTCCCTTTATTCCTTTTACATACATAGCCTCTCATGACCAACTGCTTTTCGTGACCACTGGAGCTTTGCAGAGCCAAATGTGAAAAAACTGCCACCATGTATTTAGATTAACAAGTGAGGCAAAAAATGTGGAGCTAAGGCAAACTTAGAGTTCATATTTCAGCTAATTTTACACATATGGATAAAGACACTGGGGGAAGTTTAAGAAATTAAGAAGTGACAAATGGAGGACGAGGGTCCCTATTTCCTGCCTCCGTTTCTTCTTTCCTTTTATTCCACAATTCCCAAAGTAACTATATGGTATGACATGAATGTTAGAAAAGATGATTATGGACCATAAATATTCATTTCTTCTCAGGGACTGCCTGATGACTCTCTTTGAGTACTCCTTTTAGCCTTCTTTTTCTTTACTGATTCAGGCAGGACTATGCATAGAACACATTCAAACGAGAAGAATGTAGAGCTTTTTTTTTTTTTTTTTTTAAATGGCAGGTGCTTTTAATTATACCACTTCACTCATCTCTTTGTACATATGGATAAAGGGAATAATTGAAATTTACAGCCTTGAAGGCATAAAACTTAAAGTTTCAGCTACTATTTAAAAGTTGTGGTGATTTTTTTATTCACATAAGTAAAAATAAACATTTTTTTCTGCATCTTAAACAGCTCTGAAGATCTCAGAGGCTGAAAATAAATTCACTGAGTTGCTAATAATGCACAAATTTACCAATAATACTTGATGTCTAATCTTCTAAAGAGGAAGAAAATGCATTGATACCTTAAGCAGTGAAAATGAAACTCGTTTAAAACAAAGTTGATCAATGAAAACAAAACAAAGCAGCAGACAGAAATGCAATGATTAGAAGCCCAGCAGCCAGGACACTGAGCACAGAATGGGGGCATATTTTAAATGAAAAGAACCCACCGGTAGTGAATTGAATGAGCACGTAGGTATAACCTAGTTATGTGTGTGTGTATGTTTGTGTGTGCTTGTATATTACACTTGTTACAAACTCCTCTTCTGCCTATTTAAATTGATCATCATGAGATAAACATAATATTGGATATTATTTAAATCTGCTCAAAACCCAAAATAACTAGAAGAAGATCTAGAGTCACACCATTCTGTCCTCAGATTGTGTTAAAAAAAAAAAAAAAAGGTTTCGCTTTAAAGATTAACTTTCATGTCTTCTCTTCCAAATACGCGTCTATACTTTTAGTCTCTAGAATAAAGACCCAGAGCCAAATTCTATGAAGTAATGACCAATACAATCATTTTTCTTTTTCCCTCTCCAAATAACAATTTCTGAGACTGGATTGTTGACAATAAAATGCTCTGGGAGAGAAGGACAGGAGTATATTTGTTAAAGTTTGCTCAACACTGTAAACAAGAGCTAGTTTCTTGACAATACTACTACTATTATCATTATTTTTTTTTACCTAAAGCATTCCAGGCTTGGGTAGGGATGGAGGGCAGAGTTGGAGGGGATAGGCAAAGTGCACAGTTGTTAGGAGGCCTGAATCTAAACATATATCCCTAGAAACTTGGCCACTGATACTTGGGGAGACGAAGTTCTATGGCCAAGGAGAAGTGCAATTATATTAAATAATGTGGGAAGGGATTATTGACCTGGCCCTTGAGCCTTGTTAGCACTGATGAATCTATTAGATTTCAAACTGAAAGTGGAGGCTTGAGCAAATGGGATAAGCATACCCTTCCCACTTGCCCCTCGTGTTACTTTCTCCACCTGGAATGTTCTCCCTTTCTAGTCCTCCAAGTCCATCAGATTCCATATCCACCATGAAGCCACCCACTCACATCTTGTTTCTATAGCTCGCCAAGTACTGCAAGTACTGAGAAGCACATTAGCACTTTACCAATTTGCTTTTGCATTTTATTTTTCTTCAGTGCTTTATCTTACTCTTTTTTAAAAGCTCATTTCTCCTACCTGGGTACATGTTAACTCTCTTTCTAGAAATCATACTTTAACTAGACCCTATAAAACCCTCAACACATATTAGATATTTAGCAATTAATTATTAAGTTGCTCTCTGATGGATTTTGAAGAAAGAGCATAGCACTGGAGTGACACCTAGATATGCTTCACACTTTATATTCTGGGGGAAGAAAAATTACAGAGGCCCTTCCCAGTCTGTCGAACACTTCCAACTCTCTGAGCTACCTGACAATTGCTCATCCCTTTTAATCCTGTTTCCCTACTTAACTATAAAGAGAAAGACTTACAAATGAGCTACCTAACTGCCATGGCCCTTAGTTGAAGTCAACTAGTTTAAGATGAATTTTCTTCTGCTTACTAAGAGAAGGGTTCACTGTTTTGCTATCATGTCAACTCAGCAGGAAATTCTCCTTCCTGCTTAGAAGTCATTCAAATCTCCTAAAAATCTAGCACATGTTAGAACACTGAATACTGAATTTAGAACTTTGAAATAATCAGGGGCACCTGAGTAGTGCAGTCAGTTGAGCATCTGACTCTTGGTTTCGGCTCAGGTCATGATTTCGGCTCAATGCATGGGATTGAGCCCTGCATTGGGCTCTGCTCTCAGCATGGGGTCTGCTTAAAGATTCTCTCTCTCCTACTGCCCCCCCCACACTGCCAATCTTACCCTTGCTCTCACTCTCTCTCTCTCTCAAATACATTAAAAAAAAATCTGAAATAATCAGACAAGCCTCCTTTAAGGGATAGGATGGTATTTGACTTCGATTCTTCAGAAAGTAAAAATTCCTGGAATCAAGGAACTTTATCATATAGAAGTAGCCATTTGCTTCCATATGATAGGATGAAAGATTACATTGAGAGCAGATTTTTTTAAAAGAGATTTTAAACAGATTAATTTGCCACTGAAATTTTTGAAAAAATACATAGTGAAGTACGCAACATAACTGCTGGGATTCATTTTATGATTTTATGTTTTTAGTTTGATATGTATGGCTCACTTCTCCTCAGAAATTCTTCAAAGCCTGTAGTCAAACCTTATACATTTTTTTGTGTACTTCACAATACCTCAGTAACTTTAAGACAGGACACTGTCATGCCTAAATTGTACATTTAATAACTGCTTTTTGAATCGAAGATAAAGAGACTTTGATCTCTTTCCAGTGTATTTAAAAATCTAAAACAAAATTGGCTTCAGAGCTGAGGTAGTAAGCTAGCAGCCTGTCAGCTGGCTACACTGGGTGCAGAAATGTATTTTCTTTGGATGCGGTATTGTGTTTTACATTTTTTGGAAAATTTTCTTTTAAAAACCAAGGGATTTTTTACATACAGTCAGATTTTTGTTTTGCCTTTAAAAACTGGAAGATCTGGCAAACCAGAACTTAATTCCATTATGGCAACAATCAGCTGGCGCGGTATCTGCTTTGAACAGGGACACCCTCTCCAACTTTCTGCAGTCTACAGCCCCTTGTGGTGCTCACAAGACTGTCTCACTATAGACTATCTCACTCATTTACATTACCTGCCAGATTAAGAATCCCTGCTTCAAAGGGTAACTCATTTCTTCTATCACTTGAAAACTTGTCATTTTAAAAATGCAATCTGCTTTCAGTATTACCCAGAAAGAGCCTACAAGGGTGAAGTTTTGTGGAGAAATAGATCGTCTTCAGATTTCATGTGGTCACAGTAATTAATCACCTACCTGTTCAATGACACAATCAGTTCCCCAGTAATGAATATCTTGTAAACAGAGAATTACCAGAGAGAATCAATGCTATTCGATATTTTGGGGGGAAAGGGAAGGAGGAGGAACAAGAATAAGAACAGGAACCACCACCACCACCAAAGTTGAAATACTTTTTCTACAAAAATATGCCTGCTAATTTACAAACAGGGAAACAGAAAAAAGGTGTCCTCTACCTAAATTCTCTCATAGTATACTTTCCAAAGTTCTCCTGGTAAGAATTAACTTCTCTCCCCATGTTCATGTCTTATTTTTTATATTCACCCACATTCACTCTTTTAATCTGCTATATCGCTTGAAATACCATAGCCCACAACAACACACTCTGTATCTCCTCCCCAGTGGCTCCTCCTATCTTCTGTCTTACAAAGAATTGCAGTTCATATGATTTTCCTGCCACTCATCAGGGGCTCATATTAGTTCTGGACACAGGGTTTTGGTAATGTCCCCCTCTCACTAATACCATGGCACATCTTAACTGCAATTTAGAGGCTTTACTGAGCAATCAATCAGGAGATACATTTATTCTTAGGGTATACATAATATCATGACAGTTTGGATGAATCAAATCAAAACAAACCAATGAAGCAACTTGAAGAAGGCAGTGCACAAAATCAATAATAAATCTGAAAGCATACCATATTTTTCTTTTTTCAACCCCAATATAAGCTGCTTCTTTAGCAATATACTGTTTAGGTTGTTTTCAGGTACCAATTTAGCTCATGGCATACAACCATTCCCAGTCAGATTCAAGATCATGCTTCTATATAATTAACTTCAGTTAATTTTTTAAACACTCTCAAGACCAGTGAAAGAGAATTTCTCATTTAGGAAATAAATGTAGCTGAACAGTTACTGCATTAAATATGCACATTTCAGAGTGGCAATATTTGGAATGACTGCATATAACCCTGTTAGGGTTATGTGTGTGTGTTTGTGACTATTACATATTTCTGTTAGCTCAACAAATAGGCTCTCTGAATTGTTTCCTTAGTGATGGTTACTAAGCACTTTGGAAGATATTAGAATTTCCTTCTATCTTAATATAATATGTACTGTAATTTTTTCAGTAAAAAAAAGATCTCTTTATTTTTACAAGGTAAAATTATTTAATTCAAATTTGCTTCAAAGTAAGGCAGGGTGTAGTTTATAAATTTGCTACTGAAAGAACCTGGATATGTGAATCAGTTTCTCAAATAAGTTAAAATATAGATAGGTACAGAAATTAAAAATTCAAAATTAGTTCTTAAATGATTCCTCTAATCATAATGTAAATAATGATATTGTTTAATGCTTTCAACAGGAAAAGATTTTCATAAGATTAAACAGAAAATTCAGCTTGAGGGGAACCTGGGTGGCTCAGTGGGTTAAGCATCTGCCTTCAGCTCAGGTCATGATCACAGAGTCCTGGGATTAAGACTCCTATTGCATTGGGCTCTCTGCTCAGTGGCGAGCTTGCTTCTCCCTCTGCCTCTGTCCACCACTCCCCCTCACTTGTGCTCTCTCTCTCAAAATAAATAAATAAAATCTTAAAAAAAAAAAAGAAAGAAAACTCAGCTTGATTCACCTAGAGTCTATAACTGTTGCTCTCCACTAAGTAATCCATTACACTTCCAATTTTTCATTGATCATTGATTTTTCAGCCTGCCACACACATTATGCATGATTTTGCCATATGTGAGTAAAATTTAATTTGCACTTGTATGGAAGTATATTTACTGTCTACCACTTCAGATTTGCCCATAATTTATACATTTATTATTCAAGACCTCAATGTTACACTTCTGTTATATGCTGAGTAAAAAATAAGTTGGAGAAAGTAACTGAAGTAGGAAAATTTACTCTGTTGTTAAGTAAAAATGATTTAGTCCTGAGGTAGTTGGAGAAAGTAACTGAAGTAGGAAAATTTACTCTGTTGTTAAGTAAAAATGATTTAGTCCTGAGGTAGGTGGATAATACAGAGAAAGGCAGGACCAGGGAGGAAAATGATTCTGTCAAGAGACCATCCCTAGCACACAGAGTTCTTTATTAGCCTTGTTGAAAATCGCTCCCGTTGGTTTAGCCGTTCAATCTTGATTACTGGCATTGCTTCTTTCTAGATTCTCTCTGGATTACACTGAGTTTTCGCACTTTTTTTTGCCGCTAGGGTTTGGCATTATTTTCCAGCACACTACCATCCTACTGGGGTAGAATGATTTGAGTCCTTTGCATAGCTCTGTTCTGCTTCTGCCAAAGAAAGTCTTACAGATAACAGTATAAATGCAGGGGGGGTTAGCTGCTTTAATACTTAATATTGGTTTAATGTGGATGCTTATAAAGTTTATATAACTATCCAATAAAATGTTAATTCCTAAAATTTGCATCTTCCTAGACATTTGTAAGGTTGGCTGGGTTCCGGTTCTATTAATCTATTTTTTTCCCCCTGTCATTCTCTAAACTCCTCACTGCTACTTTCAGAATACGTGTTGCCTCATCCCACTTGCTTCATGACTTACAGCAATCTGGCTCTCCAACTACCACTGCTCTGAAATTTGCTTTCTTGAATAATCTATTGTTCTTTTGTTTGACATCCCTTCTCTGCAAAACTCTCTTTTGGGTCCTGGGACCCTACTCTGCTCTGACTTTCCTGCTACTTTTCTGACCAGTCTTCACATGCTTTCACTAGATGCTTTTCTTTTCTTTGCACATTTCAATGTAGGAATTCTCCAAGATACTATCACATACCTTCTCTCCGCTCTCTGGCTCCAGGTAGTCTGTCAGCCAGTGATTCAAATTCTAGATGTATACAGATGAATCTCAGCCTCACTCCCACTGGCACTCAGATTCCAGATCCATATTTCCAGTTTCACAGTACAAGCAAAGAACCTGAATTCCATGGGCAAGATAGCCATAATTAAATTCATTATCTCTACCTTCTTCCTCCTTCCTTCCTTTCTCTTTCTGGTTAACGAAATCATCATTTTTCAAAAATCTATGGTAAATACTAATGGTGTTCACCAATATTTCTGGTGCTCTTGTCCTTCTGTGAACAAAGAGGATGCCATTTCCACATTCGCTTAAGGAAAGACATGGCCATGTAACAGAGCAAGAAAAAAAACCCTTTGATGATTTGAGCCACTGAAGTTTGGGTGCTGTTATTATTAAAATGCAACTGAGTCTCCCCTGACAACTCTGTAATTTCTCAACTATGACATCTGACATCACTGAATCAGTCAGAAATAAGCTTAGGTGTATATCATATAAAAAGTTAAAACGTGAATGACAAAAAGATACTTGTACCTTTATTTGTGTGTCAGGTAAAAAGCAGCCAGAAGCAAGCATTCTCAGGCTGCCCCCCCATCACCAGTGACTCACTCCCACTTTCCCACTCCTCACAAGGACAGGTGGTATCGACAGCACTTGGCTTCCACTCCAGAGTACGGGATGGGTTGGTGGTGCTGTAACATATCCCATCCATATCACAGCATCTGGAAGGAAAAAATGGGAGAGGGAAACATTTCTCTTTCATGGACAAATTCCAGAAGTTGCACTTAGGCCTCACAGGCCTGAATTTAAATCTATGACCACGCCCAGCTATGGAGATTTGAAAATATAATCTGTTAGCTGGGTGGTAATATGTCCAGCTAAAATTTGGGACACTGCTATAAAATAAGAACAAGAGAAGCGATACTGAAAGATAATGAGCAACCTTAGCCACAGTTACGTCTGATTTTTTTTAAATTAACATATAATGTATTATTTGCCGCAGGGGTTCAGGTCTGTGAATCATCAGGCTTACACAGTTCACAGCACTCCCCATAGCACATACCCTCCCCAATGTCCATCACCCAGCCACTCTATCCCTCCCCTCCCACGCCCTAGCAACCCTCAGTTTGTTTCCTGAGATTAAGGGTCTCTTATGGTTTGTCTCCCTCCCTGGTTTCATCTTGTTTCATTTTTCCCTCCCTTCCCCTATGATCCTCTGTCTTGTTTCTCAAATTCCTCACATCAGAGAGATAGTTATGTCTGATTTTCACATTCATCTCATCCTTTGCATCATCAAAATTTATTAGTGTCATTTTCTAAATGTCTCTCAATTCTGACTCTTCCTTTCACTCTAATGATACTCTGGAAATAGTTTTCACTAAGACTACGGCAATCAGTTAGTAACTGATATTCCTGCCTTTTTTTCCTCTTTTGAGTATTGAAAGTCTCTCAATGCTCAATGCTTCATGTGGCCCTAAGAGTTACTGGTATATGTAATAAATATTCTATATAATCTTTTACTCCCTCATTGTACTTTCTTCGACAGTTCCTCATTAGCTATAAAATGTGTTTAAATTTCTCACCAAGAGATTCAAGACCTTCCACTGTAAATTTGGTCAGAATATTCCCTTCATATCATCATTTCCCATTATGGAATCAATGTACAGTCACATATATTGCTCTTTTATGGCATCACTCTTCTTTTCAGGGGTACGTGGAGCTCTGATCACTGCTCTCATCTTTCAAGCACCAGTTGAAAGATCTCTTACTCTAGGAAGACTTTCCACACCTTTAGGGGCATTTGCATTGCTGTTTCTTCCTGCCTGTACCATAATGTTATTTATATTTCTTTTAAGTATTTAGACTTATGTTCATGCATGTATATATCCTCCCCATTGAGCCGTAAGATCTTTGAATGTAAGGAAATGATTGTTGGATGAGTGTATATATGAGATTCTGTGCCATAGAGATAATATTGTATCCATGTAATAAATATTAAGACATGAGTACAAACAATGTTTCCCTTAGTTCTTCTGCAGCATTAACCATAGTTAAGGAAGACAAGATCAACTCTAAATCAGATTCCTAACTTCTTCCTGGACTTGTCATCATTTATCTTAAATATCCTTCATGACCTAATTAAGAGTCCTAATCAGAGTAAATGCAACAATATTGTCATATTAACTGCTTTATTTAGAATACAAAGAAGTCTGATTGCTGCCTAATCAGCCAAATTAGCACCTAATAAAATGTATTTCCCTAAAGGAGCCTTGTAAGTATCGATTTGTAATTGCCTGATCTCTACGTTAAAGCAACCAGTGGGTCCTCCTTAGAAAACGTAGGCTTAAGATGGTCTTCTACCCTTTTCAAAATAAGCACAGCAGTACTGGAAATAAAAATACTATCTATGTCACAGACTTGCTTGGGCATTATGAGCAAAATGTATTATACTGGGTGAGTGTACATTATTCTAAAAGCAAAATTATTTGGTCATTAATAGAATCAAATTTATGAACTAGTGAGGTCTTTCGAAATGAACCCAGATGATTTTTATTTAAAATAAAAAAGAAGATCTCAGTGTAAATTCACATCTAAGAATAGAAGGATCCTTACAATATCTCCTTTCCTTGGGTTACTAGTAGGACTTATACTCACTCCAGGCTCCAGGGTTGGGTCCTGTTTGGCCACAATTCATTTAGAGAGGTCAGGACCTGCTATAACATCTTTGAGACTTTGATGGAATATAGCCAACAAACTAAGGAGGAATTCTGAAAAGAATCCCTGAAAGATGGAGTAGAAGCCTAATTAATCTGTACCTGTATTCTGCCAACACTCTGGACTTTTCAACATGTGTACCAGCAGGTTCTTTCTATTGCTTAAGTCCACTTGAATTGGCTTCCAAACTACTGAATTACTCAAATCAGAGGCCTAGGGTCACTGAGGCCTGCCTCACCTCTGCAACTGTGCCATCATGCTATTTTTCAAGCCTTTAAAGGGAAAACCAGATGCTTTTAAAACATTCTCTGAGAAACAAACTGAGGGTTTTGTGGGGAGTGTTGGGTGAGCCTGGTGGTAGGTATTATGGAGGGCACGTATTGCATGGAGCAGTGAGTGTGGTGCATAAACAATGAATCTTGGAATGCTGAAAAAAAATAAAATTACAAAAAAAAAAACATACTATGAGTGATGCTTCTTAAAAAGTAAATTTACCAATGTGCAAAAACATTATTTAAATCTCAACCTCTGGAAACACTGAAGGGTGAACTCTCTTGGACAACTTGTCTACAGTCTAGAAGAGAGGCAGTGATTGTGGATAAAGTACCTTGAATTGAAGTGGTCCACAGACGCTACCCTCTTAGCTACTTCATCTTTACTGAGCCAGCTTTCTTTCACTGCTAGTGCTTTCATGTTGATATCACAAATTATATGTTCCAGAAACACTGAAGTATGAGCTTAGTTTTTAGCAATAATTTGTTAAAGTCTGAAGAACTGGCATTTACTAAAAAGAAAAAAAAAAGTAAATCATTAACTTTGTTATTTACCCTTCTGAGAACAGTGCTTCTGTATAATACATTAAGAATATGCTTCAAAAAATAGCTTATAAATGAAAGGTCAACATACTGAAGCAAATCATCTAATTACTTCATGTCACAGGATAAGAAACATTTTAATTTCCATATTTTATCCCTGGATTTGAATCATTCTGAGACTCTCAGGAATAATGCAAAGTTATTTGACGAAAGGAAATGGTAATAAAAGAAGTGAATCAAACATTTTAAAGTTCTATTAATAAATTATATCCTTTGCTGAGAGAACACAGTCCAACTTAATATTCCATTTAAATATTTAGTTACTTCTGAAAAATGTTTAAGACAAATAAATTGCTATAGTTAATAATACAGTGAAGTGTACTCGATAGTCACTAAGAGTATATCTTAAACCTTCCCACCACACACACACGCAAGCTAACCTGAGGTGATGGTTAATTATTTTGATCTTAGAAATCATTCAGGATATGTGTGTGTGTGTGTGTGTGTGTGTGTGTATACATCAAATCATCATGTACACTCTCAATATATATGATTATATCTGTCAATTATTCCTTAATAAATTTAGAAAAAAATAATTCTTATGTATCTTCTTTGTCTATTTCTTGATCTCTCTTTATCATTAATTTGCTCTGTGTGCATGTACATGCATATTTTAATTATTAGCATGTATTTGTTGCTAGGGCTGTCATTAAAAATACCACATACTAGCTGTCATAAAAACAAAAACAAAACAAACCTAGAAATTTATTTTTTCCCACTTTCAGAGGCTGCAAGTCCAAAATTAAGGTGCCAGCAAGGTTAGATTCCTCTGAGGACTCCCTCCTTGGCTTCCAGATGGCCATTCTCTTAAAATTTTTATATATTTGTTCTGCTGTGTGTGGACATTCTTGGTACCTCTTCCTCTTCTTATAAGGACACTAGTCATACTGGATTAAAGCCCTACTCTAACAGTCTCATCTTTTTTTATTGTGTTATATTAGTCACCATACAGTATGTCATTAGTTTTTGATGTAGTGTTCCATGATTTATTGTTTGCGTGTAACACCCAGTGCTCCATGCAATCTGTGCCCTCCTTAATACCCATCACAAAGCTCACCCACCTTCCCTTCCCTTCCAAAACACTCAGTTTGTCTCCTGGAGTCCCATGCTCATTTGGAGGAATAAACATTGTTAAAATGTCCATGCTGCTCAGAGCAATCTATACTTTCAACACCATCCTGATCAAAATACCAATGGTATTTTTCAAAATGTTGGAACAAACAATCCTAAAATTTATACAGGACCAGAAAAGACCCTGAATTCCCAAGGAAATGTTGAAAAAGGAAAACAAAGCTGGGGCATCACATTGCCTGATTTCAAGTTATATTACAAAGCTGTGGTCACCAAGACAGCATGGTATTGGCACAAAAACAGACACATAAAGCAATGGAACAAAATAGAGAGCCCAGTTATGGAACTTCAGCTCTATGGTCAACTAATCTTCAACAAAAAAGGAAAAAATATCCAATGGAAAAAAGACTCTCTTCAATAAATGGTGCTGGGAAAATTGGACAGTTATTTACAAAAGAGTGAAACTCAACCATTCTCTTACACCATAAACTAAGATAAACTCTAAATAGAAGAAAGACCTCAATGTGAAAGACCTCAACCCATCAAAATCCTAGAGGAGAACATAGGCAGTAACCTCTTCAACAACAGCCATAGCAACTTCTTTCAAGACATGTCTCGAAAGGCAAGGGAAACAAAAACAAAAATGAACTTTTGGGATTTCATCAAGATAAAAATCTCCTGTACAGCAAAGGAAACAGTCAACAAAACAAAGAGATAACCCACAGAACAGAAGAAGATATTTGCAAATGACACTACAGACAAAGGGTTGATATCCAAGATCTATAAAGAACTTCTCAAATTTAACACCCAAAAAAACAGTAACCAAGTCAAAAGATGGGCAGAAGACATGAGCAGACACTTCTCGAAAGAAGACATACAAATGGCTAACAGACATCTGAAAAAGTGTTCATCATCATTAGCCATCAGGGAAATTCAAATCAAAACCACACTGAGATACCACATTACACCAGTTAGAATGGCAAAAATCTACAAGACAAGAAACAACAAATGTTGGAGAAGTTGTGAAGAAAGGGGAACCCTCTTACACTGTTGTTGGGAATCTAACAGTTTCATTTTAGCTTAATCACCCCTTTAAAGATCTTATTTCTAAATATGCCTACATTGTGAGGTGCTGGGGGTTAGAGCTGCAACATAAATTTTAAAGAGACATAATTCAGCCCATAACAGTCACTTTGCTTCTTTTTGGATATAAAATATATAAATAACAAATATTTTTATACCATACTATCTTGATTGTTATAATAGTACAGGAGGCATAGCTCAAGGAGAAAGATCTGATTTGGAGAGGGCATTTAATCAATATTCATTAAATAAATGAATGACTGGATCCAACATATGGACATATTTTGTAAATTAGTATGTATATGTTCCACAGGCTTCTCAAATTCAACCTCAACAAATCTGAATTCCTCTCCTTCTCACAAATCCTTTCCTGCTCCAACCACTGTCCCAGACAGAATGCTTCACCTCTCCCTCTCCTTTCTTCTCCCTGCCAGTGAGTCATCAATTCTTGCAGGTGCTACCTCATTAATAGGCCTTCAACCCATGCATTCCTCTTTATTTGTGACACAAAGTTTACCTCCCATATCATTGCAAAGCACTTATATCAGCCATACAAAGCACAAAACTTCATTCTCCATAATGATAGTCATCTTACTTGCTCTTTGGCTAAAATTCAATTGTTTCCATTGTTCTTAGCATGATTCCTAAACCTCTTTAAGGGCCCTAAATGAACTCATTTTTTCCCTATCTTTTTCATGTCTCAAAACTTTCCACTTCATAACCCATTGCCCCATGATACTGAATGACATGCAAGTCTTCAAATTGACCATGTGCTTTGTCTCTTTTAACCATTACATAGTGTTTCTTTCTCTCTTTTTCTTCCAATGTTCAGTTTCCTTTACTGATGCCTATCTCACTGATGGACAGGTTCAGGATGATAGGTGATAGCAAGAGATGTTCACTTAAAGATCTTTCCCTAACTGAATGCTTTTCCCACATGATGGAAGTTCCCCTCCCAGGAAAAGAACTCTGAAACCAGTGTCTGGGTTCTCCTCACTGCCAGGATCCAGTTTCTGCCAGGTATATGACTCTTAGTCCACCTGCCAGTCTGGACTCAACAGAAGAGCAAGATTCTGGCCTTAGAAAACCCAGACCAGCTGCTATTGTTGGCTCCAAAGGGAGTGACATAGGCAAAAGAATTCTTCCTTGGTTTGTCCAGCCTCTAGAACATCCCAGTGGTGAGGTTGCAGCTCATGAAGGTCTGGATGAGCTCTCGGGGAAGCAGTCCTCAGAATGGCACAGAGACCAGCCATCCTTAGCAAAGTGCTCCCAAACATAGGGCAGCACCACAGAGAGGGTGTCCTCATTAGATTATTTGCACTTAAATTCAACCAATACAAAGGTATTCTTAGGCAGGTGAGCAAAGGGATCCTTGGCCTTTGGCTCAATAGTCAACACCTGCTCACAGTCATCCATCTCCTCCTCAGGAGCAGGGACAGCAGTCTTTTTCTCCTCTTTCCACTCAGCCTGGGGCTTCTGCTTCTCTTCTCAAGAACCCTTCTCTTTCCATGGAGTAATCTTTTCAGGATGGCTCTCTGCAAATTTTAACATCGACCTGGGCTATCTTCTCATACAGAGTTTCACCTCCCCCAAGATAGCCCTAAACTGGGGCTGGTTAATGCAGGGGAGGATCCAGTGGCTGGTGTCAGGGAAGGTCTGGTGGAAAGAAGGCTCCAGGACCTTTTTATAGAGCCACAACAGGGTGCAAACAACTGTGACGTCAGCCAGTGTCACACATTCGCCCACAGAAAAGTCCTTGTCTTTAAGTGAGCATCCAGTAGCCCCAGAATTTGCCTTACTTCCTCCTTTGCATTCTCTGTCGCCTGCTTCTTGTGGTGCACAATGCCTAAAGTGGGGAACACCCAGGTACTGACTGGGGTCACTATGTCACTGTCAGCAAAGCTCACCTTTGAGCTTTGCTGCCTCTAGAATACCTCCCCACAGCTCCTTATTGCTCACAGAGTAGGCACTGGCATTGCTGTCAAACACACAGAAACCATTGTCACCCTTAAATGCTGGAAACTTGCTGACAGGAAATTTACAGAGAAATTTGGGGGTGTGGTTGATTTGGCCATAGTGGAAGTAGGGGTTGCAGAGAGTACATGGACCTAAGCCCCATTGTACTGAGCAGCAATGAGAGGCTTGAAGGCCCTCCAGTTTTGAGGATATATGCACAGGGTGCCAGCTGCCATGGTGATTCCACACATAAAAAGCTATTCCTTTCTTAATCTAGAACATTCTTCCCATATGCCTCTCACCTTTATGTGTAACTATCAAAATCCCATTTGAACCCAGGGACTCAGTTTAAAGGTCACTTCCTGTGTAAAGTTTCAGTTGAACACAAAGTCTGAGAGCTTCTTCTATTTTGCTCTTACCAGAGGCTGGTTATAGGAAAACTAAAAAAATTTATAACTATTACAAACATAAAAAGAACTAAAAAAAAGTGGCTGGGTTCAAAATTAAGGTAGCTGGGTCAAGAATCACTAGGTTTCAAATATGTAAATCAATTAATAATAAAAGGAGACATTTACAGTAACTTAACAACTGTGCAATGTGTCTAGGGTATCACGACCTATAAAAATCAACAACAACAACAAAAAAAAAACTCTCAAAGAAAACTTAAAAAAAAATACTAGTGGGAAATACAAATGAAGACTTGAACAAGTGGAAAGAGTACTATATTCATGAGTAAGTGGATTCCAAGATTTCACTTATCCCTAAATTAATCTACACATTTTATATTTGTTCAATAAAAATACCAGTATTATGTTTTTAATTTGATAAACTTTCAAAAAGTCAAATAGAAAATAAATCAGAGAAAAATAGCTACCAAAATTATAGGAAAAAATAAGTAATACCTCATTTCTAATATCATAAGACATACCAGATGAATCATAGATTTCAACGTAACATTTGAAGTTGTGAAAGGAGTTTTTTTTCATGCCTGGGACAGCCATGGCCCATGGTTCCAAGAAGCATCTGAAGCAGACAGCAACTTTAAAACACTTGAAGTTGGATAAACTGATATGTTAGCTCCTCAACCATCTCCAAGTTGCCATTGTCTGAGAGACTGTCTCCCTTTCATCATTTTCCTAAAGAATAGGCTTAAGTATGCCCTAAAAGAAGATAAAGTAAGGAAGATAAACATATAATGCTTCATTGGTGCCAAGGTCCAAACTGATCTAATTTACATGTTGGTTTATGGATGTCCCAAGTGGTAATAAGACTGAAGAGAATTTCAGTCTAATCTGTGACACCAAGAGTCACTTTGCTATTCATTGTATTTCATCTGAGGAGGGCAAGTCCAAGTTGTGCAAAGTGACAAAGATTGTTGTGGAAACAAAAGGAATCCTTTATCTAATGACCCCTGATGTTCACACCATCAACTACCCTGATCCCTTCATCATTCACATTGATTTGGAGACTTGAAAGTTTACTGATTCCATCAGGTTTGACACTGGTAATTTGTATATGGTAACTGAATGCGTTAACCTGGGAAGAATTGGTGTAATCACCAACAGAGAGAGACCCGAGGTTCTTTCAGTATAGTTCATGTGAAAGATACCAATAGCAACAAATTTGCCATCCAGCCCTCCAACATTTTTGTTATTGGCAAAGACAATAAGCCATGGATTTCTCTTTCCCATGGAAAAGATATCTGCCTCACCATTGCTGAAGAGATAGACAAGACACTGGTAACCAAATAGAACAGTGGGTGAATTGGTGTCTTGGTGATGACTGGAATTCTCTACACTTAATTAAAGATAATGCACCATGAAAAAAAAAGTGGTAAAAGGAAACACGAGACACTTTATACAATATTTGTATGAAAATGTCCTTTGAAAGTATGACAAATTCCTGAAACCAGTAAAGAAAATATTGAAAAAAAAAAAAAGACTCTCTATACATAAAATTCACTAGAGGTAATATCCCAGGTAGAAAAAAATAGTTGACCCAAATTGAGTGATTTGAGGAAGGTTGAATGGAAGGACAAAGCAAAGTGTAGGATTATTAGGAAAACACCAAGTTAGTGCATTGCCTAAAAACTGGTACTAGCAGGGTACATAATTTCTTTTAAGCCTAAAGAGGTGAGGGAAGAGCAGCTACTGGACTCAGATAAATTTTTAAGAGAGGTGGCTAGCAGAACATAATCCTGCAGGAATACAGATACCCTTCAGGGATGGAGGAAGGAAACCAGGGTTATAAATTTGCTCTCCTCCCTTCCTTTACTCTTCTGTGTCAGTACTCCTAATTGGTGGAACTTAGGTCAACCCATAGAGTTCATTCTCTTGAGGCACTAAAAAATACAGTAACCAAACTTAAGAATAATTGGGCTTATTAGATTAGACACAACAAAGATCACTGTAAAATAGAATAATAAATCACTATAAAATACTAGATTGAAACACAGAAGGGGCAAAATATCAGAAAAGAGTGAGAGGTATGTTGCACACTGTTAAATCTTCTAAAAGAAAAAGAGGTTAGAGAGTATATGACAGAAGCAACATTTGAAGATATGCTGTCTAAGAATTTTCAAAAATTAATGAATGAAAAAAATGGTGTTGGGAAAACTGGATATTTGCATGCAAAAGGATGAAGTTGGACCTCTACTTGATACCATATATTTAAAAAATTAACTCAAAATGGGTAAAAAACCTAAATAGTCCTAAGACCTAAAAACTGTAAAACTCTTAGAAATAAACATAGGCAAAAATCTTTGTGACATTTGAGTTGGCAGTGATTTCCTGGATGTAATGCAAAAAAGCACAAGAAAAACAGATAAATTGGACTACATCAAAATTAAAACTTTTATACATCAAAAGACATTATCAAAAGAATTAGATGCAACCTGAAAAATGGGGAAAATATTTGCAAATCATGTGTCTTATAAAGGGTTAATATCCAGGGTAAAGAACTCCTACAACTCAACAAAACCAAGAAAACATAAACAACTCAATTTAAAAATGGAAAGGCTTAAATAGACCTTTCTCTAAAGAAGATATACAAATGGATAATAAGACATAAAATGATGCTCAACATAGCTAATCATTAGGGCATGTAAATTAAAACCACAATGAAATGCCACTTCACACCCATTAGGATGGCTATTATCAAAAACACAGAAAATAACAAGTGTTGGCAAGGATGTGGTGAGTTGGAAGTCCTAGTACTGGGAATGTAAAATGGCTCAGCTGCTATGGAAAATGTCATGGCAGTTCCTCAAAAACTAAAAATGGAATTATCATATGATCCGGCAATTCTACTTCAAAATAATTGGAAACAGAGTCTTAAACAGATATTTGCATATCCATATTCATAGTAGCACTATTCACAATAACTAAAAGGGGGAAGCAACCCAAGTGTCTATTGACAGATGAATGGATAAACAAAATGTTGCATATACATACAATGAATATTATTCGGTGTTAAAAACAAGGAAATTCTGACACATGTTACAATATGGACTTTAAAGGCATTATCCTAACTGAAATAAGCCAGACACAAAAGAACAAATACTGTATGATACCATTAAATGAGATGCTTAGAATAGCCAAATTCACAGATATAGAAAATAGAATTGTGGCTGCCAGGGACTGTGAGAAGGAGGATATGGGGATTTATTGTTTAATGGATATGGAATATCAGTTTGCAGTTATGAAAAAGTTTTAGAGATGGATGGTAATGATTGTTGTATAACAGTGTAAATGTACTTAAATGCATATAAACGGTACATTTAAAGTGGTTAAAATAGCAAATGTTCATTTCTGAAAAATACAGTTTTATAAAGAAGTAAATTCTCCACAAACTGGCCTATGGATACAATACAATCTCAATAAAATTATATGTAGGGTTGCTCAGGTTAGGGGAGAGACAAACAGCTAAGACTAGGTGGGTAGATGAGGTTGAGAGCATCCGAGGGGCCACAGAAATTGAATCTTGTATTTTGAGAAAAATGAAAATTAAGTTTTGCAATTTCTACATCTTAGCACAGTGTGTAATATGTAGTAGGAGCTTCATAATACTTTTTTTAAATAATTAGAAATATTTTTAATAAATATTTTTGCTTTTCTTAGTCAAAGGGATGTCATATTTGTGTATCTTATGACCTTTCTTTCTTATTCTAATTATTTTCATCTCCCAGGGAGTTAAGATTGCCTACAAACAATAAAGCAAAAACACATACATACACAACCCAAAAAGAAAAATGGGAAAAGACTATGAGCTGACAATTCAAAAAAGAAAAAGAGAATGAGCAATAATCATATGAAAGCCTTATCAACCTCAGACATAAAATTAAATGGCTTGAATTAAAATGTTCATTTATTTTTACTGCCTTATGCAACTCCACTAAAATAACAGTATGTGGGTATCAATGGAAAAGAAAGCCACAGTCAATGAGTGATATCCATAAATATTTATAAGATATATTGTTGAAAGTGGACACATTATGGTTACTAACATAAAATTATAAAGACTTTAAGCCTCAATACGAGCAAAGACAATGCCTATAACAGAGAACACTAATTCAGCAAGTAAAACCTATAAAGGCTCAGAATAGAAGCACCACTTATTTCCAGAGGAGATGAGCAATGGGATGAAAAGTATAGTGGCCAATTTAAAGTGAGCATAAAATGGAGTTAAAACTAAGGTCTCCTTTGCTTCCCTGCCAACTCCCTGTGGGGAAACCAAAAGCTTTTTTGGGGATAAATTGAACTATAGAAACTCTAAATTCAGAGAAACTAGTCAATTTAAAGTAGGGGTGAGGTATTACAATAAAAATAAGATATTAAGTGAAATTTTATCCAGTAAATGGTGAAATACTCCCCCTACCCTAGTCTTATTTCCCAGCTTATTTGAATAAAATGTTTACAGCCAGGTATTTATCAGCACACCCTAATTCATTAACTAAATGGGTTTTCCAAGAGAAACTGAAGAGACCAAAGATAAGCTCAACCAAAATTGGCATGTGTGTCTTCCAACAAAATGCAGAAGTACTCCACTGTCTTCCTGAAATGAAGCCCGCTAATAGACAAGACTCACCAAAGCACACAGAGGTGTCAGTGAGCTTTACAAAACCTAACACTTAGAATTTATCACCAGATGTTTGAGAAGAATAAATTTTAGAGTTGGCTTATCAATATCTATAAAAACTCTGCTGAGGTTTTGATTGAGATTGAGTTGAATTCACCATCCTCAGTGAAACTGAGGATACTTAATATCTTAACAATAGTGAGTCTTCTAATCCATGGACATTGTATATCTTTCAATTTATTTATTATTAATTTTTGTCAATCTCTTATAGTTTTCACCTCATATATTACTTTTTTCCCTTCAGATTTATATATCTATGTCAAATTTGTTGATGTAATCATAAACAGTACTGTTCTTATAATTGCATATTATAATTGCTTACTACTAATTTATCTAAATATAATTAATTGTGTGTGTTTTTGTGTGTGTGTGTTGACTTTGTATACTGCGACCTGGATAAGCTGATTTACGAGATGTAGGAGATTTTTGTATATTCTTTGAGATTATCTAAATAATTGTGTTCTCTTCAAATAGAATTATTTCTTCTTTTCTGATTTGTATGCTTTTCTTTTTTCTTGTCTTATTGCTTTGGATAGATTTTACAGTACAACATTAAACTGAAGTCATGAAAAATGACATTCATGCCTTGCTATAGATCTTAGGGAGAAAGCATTCAGTCTTTCACTAATAAGTATGATGTGATGTGTAGGGTTTTGTAAATGTTCTTTATTAGGATAAGCTACCTTCTATTCCTAGCTTACTGAAAGCTTATATCACATACATGTGTTTAATTTTACTGAATTTTTCTACATATATTAAAATTAATTTTTTTCTGTTTGGTCTGTTAATATTATGCATTATATTGATTTTGCAATAAATGAGCTTTACGTTTCTGGGATAAACCCAAACTGGTCATGATATATTATTGTTTGTATACATTGTTAGATTTGATTTCTAAGTTTTTTTGTTTGGTTGGTTGTTTTTTTTTTTTTTTTGGTTTTTTTTTTTTTTTTTTGAGGATTTTTGTGTCTACATCCATGAGGGCATGAAATTTTCTTTCCTTAAATTTTTTTTTTTTATGGTTTTGATATTAGGATAATGCTGGTCTCAGAAACTGAGTTAGAAAATATTCCCTCTTTTTATATTTCCTAGAAGAGATTTTGTTTATTATTTATTCCTTAAATGTTTGGTAGTATTCATTAGTGAAGCTACCTGAGCCTGTTGTTTGTATGTGTATAAGATTTTTGACTATAAATTCAATTTGTTTAAGAGGTATCAAAATACTTAGGTTATTTGTTACTTCTTGAATGATTTTTGATAGTTTGTGTCTTTCAAGAAATTAGCTCATTTTATTTATAGTGTCAAATTTATGGGCATTGAATTGTGTTACCTCCTTAATGAATTTGTTACCTGGATAACAAATTACACTAAAAATTAGAGACAATGGCTATACCATTAAATATTTGTTTCCTCACAGTTTGGTGGGTCAGAAACCATAAATCAAAGAAAGAGCCTGACTTACCTAAATGTTCCTGGCTCATGATCTCTTATGAGGTTGCCAGTAAGCTGTTGACCAGGGCAATGGTTTCATCTGAATTTGATCTGGGGTGGGGGGGGAATATACTTCACTCAGGTTCTTGTTAGCAGGTGTCACTCTCTTGCCATGTGGGCCTCTATAAAGCTATCTCACAACATAGTATTTGGAGTCCCCCAGAAAAGGACTATAGAAGAATTAAAAAAAAAAAAAAAAGCAAGTGAGAGGGCCCAAGGTGAAAATCAAAGTTATTTTATAACCTAATCTGAGAAGAGACAGCCCACTGTTTCTAGAATAATCTCTTCATTAGAAGCAAGTCAGTAAGTCCAGTTAACAGTCAAGGGGAAAGTATTACATAAGAGCATGAATACCAACAGGTATTGATCTTTGCGAGGAATTGAGGCAGGCTGTATTATACACCTATCCTTTTAAAGTCTGCGGGAACTATAGTGATATATCTTCCTCTAATACTGGTAATTTATGTCTTCTCTCTTACTTTTTTTTGGACATTCTAACTAGAGATTTATCAATATTATTGATACCTTCAAAGAAACAACTTTTGGTTTCATTGATTTTCCCTACTGTTTTCTGTTTTAAATTTCATTGACATCTGATTTTATATTTACCACTTCCATCTGTTTATTTGCTTTTTTACTGGTTTATTCTACTGGAAGTTTGGTAATTGATTTCAGAATTTTCTTCATTTCTAATTTGAGCTTTTAACCATATATTTTTCCTCTAAGAACTGCTATTAGGTACATAGTTTTGATACAATGTCATTTTTATTTTCATTTGGCTCAAAATATGTTTTTTTTTTTATTTCCCTTGACACTCTTCTTTGATGCATAAGTTCTATAAAGAATGTTGTTTAATTTCTCAAAAACATACTTTGTAGGATTTTTTTTTAAATTTGTTCAGGTTTCTTTTTTGACCTACCACATTCTCTGTTTTGGTGAATATTCCATTTACATTGAAAATAAAGTATATGCTATTTTTCTTGATGGACTGTTCTTTGTTAGATATAGTTGGTTTATGGTATTGTTCAGATCATCTCTATCTTTATTGACTTTCTACTTTGTTCAATAAATTACTAAGAGTGGTGAAGTATTCAACTATAATTGTGGATTCATCTATTGTTTTTTCAGTATGTGTTCTATGTATTTTGAAGCTCTGTTGTTAGGTAATATACACATTTAGAATTGTTCTCTTGAGAACTGTACACTTTATCATTAAGTAATGACCCTCTTCATTTCTAGTAGTATTTATTCTAAAATCTACTTTGTTACTAATATACTCTAGCTTTCTATTGGATAGTATTTGCATGATATATATTTCATCATTCACTTACTTTTAGCCTACATATTTTTATATTAAAAACAGTTTCACATAGATATCTTGTGATTTGGAATTTTTTTTAAATCCATTTTGACAATCTCAGTATCAACTGGTATGTTTAGACCATTCACATTTAGGTCATTATTAATATGATTGCAATAAAATTTATCTTGTTAGCTGTTTTTTTTTTGTTTATTCAATCCAGTCTTTGTTTCTTTTTTCTTCTTCTGCCTTCTCTTATGCTATTCAAGAATTTTTAATAATTTCATTGTCTCTATTATTATTTATGTCTTTAAAAATATTCTATGGTTGCCCCAGGGTTTACAACATACATCTATATTAGTTTCTTATTGATGCTATAACATATTACCACAAACTTTGTAGTTTAATATAATGTAAATTTGTTATATTACAGTTCTGCATGTCAGAAGTCCAAAATCAGTCTTTATGGATTAAAGTCAAGATGTTGGGAAGGCCAGTTCCCTCTGGAGGCTCTGAAGAGAAAAATCTGTTTCCTTACTTTTTATAGGCTGCAGAGGCAAATTGCATTCCCTGTTTCATGACCCTACTTATTTCATTCTTTGTATTCCTCATTTCATTGTATAGATTCAGTTTTTCTCTGATATATTACTTCTGCCTAAACATTAATCATTTCTTGTATGACAAGAATGACAATATGATGACAATGAATTTCCTAGGTTTTTTGAGATTTTTATTTCTATTTTTTGATTTGGAAATTTATGTTCACTGGGTTTGGAATTCTGGTTTGACAGGTGTTTTTTTTGTTTTTGTTTTGTTTTGTTTTGTTTTGTTTTGTTTTGTTTTGTTTTCAAAGAATTTTAAAGATATCTCCTGCTTCCCAGCTTGCATGATTTCTGCAGAGAAGTTTGCCATAAATCTTACCTTTTTTCTTTGGTAAGCAATGTTATTTTTTTTCTCTGGCTGTCTTCCAGATCTCCTCTATATATTTTGTTTTCAATAGTTTAAATATGACATGTCTTAAGGGGGGGTGGGATTATTTCTGGCTGATCTGTGAATTTCTGGATCTATGGCTTGGAGTCTGTCATTAATTCTGGAAAATTTTGGTCATTACTTCTTCAAATATTTCTTCTGCTTATTTTCTTTCTTATCTCCTGGGATTCCAATTACACTTATATTAAAATGTTTAACATTGTACCATATCTCTTAATATCCCATTTCTGTTTCTCTCTCTTTCATCTTTTCTCCTTGTGTTGTTGTGTTTTGGATCATTTCTATTTTCCTATCTTCAAGTTTACTGATTCTTTTACTATGCTGCATCTACTGATGGATATTTTAAAGAAATTCTTTATTACTGTGTTTCTCATTTCTAGCATTTCAATTTGATTCATTTTTATTTTTTTAAGATTTTATTTATTTATTTGACAGAGATCATAAGTAGGCAGAGAGGCAGACAGGGGGAGGGGGGGAAGCAGGCTCTCTGCTGAGCAATGAGCCTGACGTGGGGCTCAATCCCAGGACCCGAAGGATCATGACCTGAGCTGAAGACAGAGGCCTAACCCACTGAGCCACCCAGATGCCCCAATTTGATTCATTTTTTAAAGATCTATTTATCCATTTGAGAGCAAGAGAGAGCATATGCATGAGTAGGGAGAGAAGCAGAGGGAGAGAATCTTCAAGCAGACTCCCCATGCTGACTGTGGAGCCCAACACAGGGCTTGATCCCACCATGCAGAATATTACAGTCTGAGCTGAAACAAAGAGTTAGATGCCCAAACCACTGAGCCACCCAGGAGCCCCTCCATTTGATTCATTTTTATAATTTTCATCTCCATGCTGAAATTATCTACTTAATTTTGCATGTTTTCTATCTTCTTCTTTAGCATCTTTAGTATATAAATCACAATCATTTTAAATTTCCTGTCAGATAGTTTCAACATTTGTGTCATATCTGAGTTTAACCCTAATGATTGCTTTGTCTCTTCTGAGCTTGTCTTTTCTTTCCTTCTCATAAGGCCTTAAACTTTTTGTTGAAAGCTGGGTATTAGTGTTGCCTTCTGTCCAGCCAGGTGAGCAAGTGCTTACATCTCCCCTCTTCTATAGGTACTGTCTCTCTTTATATTTTGGGCCAGTTGTTTGCCATGTATTCAATGGATATGGAAAAAATTGAAATTAAAGTATGTCTGGCTCTTTTTTATTGAAATGCTGGGATTGTTGCTTCTCCCTGCTCTTTATATCCTGGGACAGAACTAGAAAAATTGCTTCATCCTTCAATTATATATTGATACCACTTTAATTTAGAAATTACAAATGAGAAGATTCTGAAGTGTAATAATCTCATGAAATGTAACTTAAAACAATCATTTCATACTTATCACATCGACAAAAATTAAAAGTGTTGATTAGTATGTGAAGTAACAGGAGCTTTATTCAATTCACTGAAAATGAGAATATGATTTGAAAAAAATCATTCTGGAAAGCAACTGACAATATTCATTAAAATTGCAAAAGTGTACACTTTTTGATCTAGCAATTTTAGTTTTAGACAACTATACTGGAGTATTTCTCTTTTTTTAAGATTTTATTTATTTATTTGAGAGCGAAAGAGCTCACAGAGGAAGAGGAGGAAGCAGACTCCCTGCTGAGCAGTAAGCCTGATGTAGGGCTTGATCCCAGGACCCCAAGACCATGACCTGAGTGAGCCAAAGGCAGATGCTTAACCAACTGAGCCACCCAGGCACCCCTATGCAAGAGTATTTCTCTCACATGTGCATAGGATGCTTACATAATGGTAGCATTTTATAGAATGGAAATCATTAATAATGCCTATCAATAAAGAAATAAAGAAAATGACCTTTTCATACAATGGAATACTATACACATTAAAATGAATGATTTAATATACGTGCATTAAAACAGATAAATCTCAAAAACTAAAGTTCAGTTAAATTGGCAGATCACAAAAGGATACATTTCCTATACCATTCAGATGAAACTGGAAAACATCTAAAACAATTCTTTTTGTTCTTTATGGTTCTATGCATATATTTAAAAAGGAAAAAGACATACTTAGGGATGAGTCACAGCAGCTACAGAATGGTCATAATCTCTGGTGGTAAAAAATGTTGTAAGGGAGAAATACAGACAAGGTGATTTAGATGTATATATTTCCTTTTTCTAAAAAATATAATCTTAGTCCATTTGAGTGGCTATAACAAAAATACCATAGACTGGTTAGCTTATAAATAATAAAAACATATTTCTCACAGTTCTGGAGGCAAGAAGTCCAAGATCATGTCTCCAGCATGTTCATTTTCTGGTGGGGGTCCACTTCCTGTTCATAGCCGGCATCTTCTCATTGTACCTTTACACAGTAGAAACGGTGAGGGATCTCTGTGAGGTGTTTATTCTAAGAGCACTAATCCCATTCATGAGGGCTCCTCCTTCATGACCTAAAAACTTCCCAAAGGCCCTACCTTCTAATACCATCATTTTTAGAGGTTAGTATTTCAACATAGGAATTCTGGGGAAATAGAAACATTTAGATCATAGCATATATATGGCAACATCTGTTAACCATGGGTTATGGGCACATGAGTGTCTGCTATATATGTTTCCACATATTTAAAAGGTCTCTTAATTAAATGTTTTTAAAGGAATTTAGTCTTTATTGCTCTCAAGTGAATTGTTCTGGTTCAATTAGAGATCATTTATATCACACTACTTGGACCTATCATAGATAATAGCTGCTCATACTAACTGTTTTTCAAACAGTTCAGTAAAAATTAAAGGGGAAATTTTAAGATTCACTAGTATATGAAGACATCATTAGTATGTATACCTCCCACCAACTACAGATTAAGTAGAAACAGTCAGTCCTTAGTTGTCAAGTTCACTGCCATCTCTTCCCTGTGAATGGAGGAAATGGTTCTCTAAATGGTGGTTGTGACTCCACAGGAACTTCTGAGAGCGGTGCCCTGAGGCACCTTTATGTTGCTATTTTCCTGGTTAATTTAGAAAGATTTAAAGTGATAAAGATGTCTCTCCCAGATTTAGGTTTTAAATTCTTTTATTTTTCAAATATTTCATCATAGTTTATGTTCCTAACACTTGCCTTAGGTAGTAGTTCATTTGAGAGTAAGATAAAAATATGAAGATGCAACAGGATCAACCCTATTTCTAAAGGTCTTTATCATAGGGCAATTCTATTTTTAACTTTTTGAGGAATCACCATACTGTTTTCCAGAGTGACTGCACCAGTTTTTGTTCCCACTAACAGCATAAGGGGATTCATTCCCTCTTCTCTGCATCCTCACCAAAATCTCTTGTTTCCTGTGTTGTTAATTTTAGCCATTCTGACAGGTGAGGTGGTATCTCATTGTAGTTTTGATTTGTATTTTTCTGATGATGAATGATGTTAAGCATCTTTTCATGTGTCTTTTAGCCATCTGGATGTCTTCTTTGGAAAAATGTCTTCTGCCCATTTCTTAACTTCAGCAGTTGCAGTATAGGTAGAATGTAAATAAAAACTTCAAACAAACAAACAAAAAAATATAAAGAAAGATCTTTTTCATAGACCTTTTAAGTAGCCTGCAGAACTACTAGCAAGAGAGTACATTCCATTTACACTGGGAAACCTCATTTCTTGGTTCATATAAATTCTTAAACATCTCTGGCTATATGTGCATATATAAATATTCAATTCAATCAAAAATAAATTGTATCTCCCTGAATATCTCTTGTTAGGATGTGCAGTGATATCACATTATGGGGATTTAAAGTGACAGTATAAAAATAATATAAATTAAGTAAACTAATTGTGGCTGAGATTAATTCCCACTAAAATTAGATAATGGTAAGATAATTATAACAAATATCTGCTACTTTCAAATGTACTAATTTGACAAAAATACCTACTACTATGCAATGCTGTTTTGATACTATTAGCACAAATAAGGGCTAGTGTGATAAACCCTAAGCGGAAGGAAGACGGAGAATTGAGTTTCGAGTGGCTACAGATAGTTTAAGGTTCTGCTTCCATCCCTACATTTTAATATTTACAAAAGTGGCATCTAAAAAGTCTCTAGGCAAGCAAGCTTTACAAATGTCTCAAGAAAAAAAAAAAAAACATCAGAACTGCTTCTGACCTCAAATTGCTTCTAATCATCTTATTTTGAAATTTCATAATTCCATTATTTAGTACACAGGCAAGTAGAATTTTTTGTAAATGTTTCAGTCTTGGTAATTTAGGAAAATTAAAAAATTAAATTTAATCCTTTATTAACACAGAACATTAGCATTTTAATCAGTATAAATTGGTAATGCAGTGTAATAAAGAATAATCAAGTTGAAATAAACACCTTAAGTAATCAGACTTAATCTGAATTACTTGCTGAGATATAGTGCTTAAATCTAAATGATTTTTCCATTAAATGTGCTCCCAATTCTGAATCAAGATGACATATTTATGAAATGGAAAGTATTCAGTTAAACTATTCCTTGTTGTTGCATGCATCAAATTCCAGCATAACAGGGATATACCTCCCCAGAAAAAAAGAGGATAAATATCCATTATCTACAATAATCAAATTAATTGGAAAATCCCTAGCTCTCTACTTCTCTCTGTATTCTATATACCTGGTTTCTCTGTTTTCCATCTATACCATAAATATACTTGCAAACAGCAACTAGAATGGGCTTTAGGCATTATAAGAGATTTTATTCATTTTTACCCAGTTAGTATATTGGTCATATTGGGTAGTATCTCATTTCAGCTGCTCTGTGTAATAAAACACAAATCTATCAGTTATTAATGAAAAATTCTTTGTTGATTTCCTGTCATGTGTTCCTCACTGAGAGGAAAATACAGATTGTCAGACACAGTCTGTTTGCGCTTAAGCCTTACTACCTTGAAGCAAAAGTGAACTTTCCATCCCACAGAAAGATATTTCCAGAAAGACAAAACAACTAAAACATGGGGAAAGTACCTTTGACCTATAATAATGCCAAAGTTTAGGCATTGCTCTCAGCAATACAATTTGTTTCTATGTAACTTCATTATTACCTATGGTCTTCAAGTCTACTTTTTCTGAATTTCTTGTAAATTGGTATATAATTTCTGCACTGCAAAGCTAACTAATCCAATCAGCAAGTTAGCTAAATGGAAAGTGAGTTATATGTCGTGCTACCACATTGCTTTAGGCACTTTGCAAATGTCATTCCATTCAATTCTCACAACAAACGTGTGAATTAAATTTTAATATCCTTAATCTACAAAATACTTAGAGAAGCAAATTTATTAATCCTTCTGGCTACTAAGAAGTGGCGAAGCTGGAATTCAAAGCCAAGTGTCTTAACTCCAAGATTCATCCTTTTATGTTATTTCACAGGGGCAAAGCTATAATTTATAAGAAGAGTGATAATGTGATGTTTGATTTTTAAAGGATGCATTTAAATAACATTCACCAAGCACTGACTATGAGTCAGGCAGTCTTCTGACAACTTTGGAAGAAAACTTTGGGACTCATTTGATCCTCATGAAAACTTTGTAAGCACTACAATTTCCCTCATTATGCATCAAGAAATGAATGCTTAGAGAGCCCCAGTTAATTGTCCAGGGTCACAGAGTTAGTACAGAATACTCTAGATTTACTTACTGTTTGATTGGGGAACCCACACTGTTAGCCACTAGATGAAACTGAGATCAGGTATGGCACTACACAACCACCCTGCTTTTGATCCATTGTTTTCATATTTGTATATGAAATAGAAAATACCTATTCTCTAACTACTGCTTATATAAGACACTATACCATGTGCTGGGTTCATAGAAAGAAAATGCAAAAATCTCTGTAAAAAAGGTTGTGTTATACTGAAGGCAAAAAAATATTCACAATGTTCTGTGATAGACATATACAGAGATTAATTATGGGTGGACACCTAATCCATAATGAAGAAATAGAGAAATATGAGCTGAGTCTTTTTGATAAACAGATCATATTTTTTGAAAGCATCTCCTCTTCATAAAAATGTTTTTTACAGGGGCGCCTGGGTGGCTCAGTGGGTTAAGCTACTGCCTTCGGCTCAGGTCATGATCTCAGAGTCCTGGGATTGAGCCCCGCATCGGGCTCTCTGCTCAGCAGGGAGCCTGCTTCCTCCTCTCTCTCTGCCTGCCTCTTTGCCTGCTTGTGATCTCTCTCTGTCAAATAAATAAATAAAATCTTTTAAAAAAAATGTTTTTTACATACTTATAAAATTTGTATTATCTTTGTTCTAGACTTCTCTGATTTAATAATTTTAAGAGGAAAATTCTTCCACAGTACAATTTTTTGCCAGATCAATTTACAAGTCTAGCTAAATTATTAGCCTGTTTTCACATTCCCCATGAAAAAATCAGTAAAGTTTTCTTTCCCTCTACTGAACAATGTGATATTTGGTGTGGACTGTGCTGGATGAGAGCAAGCTGCCCACTTATTCTTCTCTACAGGATGCTGTTGATTTGATAGCTTGGGAATCAAAAAATCCAATATATTTGGACATTGCTTTTCTAAAAGTACCTGGCTAACCTGTTCTTTGTGCTTCTGTTGTAGCAACTGAAACACTGACCTTTATTTTGGGTCCTAACCCATGCATCTTGGCATAGGGTGGGGGTCCTACAGAAAAGCTATTCCTATCAATGAACATTAGAACAAAACAGTCTTAGGCATCCTGAAATGTCAAGTGTAATCCTTGAGATGAATGGTATAGGTAGAAAAACTGACCTTTTGTTATAAAATACAAACTGAAATGGTTAAAATCTTCTTAATTAACTGAGCTTACCCAAGGGCAATCGGTAGGACTGGAGCAAAACACACCAGGTCGGTCCAATTCACCAAAGGCAGGTAAAATGTGAACAAGCCCTGTTCCTGCCAATCTTACCTACAGTGAATCATCACTGACTTACAGTTGCTCTCGAGTAACGCTACAGTCATGCAAGAGCCCTTATAAAGCTTTTCACATACTGCCTATAGTTGCATGCTACCATTTTGTATCTCATTGTTATCTTACTATACACATACCTTCCTCCCTCCAAAAATAAAAACCATCCCTTGGTTAATTAGTTATCGGGACATGGAATAATGTTTTGCTGTGAGCTGAAAGGCCAACTTGCAGGCAGAATATCAATAAATCAGTTTAACATTTTCCCACCCTGACAAAATGGCCCAGGATTAAAGACAGACCTCTGTAATGGCTATAAAGAGAGCCTAGCCCCCATGGTGGTGGTTGCTCAAATTTTGGCATTGCAGGACACATAGCCAAACTCTTTCAAAACAAAAGATTTTTTTAAAAAAAGTCAAATACTTTCTTATCTGTTTTTTTTTCTTTTTTCCCCCCTATAATTTAATTACTTGTTTTCTAGAAAAATCAGCTAAAAAATGAAACACATACACATTACTTAGTTCAAGTAGCTTTAGTAAGGATAGTCACACACACCAGATAATAATCTTAAAAATATGTTTAGTACTTTTTCTTTTTCCTCATTCTAACTTGTAGACACATTAACATTAGATGGTGTTTATCTAGTTTTTCCAGAGAATTTTTCTTAAAAGGAGGAATTCTATCACACCTGAAAATCCACAAATCATTTTTTAAAAATCTATTTTTCTGTTCATTTCTAGCACAAGATTACAAAATTAGAGTAATACTTTTTACTCTGAGACAGAGGACTGTGGTTTTTTCCTTTATATTAGGAAAACTAAATCAAAGATTTTCTCATTGTGTTTCATAACATAAATAGGAGCTTAGAAAACAAGCTATATGAATGGGCTATTTCTTCCTAACATGGCTGACACCACCATCATTACAATTACCATGAAGCTATGGTGCATCTACATTAAAATTTTCACCTTCTGGTTTAGAGATGCTCCCTGCTGCCAACCAGCTCAAGGATGGTTGAGGTAATGTGGATGAGAAGCTGATGATGCTTACGTAAATGAATGAGCATCCTGTGATACATGTGGCTATAAAAAATACTTAGTAACATGCTCCTGAAAAGAGATAATGTGAATAGGCAGTTCTGTTATAAGCAAAGAAAGCTTGCAAAGGAAACCATTTTAAACACGGATCCCTTCATTTTACTTATAGTTTTATTTTTAGAATAAACTTTTCTGATTATGGAAAAAATGTGTGGTTATGGCATAAGAGTTAGGCTGCACTGGAGAGATGAAAATTTACAATACAATGTCATGTAATTGTAGACTGTATACAACCAGTTGTAGACTGTGTAGGATAAATAAAGACCAGAGAAGAGAGAGGAAGGGCCAACTCTGGGAAGGGCCTATACATCAGTCAGGCCAGAGAAGAGAAAGCCAGTAGGCAGTGTGAAAAGGAGGTGCAGGTATGTGAAGTAAGAGATCACCATGATGTAATTGGTACTTTAAGCATTTTGAGAAGATTGCCATGTTTCAGTTATACTTTCTATCTGAATTGCCTATCATTTGAAAAATACATACAGGTTTTTTAGTTCTCTGTGTTTAACCGGACTCTATGGTTAATCACCTTCCATACTGGAGTATGGGAGGCAAGCCAGAGAAGTTGGCAAAAAGGAATATCCTGCATTCACAGCATATTTGACATTAGGGTTTCTTTGGGGGGAGTACCAGGGCAGGTAAACCTCATTTAGCTATTTAGGCAAATTTAATTTAAGGCAAATTTAGAAGCAATTTCACTGCGGCAGTATACAAGAGCAAAGAGCTCTGAGTACATTTTCAGAAATGCAAGTTGACTCAACATTGTTCCTGGGACTCTGCTGCCATCTTTAAGAGCTGTCACTTAGTATTTATCTTCCTCTGGCAATTCTTTCCCTTTTGTGTAGGCAGGATAAATGACAAACACCAATTCCAAGCACTGCTTTGAACACTTTTCTCATTGAAGCCATTGTGATGCAAATTTTTCTAGTCAATGGATTATTTTGAAACCTGTAGAAATATTGTCTTAATAAAAGGCACTACAGGATAGAAAAATGATAAAGCTGAGTCATTGCATCAACAAAAGTTGCATGCCAGTCACATAATCAAATGGATCCTTTATGCTCTCTGACTAATCAGAGGCACCTTTATTCCTATTTAAAAAAAAAAAGAAAGAAAGAAAATGCATGGTTCACAGAGCTCAGTTCTTTTTTATGAACTTTCCCCTCTGAAGACAGTACTCTGAAGATGATTTAAGGAGTTGCCAGCTGACAAATTCATGACCCATGACTCCATATTTCTTCCTGACAATCCATTAGATGGGATCTAAGGCCTAGGAGTTTGAAGTGTACTTATCATAGACATACTACTGTATGTAATAATGGCTTGAATATTTATAGTTCAAAGATACTGCTTTGTCATATTGTAGAAAGAAACTATACTGATTAGAGTGATAAACAATAGAAGCTTCCAGAAGAACTTCAGGTCAATGCAGATCCTGTCCTCAGGAGGCCTGTTCAAATCCCCTATGCTTTCCCCCACTGTTTCTTATCTAATATGAAAGATTGCCATGTACTCAGAACAGAGCAATAATTAAATCCCAGTGCTCTTAGCTACAGTGATTAGTTTAAAAATTAGGAGTGCTTTTCTATCATGTTAAAATAAGCAAGGCTTACATATATGAATTTTAATATGTTCCTTAAAAATCTAAAAACACACAATAGACTATATTCATTGCATTTTAAAGTCAGGTACCACAGGAAAACTAGGACATTCTATGTATTTTTGGAAAATACATTTTATTTTCTATCCATAACTTTCTATATCATGTTTTGGTTACAAATATTTATTTTACAGAATTAATTTGCCACATTGTTAAAAACAAACTTTTCAAGTAGAAAGCCTCTCTTTTTCTAAAGAGAAAAAGGGGGAGCTTTATGAATACAAATTCATTTCTGAGCACAACAGCTCTTCAAATGAAATGAATTTCACAAAGTGTGCCTTAGAATTCATCATTTTAAGTTGCCTAGGTTGGTTTACATATTAATCCACTTCCCAAGCATCTCCCTTTGTGACCTGGCAGGCTTCAGTTATGCACAATGACATGGAGACAGTCTGCTGAAAGGTCTGTTCTTTTAAATGTCACTCCTCACTGCGGAATATGTTTTATTAAGGGTAATGGGAAACGTGCTGGTCTGGTGGCGAATTTGCTTTTCTTTCCTCAGATGAAATTTGAACACAGACTTAATAGGGAAATTTGTCATTAAATTATAACAACAGAGTGGGTTGGGGCTGGGTGTCAGCCTCTACTCCAAACAGAGGACTCCAGGCTAACTTCGTGGGGAGGTGGGTCATCACATCCCTGGGTGACTACCATCTGAGCCTGAGAATCACATGGTCAAGATTAAGCATTGCTTCAGAAAAACCTAATTAACAAGCTAGGGAAGAGAGTTTCCAGGTCACCATAATAGAAAAACTTTTTGTAAGCAATAATAATGATGCATTAACATGACTCATACTCTGTGCTTTCACATAGATACTATGCAGGTTAAACCATCTGAAGGAAAGCATAATGAGTATTGAGAGTCAAAGCCTACAGCAGCACGGACTGCCTGAAAGGTGGGTGTTTGTCTTCCCATCCAAACATCAGACTTACAGGAGAGTCTTCATCAATTTTTTTTAATCCCCAATGAACTTACATGACTCCTATTTCCTCTACTGTATGACGTGACTTCCAGGATGGGAAGAAATCAGGCTTTGGAGTCCTTCATAACTGTGCTGGATTCAGAATTGTGCTCTTGGTACTAACACATGCTAGCTTCATGCGTGTTTGACCAAATGAAGTTTTATGAACTCCACCCCTTTTTATGAACTCTTTCCCACTGAAAGAAAGGTTCAGAAAGGGGTCCTGTGTTTAGAATTTAGTCTTTTACAGCCACTGTCCTGAAATTTTTCATAAATTTATCTCTGAATTTGTGATCTGTTAAGCAAGGTCTAAAGGGACAACGGCACATGCACCAAGGCTTGGAACCTGGTTCACATATGGTCCTACCTCCAACAAAGTCCCACCTTCCTGGGGCTGGTTTTTCTCAGCTGCCTGTTCCAGCTTCCCCTAGGACCTTAAACCTCACCCAGGCTCCCTGTTCTGGTCCTGCTCAGTGACTGGTGCTGTCTTCCGTCCCTTGTGGAGCTTGGCCAGGGAGAGTCAGGTGAGGCCTATATCCTCAGTGCAACAAGATGCAGAGTAAGGTTCGGGACACCTGCGGACTGCATGTAGCCTTTGAGCATCCTCATACCCAAATGAGGGCAACATTACACAACAAGTAAAAAAGCACTATGATAACCTGAGACAGAGACTGCAAAAGAAAAGCCTTTTTTTTTTTTTCTACTTTTTGAATAAGGGGCCCACATTTTTATCTTGCACTTGGCCCCACAAGTTATATAACCAGGCTTATCAGTATGTTTTTGTGCAAATCATATATACTTTATAAGCCTCAGTTTTCCCACCCAGAAAGTAGGAATGATAATAACACCTATAACAGAGTTATAGTGGGGATAATTTTTTTTTTTTAATGCATGTAAAGGGCTTAACATAGAAGCTGGTACACTGTAAGAAAACTAGTAATATCAGTTATTAGTTTCAAAAGTTAGAAAATGAACAAAAACATACTTTGACTTCACATCCTTTGTAGACAACAGAGTTAGCACAAGACAAATGTAATTCAGGATATCTCAGAAGATCTAGGTTCTATATTAAGAATACTTTGGCCCATAATTTTGGGGGCACTGGGTGGCTTAGTCAGTCAGTCATCCAGGTCTTGATTTTGGCTCAGGTCAGGATCTCAATGTTGTGAGATCATGCCCCACATTGGCTCTGCACTGGGCCTGGTGCCTGCTTAAGATTCTCTCTCTCCCTCTCTCTCTGCCCCTTCACCACCCCCACCTTAAAAAAATACTTTAGCTCATAATTTCTTAAAGTTCAAATACTAGATTAAAATGGATATATTTTCAGTATTACTAAAGACCTTGGCATTTAAAGAAAAACCAAGAGAAACTTTCATTTAAAAAAGAGAATAATTTACAAAATGAAGAAAATATTAGGAAACAGGATCTATCTATCAAGTATTGCCAGAATGTCACTCACTGTGTCTGGGGACCACAGGGAGAAAGCATTTGATACAAAGGCTGTGGATTTAGCATGTCCAGCCTCAAAGAACTGCCAGTGCAGCCCTGGGTGAGAGTAAACCCTCCATTCTCCGCTTTTAGAGGACTCTCAATGGAAATATTTCTTTTCTTTTTTTTAAATTTTATTTATTTATTTGACAGACAGAGATCACAAGTAGGCAGAGAGAGAGGCAGAGAGAGAGGAAAGGAAGCAGGCTCCCAGCCAAGCAGAGAGCCCGATGCGGGACTCGATCCCAGGACCCTGGGATCATGACCTGAGCCGAAGGCAGAGTCTTTAACCCACTGAGCCCCTCAAGGGAAATATTTCATCCTGAACTATAACTAATCTCTAAAAACAATTTACATAGAGGAAATGGACAGTGGAGGAGAGGGTTAAGAGAAAGGATAAAAAGGATTTGCTAATTTCTTGTGCAGAAAAGCAAAGTATCTACCTTCCATAATTTTGGGGGAAGAATTTAAATGTGATTATGTCTGAGTATACCTCCTACTAAGTCCCAGAATTCATTTCATGCTTTATCCCACCTTAATTCTAGAACAAAACAACTTTGCACCTCCATGCCCCCCACCCCACCTCACAAAGAACACATCAAATTCCTGAGAGGCATTTAGAGTGAACCAGACCCCCAGGCATGACATTATCTAGCAGCAAAATTTGCAACCTCCTAGCTCACAGCGCTGGGCTCTCCCTGCCTCCTGGCCACTGGCCCTTTGGAGACATTCGAAGGGCAAACTCAATAGCCAAATTTCCAAGAGAAGGAAGGTTATGACTCATTTTTAGACTATTGTCACTATCACTAGACTAGAATAAAAAATGGAATCTCCTGCTAAATAAATAATGCCTACCTTCTACATAAAACTCATAAAAAGGGTTTTTATTTACCTACAGTATGATGAAAGCAAAAAAAAAATAAAAGTTCCAGAAGTATGGCATAAAATATATCTGAAATTAAAAAGAATAAACCTACTATTCACAAATCATTTTTCCTGAAGTGAAATTAATATCCTGTTCGAATAAATATCCTCAATTTTTGTGCTTTTAGGTGTATTGTTTTTGCCTCTGTTATATTTCTGTGTTCTGCCTACTAATTTGTAAATATGTATCTCTTGAGAGTTTTAAGGTCTTGAGAAACAAGTATCATTTCTAATTCATCATCATACCTCCTATATCAGCTTCTGGTTGGACACCTGATACATGTATGGTGTAGATTAATGCTTGCATACTTGAACTGATACTCCCTAAGCAAAGACTCTTCATTATCAATAATGTTAAAAATAAAATAGCCCCCACATTAAGTTATTGATTAATGTTAATTATAACTAAAGCTTTTAACGTTACCTAAACCTTGGGATCTGTTAACCTACTTTCCTGAGTTTGATTTACTTCTTAGGAGCCATAGTGTGGTCTAGAGCACTGGATTTCAAAGTGTGATCCCCAGATGTGTATCATCGGCCTCACTCAGACATGACGAGGAAGGAATGCAAATTCTGTGGACCCAGCCTGGAACTTCTGAGTCACAAGCTCTGAACTGGGGCTCAGACATCTGTGTCTTGATAAGCCTTCTGTGTGATTCTCATGCACACTAAAGTTTGAGGACCACCGGTATAGAGGGAGAAGCCAATTATGGCAAGATGGACTGAGTTCTAATCCCAGTCCATACCTGGTTTTATGAATTCGTTAAATTATTTAACCTCTTTAAGGATCCATTTCCTTTTCTGCAAAATTAAGGATAACAATTCCTATTTCATGAGTTTGCCATGAAGATTACATAATGGGGCGCCTCCGTGGCTCAGTGGGTTAAGCCTCTGCCTTCAGCTCAGGTCATGATCCCAGCGTCCTGGGATCAAGCCTCACATGAGGCTCTCTGCTCAACGGGGAGCCTGCTTCCCCCTCTCTCTCTGCCTGCCTCTCTTCCTACTTGTGATCTCTGTCAAATAAATAAAATCTTAAAAAAAAAAAAAGATTACATAGTGTAATATCTGCTAGGAGACTGACACATAATATGCATTTATCAAATGGCAGGCATTGCCACAGGATGGTTCACTCTGAAAGACTTAGCTTAACAACCTTCACAGCTGCCAAATCCTCCGTATTCATATCTCATAAGACTTTTCAGGAGCTAATTTATAATTCCAAGTTGGGATTCAGAAATAACAGTTATTAATAGCTTTCTTATTTGGAAACAGTGTCCCTGATACAATTAGCCCTTTGCAACTAGAGAAGCTCTTAGAGTCTGTTTGTTAAGTACTAAAGCAAATACTCCTTTTCACAGCAATAGTGATTACCTCCACTACATTTTGTATATGGCACAAATCAGGTACTACAAATGGATAAGCCATTCCCAGTGCAATCCAGATAGTGGTAAGCAATGAATAAAACTGAATGCTCTAGATAAAGAAGACCTGGGTTTGGTCAAAAAGACCAAGAGGAAAAATGACACTGAATACTTCCTTCTAATTGGCTCCTCTGTTAGAAAACAATCTGTTCTATACTTGTATACTGGCTTCTTGTATACTCCTGTTAGGACTAACAGGAAAAAGGTTATATATATATATATATATATATATATATATATATATATATACACACACACATGTATACATACATGTATGTATCTATATTTATATCTATATTTATATCTATATCTACATACACATACACCCTTTCCAAAACACATACACATATATATGTTTTGGAAAGGGCCACTTCCTTGGCAGGCTTACTGACTATTATACTGTTACAGAGCTGAACCTTCCCCAAGGCATTAATTACCAGAAATGACCACCTGGAGGCTAGGCGGGCCCTCTTTGTGTAGAATCTCCGGTTGCACAGCTCCGTGATGAAAACCCTCACCATCTGTGATAACCACCAGCCGCCAGCAGCAGCAAGTTAATGAGATCAAATCATTCCCCATGCACTTTAACCTGTCTGGGTGAGACAAAGACTCAGCAAAGAGAATATGTCGTTAAATTTAATTTAGACCTCTGGAGTTCAGACTTTTGTTTTCATCAATAAAATAAATGTTTAAATCTAAAGCCATTTGCAGAGGCAGAAGCAATGAAACAATGACTTATTAGTTTCTAGATAACGCTAGGCTCTTGCCAGTGTATAGATTCCTAATAAAAGCAAGAAAAATTAAAATGGCAAGTATTATCTAGTGCCTATTTAAAGATATATCTTGATATATGTGTCCAGTGATCTTTATACACATAGGCCTAATTTTTTTAGATGTTTGTAATATTTGTCTTTGAGCTTGTGAATAATACTGCAGTTATGTTGAGCCTGACTTAAAGGTTTGCATTTTGCTAAGCAGAATCTACCGCCTGCACTAAATGATTTTTTAAAGAGTTTCCTAATGAGCGGTTGTATTCAATGTGTTGGGAGCTGTGAGCACTACATGTATCAAAGTGCTAGTTATTAAAATAGGTTTCCTTAATTACAAGGCACTAAATTAAAAGAGCCATTTGATTTATCATATAAACACATTATAGTGATAAGGGGGAGGAGTCTGACTAATTGCAGATAGTAAAGAAGCAACTGGAGAGATCAATTCAACTTTCCAATTTTCTTCCTCCTCCTCCCTCCATCCCCTGATCTCTTTTCTTCTAAGTTGACTGCAATATAGATGTCTGATATTCAAGTTGACTCTGGCTTTTGTTCAAGGTTCTAATTGGCTTCTGGCATATTTGATTATACAGACGTCCCAGGTTACTCCATTAACTCAAACTTGCACATCCCCATTCCATATCGAAGACTATAAATATTTTACACATGAGCTATTTGTACTATGTATTTTAACAGCTATGCAAATTAACATTAAACATATGCCAAGGGAAAGACTAAAGAAAGAAAGTTTAAATTTAAAATGAACCAATAATGAAAGCAAGTAAAAAAATCTACATGCCATATAATCTACTACTTCATAACTCCATGAAAGATTCCTTACAAAATGTATAGCATTTTCCATCACAATATTTGTTGAATATAAGTGAGAATGACTTTAAGTCTAGTTGGACTACGCAGCTGCTGGTAGAAGTACTTGTTATACCCGAGTTTTTGCATCCAAGAGACCACCAAGGAGCCAATACAGATGCAATCACACGAGGGTTTATTCAACAAGCATAAGCTTGGGCCCAAGTATACCCGACACAGCGGAGTAGGGACTTGGACCCCGAGCTTAGTTAAGGCAGGGGTATTTATGGGTTCCTGTTACTAAAGTGAGGTGGGAGTCTCTGGAACCAAAGCAGGGTGGGGGTTCTTGTTACTAAAGCAAAGTAGGGGAAAGTTCAGCCCTTGGGCACAGGGGTCTGAGATGGCTGCCGGAGCTAAGATGGCTGTACTTATGCTAAGGCTAAACCTGAGGTGGATGGCCTTAATTTTTCTCAGCCTCCACAGTACTACCACTGTGGCTATAGGAAGAATGGTCATACATGATCATAAGGCATCTAAGTAAGCCTCATTATTCTGTGGGCTAGTGTATTTCTATATTCTATATCACTATGTACCAAGTTGCATAAATATGGACATGTAGTAAGGGAGATGCTATCAACACAACATCCTTAACTAAAATATTATTGAACAATTAGAAAAGATAATGAAATCTAATAGCTATTATTTTCATTATCTGCAGTACCTATTACTTTCTAGGATCAAGGGGTTTTTGTTTGTTTGTTTGTTTGTGGAGCCCAAGGCGGGACTTGAACTCACAACCCTCAGATCAATACCTGAGCTGAGATCAAGAGTTGATCACTTAACCACCTGAGCCACCCAGGCACCCCAAGATCAAGAGTTGTTTTATCTCTGTTCTGTAACTACCCAACTTACCATGGGCATTGGGTAAATCTTAAAAATTGATTTTTTATAAATCTCCAGGTTACTTTGTCTGTTTATTAAGGATCATGGATGCTTATTTTTAAAATTTAGAAGTAAAACAGAGAATAAGAAGAACCCATAATCTCACCACCTAAAAATAATCTCTAACATATTGGATATTTACCTCCTTCTTGCATATCATTTCCATACTTTTTAAGTAACAGACATCATACTTCCTCTGGGGAGCTTTTTCACCATAACTAAACAGCTTCCTCTCTCAGAATATTCATATTTCCCTCACTTCCTTACTGCATCTTACTCTAGGTATCTGTTGAAAAGTTTGTTCATCCCTCTTTACTAAAAATTTTAAATGAGAGAGATCCTAATTCTTCTTTGTAGCCCTAACACCAGGTACCCTGCATGTATAAAAATTAAGCCCAGGATTGCTAAAAGAACAAACGTACAAGTGAGTTCAACTGTGGTTCTTTTTTTTTTTTTTAAGATTTTATTTATTTATTTGATAGACAGAGATCACAAGTAGGCAAGCAGAGAGAGAGGGGGAAGCAGGCTCCCTGCCGAGCAGAGAACCCGACGCAGGGCTCGATTCCAGGACTCTGAGATCATGACCTGAGCTGAAGACAGCAGCTTAACCCACTGAGCCACCCAGGTGTCCCTCAACTGTGATTCTTTATCTAACTTTTTTCATTTAACATTATATCATAAGAACTGTCCCATGTCATTAAGTTCCTCAAAAATTCATTTTTTGAGGGGCACCTGGGTGGCTCAGATGGTTAAGCATCTGCCTTTGGCTCAGGTCATCTCTAGGTCCTGGGATTGAACCCTGCATGGAGTCCTGCATCGGGATCCCTGTTCAGCGGGAAGTCTGCTTCTCCTTCTCCCTCTAATCCTCCCCCTGCCCTGCTCTCTTTGCCTCTCTCTCTTTAAAAAAAAAAAAAAAAATCCATTTTTTGAGGTATAATATTTATCACATGCCTATATTGTAATTTCTTAAATGGTTTATATTACTAATCACATCCCCTCCTTATTTTTGCTATTATAAAAAGCACAATGTTGCTGTAAAGAAGTCAGTATAGCAGAGAAATAAAGTATGAATCTTACCTTCAAAAAATGGGGAGGAGCATGATTAAAAAATAGAGTATATGGTAAGTGATATTTTTTGAATTAAGGTTAAATGCCTAACAACAATAATGACATATGCTTAAGCAGAAGAATCTTCTTATTCTTTGTGATACATGTTGAAATATTCTGAGGTATATGTAGGGAGAACAGATATAGCAAAAACTTAACAACTGGTAAATCTGATTGAATAGGTGAATGGCTCATTGTTCTCAGCTCTCAATTCTTCTATAGACCTAAAATTTTCAAAATGGGAAGAAATTCAGGGAAGACCCTGAACTTCTACACACTTAGGTTTTAATCCCAGTTTCACCACTTATTAGTTGTATAATTAGTAATTTAATCTCACTTAGCTCATTTTCTTACCAATAAATAGAGGCAATAATAGTAAATATCTTATAAAACTGTTTTGAGAATGATTACATAGGCTAACACACCTAAAACATTTATCACTGTTCCTATTGTAATAATAAGTGCTTTATGGTGATTAGCTACTATGAATATCTTTATACAAAAGTGTTTGTCTATATTTGGATTATTTACATTATTATAATTTTTTCCTTAGGTTAGAATCCCAAAAGTGCAATTACTGAGCCAAAGAGCAAGGCATCTTTGAGGCTTCTGGCTGATAGTGACAAATCACTTTCCAAATGGATTGGATGATTTTATATTCCAGCAGCACTCTCTAGCACTGAGAATTTTTGCTTTTGAAATTAAGGGTAGTAAATAAGTAGATTGCATTAATTGATTGCCATTTCAGTATGTCTTAATTATCATCAGGTCCATTGAATATTTTTATAACTTACTGTCATATCTAAATTCGAGGAACAATAATGATATTCACTGGATTTGCTAAAAAATAAGTCAGTAAATAAGACAATAAGATGAGTATTGTTGTCCATTCTTAAATATCCTGAATTTAACAGATTCTGAGTGTTGTAAATTGTACATATTTTTTCTCCTGCTGTTCCTCTGTTTCAGATTGATTTTTTATTATAATCATTAGTGAAAGAAAAAGGAACTTACTTTCCTCGAAGCAATTTTTAAAAAAAGTTTAATAAAGGAGACAACTTGAAGAGTGCAGTGAGCATTGGCAGAGGTAGTGGAGTTACTGCTTTTTAACATTCCCACTGATCCTAAGTAAACTGTAAATCTAAAGAAATTATATTTCTCGGGCTGTTTGCAAATTATGACATCTAACACAAACCTACCTTGTGTTAATCAGGAATTTTTATTCCTATCCACATATTTCATACACTTTCCATGCACACAGCAAGCTTAATTATTCAGAGAATAGTGTTCAAGTGTGGGAGGCAATGAGAAATGAACCCTGTACTTAAAGGAAAAAAAAAAGAAGCAGTCTTCAGAAAAATATGTAATCAAAATACTTCAGAAAGACTATTGCATTTTTATCATGTCAAGTTATTTCATCTGTAATTCAAAGTGCTAGAATGTAAAGAAAGAATTCACATTTTGAAGACAAACTCTGAAAAATCACCTAAAGTTTTGGTTTGTTTCTAAGATTCTCACTTCAGTTCACACACCATTGGTTTACAAAACCATAGTTTTGTGTATAAAGGAGAAAGTTGGAGAAGAATCAATCACTAAGTAAAAGTCTGTAGCTTTAATTAGCTTCCATAAGTTTCAAAGATTATCCAGGAAAGTTTCCACTGAACTATCATAGTTCAGGAATAGTGAGTATAAGCTCTCATTGGAAGCACAGTTTCTAGTCCCAGTCCAATAAGGAAATTCTCATTAGATGAACAATGTTTTTATCTTTGATGCAACAACCTACACCAACGAATACCCTGGTTTAGAAAAAAATGAGATTGCAAATACCCTCATGTTTCCCATTGTATCTTTCGGTTCAGTCCAATGAAAATTATCTGTGCAATTCACATAGATTTACGTGGGTCATCAAGATTCATTTTTCTCTTTTCTTTCATTAATATTTTGAGTGTATTAGATCTTCCATGTTTCTGCCACTTTTCCCAAGACACGTTCTTTCATGTATGTATGTATGTATGTATGTATGTATATATACATGCATGTTAGCTATACCCTTAATTTCTAGTCAATATCTCTCTTCTAATATTATGTCTGAGTCTTCTAAAATGAGAATTTTCAAACAAAGACTCAAAGAAAATCTGTATCAATTCTAGGGTTCAGAAATGGCCCAGTAAGTGCAAAGGCCATGTTAAGATCTTTATTGAACTTAAGATTCTTACTTTCAGAGGCACCACAAGAGGTAGAACAAACTCATTAAAATACATCCACATGCCACAGTCATATTTCTTTATTTGCTATAAAAATGTTTCAAAGATTTTTTATAATTTTACCTTTGAAGTTATTTGGCCATGAGTAACTTTCTTCAGCTTGGCTATAATTTTTCTGGCAGCCAATGTGGATGATAGTTGGGAATTTTTATAAAGTGAAAAATATCTAATCTGCCAAAAGTTATGAAATGTAATACCATAAGTCACGAATTAAAAGACTTGATTTTTCAATACATATAACTACAAGCACATGCACATGTGCATGCACACTCACCAATAACATACAAACTACATTTAGCAACTCTAATGCATTAGGGCAGACTCAGCCTCAACTGTCTCTTTTTCCAGTGATAGCTGGTCAAGGGAAAAGCCAAGTATTTATGAAAGAGAAGGAGGCTTAACGCAGCAATATTTTACCTCAGATCCACACCAGGCATCTCTCACATCCTGCCCTGAGGCTTCCCGGAGAGGCGCTGCCTAGTTTGCAGCGTGCTCAACCTGGATGTCTGAGGGAGTTAGTTTCTTGGGTAAACTTTTCACCAACTGGGGGTAGAGGCAGTTAGATAAAGCCTCCATTTCTTCTTTTCTCTCTCTTTGGGGAACCCAGCCTACAGCATCATTTACATATAAAATTTCTGGAAGAGGTTCTTAAGCAATAACATTGGTTAACTTCTATGGAGTAGGATTGGTAAGGAGAAAACAAAAGCAATATATATTCACCTTTCTATCCTCTTTTGTGACATTTGAAAAATGTGTTTATATTATATTTATGCTAAAAATAATTTAACAAATACTTCTACTATTTTAAAAATTAATGATTTCTTAAAGGCAGGTTAAACCAAAAGAATTCTAAAGAGCTTAGGTTGTCAAGACCACAGCATCTCTGAGGCACATTTCTAATAACTTACTCACATGGGAACCACTGTTCAAAGTAATTGCATACGAAACCTGAGAGTTGTAAAAATTCAAGAATGTATAAAAATTCAAGGATGTATGAAATTGACAGTTTGGACATGTTGATTTGTGATGAAGTCTGACAAATGCTTTTTTTTAATGTTAAACACAAATATCACATTAAAATGTATAACATACAATAGGAGTAAAACTTAATAATCCAGGATTCAGCAAGCGAGAAAGATCAAATTGGTATTGATGTCCAAGAATATGTAGTACTTACATCCTGTTCTCACTCAAAAATAAATAGCAACCATAGACTGTAACAGGAGCTATTTAAGGCTGAATGAATCAGTACAAATAAATAAGGAGCAATCAAAACAAAGCATATCAACCCAAAATTTGGCTCAATTTGATAAGGTGGGAGGTTGAAGAAGTTTTAGTTGAATGGATTAAAAGATATATAAATTAGCCTTTTTGTGGGAATTAGAAATATCTGGAAATAGAAAAGGGACTTAGAACTGAACCAAAGTTAATTACAGTCATTTTCTGCATCTTTCAGCTGAAGATATTAAACTAAACTTTATTTGGTGTAAGGTGGGAGGGAAGTGGTAATTACACATTATTTATTTCTTTTCCTCAGTCATCATCTCACTTCAGTAAATTTAAAATTAGAATTTTCAATATCCTTAAATGTGTCAGAGATGCTGAGATATTACCATTCCATGCAAATGACATTAAAGGGGAAGTTTTCATAACTTCAGAATTAGTCCATAAGCCAGTGTTTTTCATAATCCCTTTTAATTAGACAGAGAAGTAATGTTTCTCAGTACACACTCTTAGAAACACTGCAGTACCAGCTGGTGGCTTTGGTGGGCAATGACCTACTTGCCACATTCACTTCTGTATCTTTAGAAGCAAAGAGCTGAGACGTTCTATAACCATTCTGGATGGACTATGTGACTGACTCTAAGTCAGTGGATGAGTGAATAAATAAATGAGTGGCTGGGTAAATGAGTGCGTAGACGAAGAATTGAATAACCAAACAAATGAAAGGATAAACGCATGAATACATGCACAACCTAACAAGTTAATGAATTCGCAGGTGAATTAATAATTGAAATGCAAAAATGACTATAATTGCATAAACTGAAAGAAAAGTGCCGCTTTCTTCCATTCTCTCAATGGACTTCAATCCTGCCAGCAAAATGGAATGTGGAACTTTAAAGACAAATTCCAGATGCATCAGCCATGAAATCTGATTTCATTGGTCCAGAGTGAGCCAGAGCAAGGCATGGGTATTTTGTAAAAGACTCATTGGTAATTCCATTGTGTAGCCAAGGATGAAAGTAACAGCTAGTCCACTCTTTGAATCACAGAACCTTTTCACCACTCCGTCTTTCACACTTCATCTCTCAATCTAAAATTCCCTGGTTTCATCTCCCTGCTTCATCCCTGAGCCGTTTGTTGATAAATGAGGGCCATGAAAGCTAATATAGTTCTTTAAACTAGTTAAGCTCTTGTGCTCCTTACTTCAGGTGAATAGGGTGATCGTCAGGTCAGAGGGTAAAAAATCAAAGGTGAGTATAGCAGATGTCAAAAATTATAGATTTATTTAACAATGGCTCTCACAGATATCTACCTCTAGCTCATATGTAGGACAAATTAAACATGGAAATAATCTTGCTAATGACTGCACTTAAATCCACTGTAATAAATGTAAACATGATATAGTGGTTTATACTTTATAGTCATATGAGTCATATCCTAAAGAAAGGTTACAGCATATTAATGCTGGGAAATATTGTTCACAATTTATAGAAAGCCACCAACAAAGTTAAATAGCACTGATCTGGAGTCAAATACATAGGAGTTCAAATCGTGGCTCTACTCTTTACCACTTACGTTACCTGAAGAATACTGCATAACATCTCTACTCCTTTGATCCCTTATTTGTGAAATAGGATAATTATAACTATTTCATTGCATAGTTGGAAGTAATAAATTTAATGAAATGTCTAAAATTACCCTTCATAGTGCCTGGCAGAAAATAAATGCTTGATAAATAAAATTTATCATAAAAGATAACTAGATAATAAGTGATGGAAAATTTAAACCCTACTTTTCTTCCCAACACATCCTATCATATCCTATCACAAACTATTTCCCAAGTATTCTTACAGTGATACATCTTACTAATTTTGTGTCACAGATAATATTCCCTGTACCAGCACAAATTCTTTCAGTTGCATAGAAAACCTAATTCAAACTAGCCTCAAGCAAGAACATGGAATACGTTGGTTCCAATAATTGAATAGTCTAAGGGTATCTATGACATCAGGCCCTGCTGGAACAAAGGATAAAACATCATCCATATATAATTTCATTCATTCCAAAGGGCTCTTTTCTCAGGACTGCAAAATAGCTGGCAGAGTTCATCGACCTGGTAAACCTAGTCAAACCCAACTAAAAAAAGGCAGAGTCTTCATACAACACCTCTTTTCTGGACATTCTGTAAAAAGATTAACTCTGATTAGTATGGCTTAGGTCACCTGCCCATTTCTGAGCAAGTCAGTGCAGGCAGGGGAATGGAGCACCCTGACTGGCTTAGAACTGTCTCACATGTCCATCTGCAGCCCCTGTAAGCAGGGCGCCACACAGATGCCATGAGTGAAGAGGGGAGAGAGGCTGAATTTCCAAATAAAAATGATGATTCTTTATATCAGAGTACATCTTTGTATGCAGAATAGGGGATTTCACTGTGTAAACTGTAAGTTTCCTTATGCATCTGACTGTCACAAATTTGCCAGCTAAGGATTGAGAAGTAGATGTCCCAGGGAAGATGCTAGAAAAAATTTAAGGTCTTGGCGAAAAATAATCTTCCTCCTGAGGTAAGATACAGGGTCAAACTACCAAGAATGGAATTCCAAAACCTGTTTTTATTTATTGCATTCATTGATCTTTTTCTCTTGTATTATTAGATTAACTAAAATCTTTTAGAAAATTGTAAGCTATCTCAGTTGTACTAAAAATATCAAGAGGAGGTGGTTTTATCCAGTCTTACCTGAAAGATTTAGGAGGGTGGAAACTAGATCCTGGGTCAGTGTGGAGATGACAGTTAGCTGCCCCCACCAAGAGATCCCAGAACACAAACCTCAGGGTTTCTAGGCTTTGTTTCAGTGAGAGATGTTTTATGAGTAATTAAATTCTCATAGAATATATTGAAGATTAATTCAAAATGTCAGCTTTTATTTTAAAAATAGGGTTATAGAAACAGCTTCAATATTAGCAAAAAATATATAAAATATTGTCCCCAAAGAATAATATTTTGCTTGACTAAAGATTCTCCTTAAACTTAAAATCACCAGGAAGGAAGTCATAGAGCTTTCAAATATTTCTCATTCTGCTTACCCACCAGGAACTTTAAAAATACAAATGGAGTACGTTATGAGCCTCTGCAGGTGTTGGAGAATAAAGATAAGCATCTCTTCAATAACCAGGCATCTTAGGAACATAAAGCATATTGTAGAAATCCTAATTTCCATCTCTGCAGAATAAAACTATAGGAATTCAAAAGGAGCACGACATTAATGTTGAATTTCTAGGGTGTTCTCTGACTATTAAATACAACTATTTTCCTTAACCAAGAGTTTTTAATTTCTCATACTGTCTCTGGTGTAACCTTAAAAGTGAGAGAGAGTAAATAAACTATATTTAGGGAGAAAAAAATTAAAGTTTACATTATTTGTACCTATCTTGTCCCAGTAAGGATTTCTCTGTTTGTTATTTATGGAAATATGTATAGATTTTCAGAGTGCACTTCAATTCATTTTTAAAAGATTTTATTTATTTATTTGACAGATAGAGATCACAAGTAGGCAGAGAGACAGGCAGAGAGAGAGAGAGGAGGAAGCAGGCTCCCTGCTGAGCAGAGAGCCCGATGCGGGGCTCAATCCCAGGACCCTGAGATCATGACCTGAGCCGAAGGCAGAGGCTTTAACTCACTGAGCCACCCAGGCGCCCCCACTTCATTTAATTTTGACAAATGTGTATACCCATGCCACCCACATGCCTATGAACATATAGTATATTTATGTCACTCCACAGTTTTTATTCTTGAACGCTCCCATGTCTATTACCTTTCATCCCCTCTTGGGCAGCCCCATTGATATCATCAGTTTGGTCCTTCTTATTACTGAGTGGCATCTCCTATTTTTTCATTCACCTTCAGGTGGCTATTTAGATTATTTCCATTTGGGGGGATTGTATGAATAAAACTGCTGTGAAAATTTCTGTAAAGTGTTTTTGTGGACACGCACTTTTGTTTCTGTTGGATGAATGATTAGGAATGAGAGTGCTGGGTCAGATTAGGGATAGGAATTTAACCTTCTAAGAAATTTCCAGTTTCCCAAAGTGATTCTTCCATTTTACATTCCCTCTACCAATGCATAAGAAATCCAGCTGCCCTATAGCCTCATCAATACTGGGAACTGACAATCTGCTTAATTTTATAGCACTCTACAAGATATCATATTTGCATATCCCTGATGACTAGTGACAGTGAGCATTTTATTATGTGTCTATTGGCCATATATATATCATTCTTTATAAAATGTAACTTTTTGCCCATTTGAGGTGTTTTCTTTTTACTGAATTTTTGGAGTATTTGAATATTTTATTTATTTTAGAGAGACAGAGAGCAAGGGGGAGGGGCAGAAGGAGAGAGAGAAAAAAACTTTTTTTAAAAAAGATTTTATTTATTTGATGGATAGAGATCACAAGTAAGCAGAGAGGCAGGCAGAGAGAGAGAGGGGAAGCAGGCTCCCCACTGAACAGGGAGCCCAGTGCGGGGTTCAATGTGGGGCTCTATCCCAGGACCCTGAGATTATGACTGGAGCCAAAGGCAGAGGCTTAACCCACTGAGCCACCCAGGTGCCCTGAGAGAAAGAGAGAATCTTAAGCAGACTCCCCACCCTGAGCACGGACCCTGACATGGGGCTCAATCTCATGACCTAAGCTGAAATCAAGAGTCAGATGCTCAACTGACAGAGACACCCAGGTTCTCCATGAATTTCAGCAGTATTTAAATGTTCTAGTTGTGGTTGTGTTTATTCTGCTTGAAATTTAGAAGACCTGTGGACATATTTTTCACTAAATCTGTAAACTATTTAGATAGTATATCTTCAAATTTTTTTATGCCCCAATCCCTCCCTCCTCTTCTTCTGAAACTCCAAATACAAAAACTTCCAATTCATAAACAGAAGACTTTTTCCATTTATTTAGATCTTCTTTAATTTCTTTCAACATCTTATAATTTTCAATCTATATGTCTTACACATTTTGGTTAAATTTTTCCTATACTATTATTTTTGATGCTACCATAAATGTAACAGTTTTGCTAATGCCATATTCAGATTGTTCACTGCTATTGTATAGAAATATAACTGGTATTTTGCATATTGATTTTTATCCTTAAACTTTGCTGAACTTATTAGTGTTCATACTTTTTTTAGGTTCTTTAGGCAAAAACCCTTTCCAATCTGAATGTCTTTTCTTTGTCTTGAGTAATTTCACAGTCTAGATATTCCATTGCAATGCTGAATACAAGACATATTGGATTGATATTCGTACATTGATTAACCCTTGCATTACTGGATAAATTCCATGTGGTCATGATATACTATCTTTTTAATATGCTGCTAGATTCAGATTGCTAATAGCTTAGTGAAGAATATTGCCTCTATATCCATAAGGGATATTGGTCTATAGTTTTCCTTTTCTTGTGCTATCTTTGTTTAGCTTGGGCATTTATATAACAGAAACTTAAGTACTTTAAATAATCTTTGTTGGAAATTTTGTTTTGTTTTTCCGACTGCTGATTCAATATCTGTACTTATTATAGTTTCTTCCAGATTTCCTATTTCTAATTAAGTTTTAGTAGTTTGTGAGTTTCTAGGAATTTGCCCATCTCATTTAGATAACTGAATTTGTTAACATATAATTTTTCATAGTATTCCATTGTAATCCTTTATTTCTATAAGGTCAGTAGTAATGTTTCCTCTCTTATTTCTGACTCTAGCAAAATGAGTCATCTCTCTTTTTTTGTTGTTGGTCAGTCTAGATAAAGGTTTGTCAATTTTGTTGATATTTTCAAAGAACCAACTATGGTTTGGTCAATTCTCTATTATTTTTCTACTTTTTGTCTCATTTATCTCCACTTTAATTTTATCTCCACAATAATCTTCATTATTTGCTTCCTCCTGATTACTTTGGATTTAGTTTGCCCTCTTTTTCTAGTTTCTTAAGGTGGAAGATTAGGTTATTGATTTAATTTTTTTATGTAAGCATGTAGATGTAAATCTTCCTCTGTACCTTGCTTTTGTTGCATGCCCTAAGTTTTACTTTGCTGTGATTTTGCTTTTGTTAATTTCATCATATTATTTCTCTTGTGGTTTCTTCTTTGACCCACTGGTTATTTAAGATTGTATTTTTTGGTCTCTGCATATTTGTGAATTTTTCAGATTTGTTTTTGTGATTGGCTTTTTAAAAAAGATTTTATTTATTTATTTGAGAGAGAGAAAGCATAGGCAGGAGGAGGGACAGAGGGAGAAGCAGGCTTCCCCCTGAGCAGAGAGCCTGATATTGGGCTCCATTCCAGGACCCTCAGATCATGACCTGAGCTGAAGGTGGACACTTAACCACATTAGCCACTTAGGTGCCCCTCTGTGATTGACTTCTAATTTCACTTAGAATTGCAGTTGGAAAATATATTTTGTATTATTTCAGTATTTTAAAATTTTTAGACTTGTTTTGTGATTTAACAAACGGTGTTTCCTAGAGAATGTTCCATGTATACTTGAGAAAAATGTGTGTTCCCCTGTTACTGAGCGGTGTGTACATAGATGTCTGTTTGGGCGAGTTGCTTCATAGTGTTTTTCAACCCCACTATTTCTTTGCTAATCTAATGTCTAGTTCTGTCCATTATTGAAAGTGGAGTATTAAAGTCTCCAGTTATTATTGTTGGTTTGTCTTTTCAATTCTGTTTTCAATTCATGTATTTTCCCGTTTTGCTAGATGCATGTATTTATAATTTTTTTAAAAGATTTTATTTATTTTGAGAGAGAGAGCATGTGAGTGAGGGGAGGGCAAAGAGAGAGGGAGAAGCTGACCGCCCATTGATCAGGGAGACCAATGAGAGGCACAAGCCCAGGACCCTGAGACCAGGACATGAGCTGAAGGCAGAAGCTCAACCGACTAAGCCACCCAGGAGCCCCATACTTATAATTATTATGGCTTTTTGTTGTATTGAATCTTTTGTCAATATCCTTGTTTGTCTCTTATAACCATTTTTATTTAAAGTCTTTCTATGACAATAATACAGCACTCCAGCTCTCTTGGTTACTCTTTGCACAGAATGTATTTTTTCATCATTTTTCTTTTACTCTATTTGAATATAAATTGAGGCTATTGTAGACAGCATATAGTTGGATCATTTTTTAATCGATTCTTGCAATTTCTGCCTGTTAATTGAAAATCTTGACCCATAAGTTAGAACCACTTCTGCCATTTTACTATTTATTTTCCATATGCATTATATCTTTTTTTTTTAAGATTTTTATTTGTTCATTGGACAGAGAGAGATCACAAGTAGGCAGAGAGAGGAGGGGGAAGCAGGCTCTCCACTGAGCAGAGAACCCCATGTGGGGCTCCATCCCAGGACCTTGAGATCATGACCTGAGGCGAAGGCAGAGGCTTAACCCACTGAGCCACCCAGGTGCCCCCATATATATTATATATTTTGTTCCTTAGTTTTCTCCATTACTGCCATCCTTTGCAGTATAAATATTTTATAGTGTACCATTATTATTCTCTTATTTCTTTTACTATATATTTCTGAGTTATTTTCTTGATCATTGCCCTAGGGAGAAAATTAACATCTTAATTTATAATAATCTTGTTTGGATCAATATAAATTTAATTTTAGTAGTACACAAAAACCTTGCTCCTGTAAGCTCTGCCTCCCCTCTATGTTGGTATTTTCACAAATCGTATTTCTATACAAAGACCAGCAATTATTTTCTGCAGCTGTATTTTAGGTCACATGGGAAAAAACAGGTGTTACAAGAAAAAAAAAATACAATAATAGCATCTTTTTAAATTTACCTATGTAGTTACCTTTACCAGTGTTCTATATTCCTTGCATTTACTGTGGATTCACAGTTGATTTACCGTCTAGTATTCTTTCTTTTCAGCCTGAAGGACTAGTTGTAGCCTTTCTTAAACAGCAGGTTTCCTACTGACAAACTCTGTTTCTGTTTATCTAGGAATATCTTAAATTGTCCTTCATTTTTGAAGATAGTTTGCCAGATATAGAAATCTTAGTTGATAGCTTTTTTTATTCAGTATTTTGAGAATATCATCTCGCTGTCTTCTGTCTTCAATGGTTTCTGATAAGATATTAGCTGTTAATTTTAAGAAGGATCCCTTGTATGTGATGAGTCTCCTCTCTTGCTGATTTTAAGATTCTCTGGCTTTAGCAACCCCGCCTCTGTCTGTCCTTCTCCCCACTCCTGCATGCTCTCGCTTGCTCTCTCCTCTTTTGCAAATAAATAAATAAACAAAATCTTTAAAGTAGCCCTTAATCAAGAGCTGTGGTTCTCAGTTGGGTGAATTTTTTTCCTGATGGGCTATTTGGCTTTGTTCAGAAATACTTTTGATTGTAATAACTGAAAGATACATGTTATTTTCATACAATAAAGATATGGGGAGCTGCTAACCATTCTGCAATGCACAGGACAGCATCCACAATGAAGAGTTATCTTACCCAAAATGTCGACAATTGTATCATTCAAAAACCTTACCATAGATGTAGAGAAGTCTTATTCCAATGGTATGGCCTTTCTGAGGTCTCAAAATGATGCTTGAAATATTCAGCAATGTCTCCCCATGCTGGCTAGTGAAAATCCCAATATCTTCTACCACTATGCCATCTCTGGAACCTCTATTCAGCTCATGACTCTCCCAGAATTGTTTTCTGCTTGGCCCAAAAGAATCTGTACCTGAAGATGTGCCTCTGAAAGTCAAGACAATAACTCATTTCTGGCATTCCTCTACTATATAACTACTTCCCTTCTGATACTTTGGCCTAAAAATCCCACCCACCAACCTCAGGAGTTCCAATTGATTTGTTTCTTCCACCTACTAAGAATGCTGCTTTATTTTTGGACTCTACTTCCCTACACTATAGTTTGAGAAGTATCCCTAGTCAAAAATTCAGTGGGAATAGGGAGCTCACTTTCCTGCTTTGATGTCTATTGTCTTAAACAAGTTTTTTTCATTTATTTTGTCCAGTTTCATAGTTGTTTTTCCATTACGAGAGAAACCAGGCTAAGAAGAATCAACACACAAAAGAGGACATAACTGAAAGAATTATAGAGAAATAGAGCCATGACTTCCAATGAAATGAAAGAATATAGAGAGATTTATATATTACTGAAATTAGCCAAAGAAGGATTTTAAACCTGTAACCTTATATCTTTCCAGCACTAAAATGCATATGTAATTTTTACATGAGTATTAATATTTATTTACCTTTGCTTGAATTATAATACCAAGTTATAAAAATTTAAGCAAAAGATAATCATTTATGATAAATTCTTAATTACAATTTTGTATCCCTAGGTAATGAACATGTTTTTTTGTTTGATGCCTAGTATCAATTTCTTATTTACCCTGGTAACATTACTCTTAATTTCTTTCAGAATATTACTCATTCCCCCACCTCTGCCTTGAGTTTTAGGTGAAATTGACCATACTCTTAGCTTTAAGAGTGGACTCTGTTGGGCTAAAATATAAAGTACTCTGGTGGTAAATACACCACCACTTGGACACAGTGACCCAGTCAGATATGGATATGGCCTAAGTCAGTCTGCGTAAACAAAACTAATTGGTAATGCTTGCAACATTTTCCTTCGCTTCCCTGACAGAAGAATGTGGAACTGTTGCTGCCGCTTTTGCAAACATGACATCTAGTCAACACACAAAGGAGGGCGCAGTGGAAAGAACTCTTAACATAAAGAATCAGAAGTCTAAAGACCTTGTGAAACTCTGAGTCAAATAGCTCTTGGAGCCATTTCAGCCTCTGAAATTTTTATTTGAATTAATGTATTTCTTTTTTTTTAATGTTTTGTTAGACACCATATACATTTCCTTTTTTCCTAAAAAATAGTTTGATTTGATTTTCTTTCATTTTCAACTAAAATACTCCCAAATTATGTACTGTTATCATAATTATCTATGTTTAAAAAGCCTCCCTCAGCAGATTAAGGTTTGGGGGAAGAATTTTTACCTAATGGCAGAATCCCCAAGTCATGGAAGCCTTAATTCAAACTCACAGAGCTATCCTTGCAGCTCAGTCTACATGATTCTCTACATTATTGCTGACCCTCTACCAAGATAAGTTCAGAAGGACTGGCCTGTAGAAAGGAGCAACATTTGACCAACACCAGTTCTTTCATATTCTTATCAATCCCTATAGTGATAAATAATTTAATTATGAGACAAACCCGAATATTTACCTACTATGAGAGCAGACCTTAAAAATCACCTTGGTAATCTATATTATTTTTTATTTACTCTTATTCTGTAGTTATAGAATATAGTCATTTAAAAACTATTTGAAAATATAGATGTGTATAGAACAAAAAGTGAGAGTTGCCCATTATCAATTCATTGTCTTTCAGAATCTTGCCTTATTCATTTTCAGAATTATGGATTTCCATAGAAATGTATACACTTTTTATATAAGGCAGTGTCTGAAATGGCCCCCAATGATCCTTACCTCCTAGTAGTCACATGCTCCCCTCGCCCATGGACTGGATTGACTGAATTGGTCCTAATGCACAGAATATGGCAGAAATATTGGGATATCACTTCTGAGATTAGGTTATAAAAAGACTTCCTTCTTGAATGCAGTCTCACTCTCTCTTGGACAACTTGCTCCAGGGGAAGCCAGCTACCATGCTGTGAGGAAGCCCTGTGGAAAGAAACATGTCAGTGACCTTAGAAACAGATTTGCTGAGGCTTGCCAACAGCCCTGTGAGTGAACTTGGAACTGGTTCCTTCCAAGTCAAGCCTGAGATAGCTGCGACGGTGGCCGACACGTTGACTGCATCCTCATGAGACTTTGAGACTAAGCCACCCGGCTACATTGCTCCTACATTCCAGACCCAGAAACTGTGAGATGATAAATGTTGCTTCAAGCTGCTATAGCTTGAAGTAATTTGTCATGTGACAATAGAAATCGCATACATTTTCTTAACATGCATTTCTGATACACATGTCTTCATATTTGGATATTTGTTTTGATTAAAGTATGCTCTTCTCTTTGCATGTCCCAAGTACGACTCCCACTCCTCCAAATCAGGATGATGTTAAAAACGCTAAAATGTTAACATTGTTTTTACTTCTTTGTATTAAAATTTAAATTGTTCTTATTTATTGTCAAAACTTTCATTGTATATGAACCTGTAAGGTATAAGTATTGTTTATGATGCTTTTAAACATGTTGGCTCCTAAAAATTACCTTTCAGCTTTTATTCAGCCATAAATGTTATTCCCTGAAATAATGATCTTGCTTTTTATACATGGTCTCATTTGGGGCCAGGACATATGGGTGATTTTAATGACCACTGTATCTAATTTATTGTTTCTGAAGCATCAGAATTTCCTCCATCACTCTTCTGTCAGACAATGTAGTAGCCCAGATAAGGACTACTCCTGACAGGCTTTTAGAATGGGAAGTCAGGTGGATCAGAGCTGCCCCAGAGACCTAACCATCCTTGCATCATTGATTTATAATGTAAAATTTTTGAACAAAATATTACCTAAATTCAAAACTATTTAAAAAATAATAATTCAACATGACCAAATTGACATTACATAAAAGATTGGTTCATCATTAACAAATTGAACAATGTAATTACTACATTAACAAATTACAGGATAATAGATGAACAAAAATGATGTAATAAAATTTGGCCTCCATGCATGATTTAAAAAAATATATTTTTTCAATGATTTTCAATGATTTTTTCATGATAACAGAAAATGAATCCCTAGGAAGTAACACTTCTCATTAAAGCAAAACAAAACAAAGGAAAACAAAAAAAAAAACCTACTGTGATGATCAGGATAGCCATAAAACTTACTAAGTAGGACTTTAAAATAAAAATTTCAGGGAAGGTTATATTAGATTTGCTGCAAAAACAAAAGTCTTTCCAAATTTCAGTGGCTTGTGGTCACAAACACTTATACTTTTCTTGCTTCCAATATTTTATTTCTCCACATAGGTGGTATTTATCTGGTTGTATCCTTTATAATTATTTTTTAACCTATAAAACTATATACTTATGCTTTATAGACTTTAATTATGTTATGTTTCAAAACAATTTTACATTCAAAATATGGGAATGGATGAATTTGCCTAAAAATAGAAATCAGAGTGTAAACAAAAGAGGTACCAGAGCTTAACCCTAAGGAACTCCAACTAGTATTTTAAGTTTGGCAGAAAAGAAATTGTTGACAAAGCAAAAGAAGAGCAATCAGAAGAGGGATCAAAAATTTAGGTGAATAATGTGTCATGGAAATTAAAAAAATAGTGTTTCAAGGCAATAATGGTCAACTTCTTCCAATATTATTAGAAGTTGCACAAGATGATGACTTTGTTTTGAGCTCTAAAAGAAGGCTTAGCAATGTTCTATTCCACTCCCTCATTTTACACCTGAGATTTAAGTAGGAAGTAGGAAAAAAAAGGAATGGCAGAAGAAAAAATGAAGGACAGAAGGAAGAAAGAAAAGAAGAAAGGAAGGAGGGAGGGAGGATAGAGTCCAGAAAGAGGAAAGGATTTGTACTATGTTATAGAAGGGTAATTATTTTTTGTTTTGTTTTGGTTTTGTTTTATTTTATTTTTTAATAAACATAAAATGTATTAGCAGCCCCACGGGTACAGGTCTGTGAATCGCCAGGTTTACACACTTCACAGCACTCACCATAGCACCATAGCACATACCCTCCCCAATGTCCATAACCCCACCACCCTCTCCATACCCCCCACCCCCAAGCAACCCTCAGTTTGTTTTGTGAGATTAAGAGTATCTTATGGTTTGTCTCCCTCCCAAACCCATCTTGTTTCGTTTACTCTTTTCCTACCCTGCAACCCCCCCATGTTGCATCTCCACTTCCTCATATCAGGAAGATAATATGATAGTGTTCTTTCTCCGATTGACTTATTTCGCTAAGCATAATACCCTCTAGTTCCATCCACGCTGTCACAAATGGCAAGATTTCATTTCTTTTGATGGCTGCATAGTAATCCATTGTATATATATTCCACCTTCTTTATCCATTCATCTGTTGATGGACATCTAGGTTCTTTCCATAGTTTGGCTATTGTGGACATTGCTGCTATAAACATTCGAGTACACATGCCCCTTTGGATCACTACATTTGTATCTTTAGGGTAAATACCCAGTAGTGCAATTGCTGGGTCGTAAGGTAGCTCTATTTTCAACTTTTTGAGGAACCTCCAGGCTGTTTTCCAGAGTGGTTGCACCAGCTTGCATTCCCACCAACAGTGTAGGAGGGTTCCCTAGAAGGGTAATTCTTGAAATAGGATTGTGTTCTGTGACTTCCTACCCAGGTCAAGAATCATGAGTTTTATTCTGGCCAGAGTGGGTGGGACTGTTATACTTTATGAGTTCAGATGGGTCTTCTATCATATCGCTAATACTGGCTTCAGAATATTACAATGTGAAGTGGTGGTTTTATTTAAGGATACGATAATTTTTTAACCTGTCACATGTTTTGGGGAAACTTTATAGTCCTAACTCCTTCCTTCAGTATGGATTACTGGACATTCAGGAAAAACTGAATTCAGTGGCTATGAGCAAAGCCTCATACATATTGAATATTGTAAGGTTAATGATAAAGACTCTTTTTTCCTTTCTCCTCTACATTTCAATATTCCATGTACCAACTTCTGACCATTTGGAATTCTCCCAATCCCTGGCTTCCTTTTTGGGTTATTTCTTCCATTCTCTGCATTAATATAACATTGATAAAACATAATTTGCTTATCAGCATTTTCTCCCTGTTTTCTTTTGCTTCTGTATAATAGTTCTGTGACTCTACACTTATCTGGGAGCCAGACTTTTGGAAGCCTAACCATTCCATTCCAGAATATAGCTGTACATTCAGAATTAAGGACATATCCCCTGGGCTGTCAAAAGAACTTTCTCAAAACTCAAGCCCTTTACTCCTCAGGATGCCAAATGATTTACCTTATTAACCACATAATATGCAAAGCTCAAAAAGGCTTGCCGTAGAGTTTACCTGTTTGGAGGAAATTGGACACAGGAAATTCAAATGGCAGTAGGAGATGGTTCTACTGAAGCTATCTCATGTCGTTTGTTAAAGAAGTGATATTTGATAATAAGGGAAGGGATTGAGCAACTACGAAAACAGAAGAATTATACAAACTTGGCAGTGTAGAACCAGTAATGAAAGTAAATTAATGTAAGTAACCAAAAAAAGATCAAATTCAATACAGTGGAAACCACTTAGGAAGTCAGGGAAGTGTATAATACATCTCAGAAAGATTTTCATCAAAATATTTGTTAGTGTTTATTTGCTCTTTAGTTTTAATGCTTTAAAGAGAAGTTGAAGTTTTGTTAAGCACCCCTCAGGACTCAGCAGCATTAGAATGATGAGGCATTCTTATACCAGAGATGAGAAAAACAGCCACTATGTTTTTATCAGTGGTATTTTTTAATTATTTTTGTCTTGTTCTTCAAATGAAATGCTGAATAACTACCTCTGTCTCTCACCCACACAAATTCCAATATATCTAGTTTTCCCCTTGTTTGTATCTGAGAATCTGTTTATTTGCAGTAACAACTTGCATGAAACATGCACTACCAAAATAAAAGCAAATTACTGAGTTCCTTTACACAACTAATTAGATGATGGGACTAATGACAGTAATAATTTGAAATGAGTACCTGATCTGCACATAGATTCAATCTATTTTACTATTATTTTCAAATAGTTAAAGCTTATTTTCTTATAAAATAATGATTAAAAATATTGAATATTAACTAAAAGAATTATCCATGATTTAACCATGTTAAATAATACAATTTTAATTTTATTAATTTATTTGAGAGAGAGAGGGCATGAGCTGGGGGAAGTATAGAGGGGAAGGAAGAAGACTCCCTGTTGAGCAGGGAGCCTGGGGTGGGAGGGCTGGATTCCAGGACCCCGGGATCATCACCTGAGCTGAAGGCAGATGCTTAACCCACTGAGCCACCTAGGTGTCCCCAAATAATAAATTTTGATATCTGAATATATCCTTTGTCTTTTTCCATCTGTGCATACATTTGCTGTGGTTCTAATAATGCTCCATTCACGGTCTTTTCTGCCTTTCCTCTAGTATCATACCCTAGTAAACATTGCTTCCATATTTTCTAAGATTTTTTTCTAATGATAAAAAACACATAACAAAATTTGCTATCTTAACCATTTTAAAGATTTTTTTAGACAATTTATAAGATTTTTTAAATGTTCATTTAAAAAATTTTACAATTGTTCATTTAGTAAATGTAATGTCACTTACCTTACTATTATTGTCTGGTTGTTAGATATTTAAGCCATTTTTTTTTTGAAGCCTACATAGTATGATGATGAACAAATTTGTGTACATATTTGTAAAGTTTTAAAATTTTTTCTTAAAAGACATTTTTTCCACAAATGAATCACTAGTTTCAATTTACTGTGTCAGCAGCAATGTATGAGCCTAGCAGTTTCAGAACTAATTGAAAAGACCTCTATGGTAAATCATTTTCATAATTTAGATAGTTGTTCATGGTTTATCGATGTGTTAGTTTATACTTTATATTTCAGCTTATCTTAGGTCAAGGCATACATAAATGCTTCAAAGCCAAATTTCTCCACTGTACAATCAATGTCATTGACATACAGAATTACTTCTCTATTACTTTCTATGAAGGCAGACCATTCTGCAATGCTTAATAATTCCTATTTTTATTCTTCAAAGTATCACTATTATATTATTTAAAAAAAAATAGCAGCACAACAATTGCAGGTATGGTGATGGATGGTGATGATTAGAGAAACTGCTCTGAAGTCTGTTGGAAATTTTCAGACTTGTCTTAATCATCAGGGAGACAAGCAGATGATCACCATGTAAAAATTCAGTTTAAAAGACAGGAATATTTTTTATCAAAGAAAAATATAAATGTGCTAATAAAGCATACAAATGTTTGACAAAAGTAATTGGAAAATTGATGCCAGCTGTCATGTGATTAACATTGAAAATAAAATTCTAAATATATATACACAGATGTGGCTATATGTAAATTAATCAAATATTGTATTACACATGAGTAATTTATGCTACATACATTCTGGCAGAAGAAAAATTAGCTAAAGTTAATTAACCTCTTGTCAAAACAGTTGCTTATGACTGCAATGATAAATTCCAACCAAGTTGTTCCAATGGCTAGAGTGTTTTCACACAACAAAGGACACAGGGAACAATCTGTATTTGCTGGGGAGAGTGGGCAAAATAGGAAAGGGGACTATTTGAGGAAAATGTGTTACCAGAATATTCTAAAAGCTCTGGGTCATAAAGATAGCCCTTATCACAGATTCTATTGCTGTTTAGGATTCTGAGACTTAAAATACCCCACACATTAGTTCTTCCTAGTATGTGCCTGATTTGGTAATCTGATCATTTCATTTCCTAATTATGACTTCTATGACAATTTCAAGGTTGGTCCTCACAGGTGGAAGCAAAAGACAATCCTATGGGAGATATCAAAAATTATATGAAGGGGGTGCCTGGGTGGCTCATTTCGTTAAATGTCTGCCATTGGCTCAGGTCATGATCTCAGGGTTCTGGGATTGAAGAACCCCACCTCAGGCTCCAGGAACCCCACCTGGGCTTCCTGCTCAGCAGGAAGCCTGCTTCTCCCTTTGGCATTCCCCCTGATTGCACTCTCTCTCTCAAATAAATAAATAAAATGCTTTTTAAAAATTCATTGAGGGTAATCTAGCAAATATCTTCCTGGAAGCTGAAATTCCTTCAAGAGTAAACAAAGTCCCTAATTTCATAATTTAGAATAAGACCTAGAGTACAGAAACGAAAACCTACCACGAGGAAGTAATGAACTCTCAGGAATAAACCAGTGGTCAACAATGGCTGCTCAGTAGAAACACGGGAAACTTTTTTTCTTTTTATTTTTTCAGTGTGCCAAGTTCATTGTTTACGCACCACACCCAGTGCTCCATCCAATACGTGCCCTCCTTAATAACCGCCACCAGACTAATCCATCCCCCCACCCCCCTCCATTCCAAAATCCTCAGTTTGTTTCTCAGAGTCCACAGTCTCTCATGCTTCATCTTGCCTTCCAATTTACCCCTATTCACTTCCCTTTCCTTCTCCTGACATGGAGGACTCCATGTTATTCCTTATGTTCCACAAATAAGTGAAACCATATGATAATTGACTTTCTCTGCTTGACTTATTTCACTCAGCATAATCTCCTCCAGTCCCATCCATGTTGATACAAAAGTTGGGTATCCTTTCTGATGGAGGCATAATACTCCATTGTATATATGGACCATATCTTCTTTATCCATTCGTCTGTTGAAGGCCATCTTGGCTCTTTCCACAGTTTGGTGACTGTGGCCATTGCTGCTATGAACATTGGGGTCCATATGACCCTTCTTTCCACTACATCTGTATCTTTGAGGTGAATACCCAGTAGTGCAATTGCAGGGTCTTAGGGTAGCTCTATTTTTAATTTTTTAAGGAATCTTCACACTGTTTTCCAAAGTGGCTGCACCAACTTGCATTCCTACCAATGGTGTAAGAGGGTTCAAAACACAGGAGACTTCTAAAATAGTCTGATGCCAAGACTCCACATGAACTGGACCAGAATCTCCAGGCAGAGGAGCCCAGGATATTGCACTTGTGAAAATTCCTCATACTCTAAGGTCTATTGGGGATTTATAGCCAGCCTATAAACAATTCCATCCTAATTACATTTCTGGAGCCCTTTACAATTTCCAAAACATGTTCTCATTCATTATCTCATTTGATCTTCATTAGCAACACAATGAATTACAGGTTAGAGATTAGAATCCTCATTTTACAAATCAAAAACTCTGAAGTCTTAAGAAAGGAAATAACATCCCCCAAATAACACAGGGTACAGATTTTAAGATCAGAAAGAGGAAGCAGAGTATGAGGTGTAGAAATCTAAGAAGTCTGAGTAGAGAGGCCCAAGAAACTAAGAGGAACAGGTGCAAAAAATGAGATGGAGGCCACCAAAGACAATTTTGCCTGCAGTGTTTTTGTTGTTCCTACTGTAAATGTTACAAAACCAGAACCCATGAGGTCCATCACAGAATACTGCTGAGGATGGACAATCTGCAAGCCAGAAAAAAACACAACATACCAGCACTTACAAGGTGAAGTCCTTGAGAGGCAACTGGGTAGGCCTTTTGCCCTCCTACTCTCCCTGGCTACTTCTAAGCCACATATTTTTGACTGATGGGATCAAATTAAAAGGTTGAATTACCCCAAAATATTCAATTGCATTTTTCTAAAACAGTAAGTGAGATTACATAATCTTCAGAAAATGTATTTTACAGTTTGTCTCCATCTAGCCCATATCCCTCCACTCAGCTACTTCACTTGACTTACTCTCCTGTGCCTTCAGCCTCTAGCCCTCTCCCTGCGAATCCTTTTATTATCAGTTGCTCAAGGAAGAATCCTTCCTTTTTTGGAGAGGAAAGGAAGGAGGAAAATTGCTTTGGAAACAATAGGATTACTATTGGTGGGGTGGAGGAGAGGTGAGACCTGTGGCCATGCCCCTGTTAATTATTTATGTCCAGCCATGCTTTGGGAAGCTGGGAAATGGGTGACTCCCCAGGAAACCAACATGAGTCTCAAACATTTAATACTTCCCTCTCCAAGACTTTGCCTTCATTATAGGGAGGAAAGATTGCATGGGAGTAGTTAGCCACTAGATATCCACTTGTGACACAAGTCATAGTAATGATGCTTATGCCTTGATGGCAGTATATTGGTGGACCTAATTCCTATGTCCCTGGCTGAGGGGCACCCTATAATGAATGAATCTCCTCACCCACCCAATGGGATTTCAGTTTAAGTGTTCGGAACACGGGAACACTTTGATAACTTTTGGTTTCTCACATTTACCCCAGAACCTCCACTTTGAATTTCATTCTGGTTCCTTGATAATAAATTTGCCTCTTTTTCTACCTTAGCTCAATTGAGTTTATCTATAGATGAAATTTGCAGGCTTAGTGGAGACACACTCCAGTTCTTAATTTCTGCAAATTGGTCTCAGATGAAGTTGATTTGGGTGCCTTTAAGAATCTATTTTTCATACTATCTCTAAGCAAATGGCATGCCTGAGTTCTCATCTGGACACAAAGATAGAATAGTATTCTTCTGCTCACAAATATTTACTAATAATTGTGGCAACTGATTATGAGTAATGGTTCAGCCTAACATATAGTCATTCTGAGCAGTGAGTCAGTCTCCCTAGAGACTTCAGTTTTCATAACTTTGTGTTCATATAATACTTTAGTGTCAGACCTGGCCGGCTCTTCAAAGAATACTGGCTATTTTTTGACTCCAAAACAGCCAATTCCTGAACTATGTCTCTCTTAATTTAGTGAATTTTCAGAGGTTTTGTTGTTTTAAAATTTTGTAATTAATTCAGTGTGGCCTTCATGATTTTACTATTCCAATAACCATCAGTGCAGGCATGATATCCCTTTCTACCAACACCCTCTGTCTACAAGTGTTTCAACAGTTTGGCAATTACAATAGTCTTTCTAAACTCTTGTACAGAGAGAAAAATTGATTTAAAGTGTAATCATGTGCTTATGTAAAGTCTAAAATCCGAATATCCTCCAAAAGAGTACTTTTTAAAATACATTTGGTATCTACATAGTCTTAAGTCAAGGAGTGGCATGGTTTGAGGAATTACAATCAGTAACCAATGAGATTTTAATAGAAGATCAAAATATTTGCTTACAGGAACAATGATGAAGCTCTAAATATACAATCCTCAGGAATGCCCTTTGCTCTCCTTCCTGTTTCCTTTATATTCCAGATATTTCAGACAATTTCAACCTAGTTCTCCCATCTTTCCCCTCCATTTCCAGCCCCATGCAAGTATTTTCTTCTTTTCTACCCTCTTGTAATCCCATCATTGTCTGAAGTAACTTGACCTAACATCTCTCACCAATTAAAAACACTCTCTCCAGAAGAGGAGAGAGAAGAGCAAAACTGGACTTATGGACACAGGATTCTAGAGAGGGAGGGCAAAGCTGGGAGCTTGCCAATGTCAACTCTTTTTGCATCACTAGGGAGTCCAAACTAAAGTAAAATTTGAATTAATGCTTCTTCTACTTACCCTTCCTTAACAACTAAGCAACTTCATTTTCTGGATATAAAATCTCAATAAATGCAATCTGAGAAAGCATTACACATTTCATGGAACATAGTCCTCCCAATTTCTAGGAAGCTGTGGAATCTAAGAATATCTGTCAGAATACTGCCCTGATTTGAGATCTACCAGTAGCAATCATGACTGCACTCATCACCATGGGATGATGCTAGTTGGAGAGAAGCGATAAAAATCTTGTGATACTCAGCATCAGGGAAATACAAATCAAAACCACAATGAGACACCACCTCACATCAGTCAGAATGGCTAAAATTAACAAGTCAGGAAACAACAGATGTTGGTGAGAAGTAGAGAAAAGGGAACCCTCCTAAACTGTTGGTGGGAATGCAAGCTGGTGCAGCCACTCTGGAAAACAGCATGGAGGTTCCTCAAAAAGTTGAAAATAGATCTACTCTATGGCCCAGCAATCACACTACTGGGCATTTACCCTAAAGATACAAATGTAGTGATCTGAAGGGGCACGTGCACCCGAATGTTTATAGAAGCAATGTCCACAATAGCCAAATTATGGAAAGAAACTAGATGTCCATCAACAGACGAATGGATAAAGAAGATGTGGAATGGAATATACATACAATGGAATACTATGCAGCCATCAAAAGAAATGAAATCCTGCCATTTGCAATGATGTGGTTGGAACTAGAGGGTATTACGCTGAGTGAAATAAATCAATCAAAGAAAGGTAATTATCATATGATCCCGCTGATATGAGAAATTTGGGAGGCAGGGCGAGGGGTTATGGGAGATAGGAAAGGAGAAAAACAAAACAAGATGGGATCAGAAGGGAGACAAACTATAAGAGACTCTTAATCTCACAAAACAAACTGAGGGTTGCTCAGGGGTGAGGGGTGTAGGGTTAGGGTGGCTGGGTTATGGACACTAGGGAGGGTATGTTTTATGGTAAGTGCTGTGAAATGTGTAAGCCTGATGATTCACAGACCTTTACCCCAGGTGCAAATAATACATTATATGTTAATAAAAAATAATCTTGTGATATTGTTAAGGACAAAATGAGAACAACAGAAATCATCCTAAATTTTAGGGAAAGCCCCCAATGGACAGATGAGGGAAATACTATAGTGAAACTGATCTGATGATGGGAAAATGAACAATTCAAATGTAAACACTGAAAAGTGTTGAATTAAATTTAATAAAATGCTAATGACAGTTGTGTTGGATGTCTTCTACTTGGCTCTCCAGATCCACTCTTTACCCTTTCCCACCATGCTCTGTGCTTCAGTGGTCTAATCTGTATTGATTTTCTCCACAAGCTCCTTGCGTTTTGGCTTATTTTTGGTTGGTTGTTTCATTTTGTGTGGGGTTTTTGTGTGTGTGTGTTTTTGTTTTTTGTCAAAGAGAAGTAGAGACAGGAAACAGTTGGATGGGAAGAGAGGGAGGTTTGCCAACATTTTTATTTTTCCAGCTCTCTCCTACCAGGTCGCCATGATTTGGCCTATGAGATAGCCCTGCCAATGCAGTTACTCTTTCTGGTTTCTTACTTGCCCATTCTTGCTAGCCTTTTGGTACTGCAATATCCCTTCTTGATTTCCCTAAAACCTACCCACGCTTTTAAAACTGGTTCCTTTATCAAATTCCCCTAAATTACTAAATTCAAGTGTGCTGTTTTCTTGATAGCACCTAATTCAGATTTCTTAAAAGGAATAACGAAGATTACCATGCTCTTAAACACTGAAAATAATTTCCCAACAAATTATTTCCTTGTTCTTAGAATACATCAACTTCCCCAAATTTTCTCCCATCAATATTCTTTATGGTATGATATAGCTTCATACACTTGAGCTAAAGAAAATAACTCAAGGGATGCCTGGGTGGCTCAGTCAGTTAAGTGTCTGCCTTTGGCTCAGGTCATGATCCAAGCATCCTGGGATCAAATCCTGCATCAGGCTCCTTGCTCAGCAGGGAGCCTGCTTCTCCCTCTGCTGCTCCCTCTGCTTGTGCTCTCTCTTGCTCTCTGACAAATAAAATCTTTAAAAAAAGAAAAAGAAAAAAACTCTAGCACTTACAGTTAAAAATATTTTATTAGAAATTATATTATTTGGCTTTGTATTACATTACTTTTTGATATGGGATGGGGAATACATTTGTTTTCAAAGACATCTTGTGTTTGTACTTCAAATTCAGTTTGCCTTTGAGGGTTGAGAATAAAATGGTCTCCCAGAAGACTGCTAGATTATAGGAAAAGATCTATGCTAAGATGAAAATAGGACTGTGATTTTAATAAAGTATCCTCCTCACCTCCTTATTACACATGGACTTCTTGATAAACACAAGTCATGTTAGCCTCACATGGAAACAGAATAGTGTGAAGAATATTAGCGGGCCCTCTAATAATCCCAAATTATCTCCTTCTTATAAGTGTTAGATGCTTGAAAGGCTTCCGTTAGTTATTCCTTGGGTTTGGTTAAGCATTGCCCTCTTCTATCTTCTCTCTAACCTCTTCTTTGCACATGCATTCATTTATATGGTAGGAGCCACACAATAAATCACAAACAGCTGACAGTGAATTTTCTTTTTTTTTTTTTTAAGATTTTATTTATTTATTTGGAAGAGAGAAAGAGAGAGAGGTGGAGCATGAGCAGGGGGAGGGGTAGAGGAAGAAGGAGACTCCCCGCTGATCAGGAAGCCAGACACGGGAGTTGATCTCAAGACGCTGGGATCATGACCTGAAGGCAGACACTTAACGGACTGAGTCACTCAAGTGCCTCTGACAGAGAATTCTCTATCAGATCTTCTCATCAGCCAGAGGAACACACTGGAGCTGCCAGGAGAAAGGGCCTTTTTAAACAGGCTTTTCCCAGCAAACAGAGCAGAGCAGAGCAGTGTGGAGATGCTGTACGTGCTCGTAACATGTTCTTCACAATTCACCTTTCTGTATGTGAGCAGCACAACTTTTTCAATAAAGCCCTCAAAAAAAAAGGAAGACAGGGATGGAGGAAAAGATGAAGTAGGAAAAGAAAAAAAGGAATGAAGGTAGTAGCTCTTTTTTTTTTTTTTAAAGATTTTATTTATTTACTTATTTAACAGACAGAGATCACAAACAGGCAGAGAGGCAGGTGAGGGGGGGGTGGCGGGAGCGGGGGAGCGGGAATGAGGCTCCCTGCCAAGCAGAGAGCCAGATGCGGGGCCGATCCCAGGAGTCTGGGATCATGACCTGAGCCAAAGGCAGAGGCTTTAATCCACTGACCAGACAGGCGCCCCAATAATAGCTCTTTTGAAGCCTTCCCTTAAATCCATGTAGCAACCCATGGGTCCATTGCTCTAAGCTAAGTTAATGAAATAGCTTCTGGCTCCCTATTCCCTATCAGTGATAAAACAAATAGCTCTTTTGCCTCTTGCTAAAGATTAACCTCACAATGACACAGGAGGTTACCACCCTCATCACTCTGCAGTTTTTACCTGCAAATGAGAAACTGCAAAATCTAGGAAAGTCCTCAAGGACTGAATTTTTAATGTTAGCATATTGGTCCTGATGACAGAAGGTTTGAGCTTCAGAAAGCCTCAAGGGCGGGTCCTAGGTCCCATCCCACAGGGGGCCAGAAAGCTTGCAGATATGTATGTCTGCCTTCACCCGGGGATCCGCAATGATCTGCGTGCTCCCGCAATGATCTGCGTGCTCCTCCGCCAAGTGCACTTTGGTTGTACACTCGATTCTTTTATGCTCTGCAGCTTAAAGCTCCAGACCATCTAAGTTTCAAGAAAGTAAAAAAAAGGAATCAGATGTAGGACACATAGTAGTGAGGACTCAAGAATAACCACGATAACAACATCAGAAGCAGCTGTAACAAAAGCCTGGCCCTGGGGGAAGAGGAAGGCATATTAACTCTCTGAGCTAACCTGCTTGTTTGTTTGAACCGCCTCCTCAGTTATATGCTCCGAACCAGCCTGGGTTAGCTGCACACCAGTCTCTCTGAGAATTCCTTTATGCCCAGGTGTGTATTCTGGTCTTTTTCTCTCTCTGTTGAATTTGTTGAATCACTCAGTTGGAAGGATTTTCTAACTCAAACCTCTCTATAGCTGGCACATTGTGACACTCTTCGTTTGGTCACAGCTGCTCCTGCTGCCTCTGAAAGGAACATTTTACTCTGCCCTAAACTCCACGCACATTTACTACTGTTAGCCTCAGCAACTGCACTACAATGATTTAAGTCCTTTAGCAGCACCCTAAATGGCCCTTCATTATTTACCTTCATTTCTATTTAGTGTCATGTACAGGACAGAACTCTCGCGTTCCAAGCCATCAATCAGCTCATCATTATAGATTATGATAAAGTTAGTGCCTAAATGTTCACATTTGTCACTTCAGAGACAAATAGAAGGGCTACATTTCCCAATTTTTACTCCAAATTTCTAATTCCACGCTGTCAGTTCTTTAAAGGAGTATTATTTTCCCTCACTAGTGTGTGCTGAATATGTAGGTAACATCCTTTCTTCTTCAAATACCTTGCAATTTCATGCCTCTTCCAGTTTCTCCCTTATTTATTTTCATGTAATTTTTCTAGTTTTCATATCACAAATTATCTTCCCTGCCTAACAGTTGCAGGTAGAAAAATAAAGACCTCTGTCGGGTTGACATTTAAGGGTTTATTATTCTCTCTTTGATACATGAGCTTAATGCTCATTAACACTAAATGGACTGGCTAAGGAAAAAAAAAAAAAAAAAAACCTGCCTTCAAAGATCCTGGGATAAATAATGTAACACAGTCTCCTCCTTTCCTCCTCACTAAAATGATATTAACCAATTCCACATTCCTTCAAAGTAAGCTTTTAAATGTTTAATACTGTCTGCTTTTGCTTTTCAAGGGTGTGCTAAGGCTGTCCTGGAGTCTGATTGCTTTGTTAGGAATTCTTTCCCTCAAAGTAGATTTAATATATCCTTATCCATCCCATTGTCTGTATCTGTTCTTTAAGATTAAATTTAAAGCAGCCTCAAAGCACCAAATTATTTGAAATTAAGTATCAAACATGTAATCCTTTGGGAAACATGATCACTTGGTCCTCTTAAGATTTGAGGAAGCTCTAATAGTTGTGATTTTTTTAAATAAAAACATTAACATAAGTATACAAATCAATATTTTTCCTTAATAAAACAATTTTTTTTTCGGAATCCCTTTCTGCTCCATATTTGTACCAGTTTCTTTCTGTATACATTTATATTTCTCTTCTGTCAGGACATTAAAATGGGCTATCGTCAAAATTACCCAACCTCTGCATGGAATTATGAGGGGCACAGTTTGTTTCTCTGGCCCTTTAAATCTTACTCATCTGTTCAGCATCAGCCAAGAATACATCACACCATAGAAGTCTAATGGCAACTTTATATAACTTTTCACAGGTGACCTATTATGTACAAATCACATATTGGGAATAGTTCAGGAAAGCTGCTGTGTTCTCTCCATCATGAACTTCTAATTGCTCAAACTATTAAACCCTGGAATTTCCTGAGATGAAAACACTTGGATTTCCTGGAACCAATATCAAAATTCTCCAAAGGGATAAGGAGCTGCTGATTTTGTAAGGTGGGTGCCAATTATCAGAAGACATTCCTCAGGGATCTTAACCTAAGTGGATAGCCTTCTATGCACTATGATAGTTTGGAAAACAGATGTTGTCTAGGAATGAGAGGTACAGGCAACGTGTATTGGTCCTAACTTCAATTCCTCCTTGGGGTTCCCTTTCCAGAATTTTCCATTTGCTCAAAATCTCCCTCCTCAAGTTTCAGATAATCAGGATTATCTCAGGGTTCAGTTTTGTGTAGCAGACTGCATGCAGAGATAACAAGATAGCTCAGGTTTTCATATCTGATGGGCCCCACTGCTTTAGCAGTCTGGATAGCGGAGCAACATTTTCCATAAGCTAGCCTGACACGGAGAGTCAAAGACCGAGTAGGTCCTCACCCTTCTTATGTCAGACCTAGAAACGAGAATCAGCTGACTCAGGCTTCATTCAGGGAAAACCAAAAGTCAAACGTTTTAAGTCCCAACTGTGTTTTCCTCGATTTTAACAAGACATTTACTAGCCTTTGGTGACAAGGTTTATATTAATACTTCTCAGACATTAATGGGCCTGTGACTCTGAGAATCTTCTTATGATGCAGATCCTGATCCAGTGGGTCAGGGATTTGGCCTGAGATCTCCCAGGTGACGCTGGTCTGATGCTGCTTCACAGATGACACTTGGACAAACACAAGATTCCAAAAGCCTAGAATTTCACAGACTATGGTGTATAAAAGCATTACCTGGAGGACTTAGTTAAAATGCAGAGTCCCAAATTCCATGCTGAGGTTTTCTCAGGCACGGCCCGGACATCAGTTTTTGTTTTTGTTTTGTTTTAAAGTACTCCTGATGTTCAGGCTGGAGGGCATCAGTAGATCATTCTTGAAGAAAGACAAACTCAGGGCGTGCTGCAGTCAGCTTTGGGGAAAGCATCCGTCCAAGGTGCCAATCTTGGCTTTCCAACTTACTAAGTCTGTGATTCTGAGATAAGTAATTAAATATCTTTGAGGTATTGCTCTCCTAAGGCTAAAAAAAAAAAAAAGAAAAAGAAAAAGAAAAAATAGGTTCTGTATTGTCTGCCCTGTTGGCATCCTGCCATTGCTGTGAAATTCCAATGGGATCATGTATGTTCACAAGCTCTACAAAGGTAAGCAGTCTGGCAGCCCTCTGTAATCATTTCCATAACCATTTGATACCAAGATGTCACCACCTTCTTCCTGATGTGTCGCCAGCCCTGCTTTTTCAACCTTTGAAATATTCAGAGAGGATCACAGTAATATGCGCTGAGGGAGTCCTAGAACCTCACCAGGAAGGCTCAGATGCTGAGAAATGCAGCAGAGCATTTACTTAGGGGAGTCAGTCACAGAGACAGGTCTCATTCATGTCAGGAACAATTACACATGCAAATTTGAATCTATAAATCCCCAGTTTCCTACGAGATCACTTTTCTCTTCACGCTTCAATAATATCTTTGATATTCTCTTGTTCTTGGAGCCTAAAGCTTTAGGAGGCCTGCAGGATACAGTGATTAAACATTTTTTCCTCCATGACTAGCAAAAAAAAAAAAAAAAAAAAAAAAAACAGAGGACCAGCGATCATTGGTGTTTGCATCAGACATGGCTCTGTGACTAAAGTAGGGGTTTTGATAAATCGAAAACAACGCATACGTCAAGTGATACTCTAGCTCTTCTATTTCTTCCATTTGATTGAACATCTATTCAATTTCGTCATTCCATCAGCCAACAGAAATTATCCTCTCATCTTTCCAAGGGTGCCCCCTCCACCCCAGGTCCCTTGCATTTAACATGTTGTTTATTCAAGATGCAGAAAATTCCCTTTTGGAAGAGATAATTCAAAGATATACAAATGTACAATTCCTTGGAAGTAATTATCTGAGCCAATACAAAATCCAAAATATTGATTTTTAAAATAAAAATAAGTGCAATTGGATATGTAAAAATGCACTGCAGTTATCTGAATCCACATTCATGTCAAAATATAGATACATACACATAACAAGCACACATATATATATGCACAAGAATTTTTAAAAGTCCTTCATAACTCAAAAGAATTTCACATGCAAAACTTGCGCTGAGCTCAACTGAGTTGGTGATCCTTGGTAAGACTTGTAGGAACCTGAATACTATGAAGGTCTTCAAGAAATTCTTCCCTTCACCTCCACTCACCACTCATCTGCCTGCACTCAAACCCCAAATATCTTCCCCAGCAGACTGATGCCTGAAATTGTCACATAGAAAGTCTTTCTTTGGAGTTAAAAGGAAAAGACCCACATGAAACTTTGTCAACTGTCTACATCATGTGAGTAAATATGCTCCTTTCAGATAGATCTTTGTATTAGTTTCTTACTACTACTGTAACAAATTACCACAAATATAGTGGCCTATAGCAACACAAATTATTTATCTTATAGTTCTGAAAGTCAGAAATCCAAACTGGGCTCCACTAGGCCACACTCAAGGTGTCGGCAGGCTCCATTCCTATGGAAATTCTACAGGAGAATCCATTCCCTTGCCTTGTCCAGCTTGTAGAAGCCACCCACATTCCTTAGTTCATGGCTCCATCCCACATCTTCCTAGCCAATAGCATAATATCTTCAAATACCTCTTTCTCTGATCTCTGTTTTTGTCTTATATGTCCTTTTCTGACTCTTCTGCCTCCCTTTTCCTTATGATTACATTGAGCCAATCCAGATAATCCAGGCCAATCTCTTCCCAAGGTCCTTAATCACATCTCTAAAACCTATTTTGCCACTTAAGGTGATATATTCATGGTTTCAAGGATTATAACAAGAAGATCCTTGGTAGTCCATTATTCTCCTTACCGGTGTGTCTAGAAATTATCTTATAAAGACATTGGTTTTGATAAGAGGTCACAGGAAGTAAAGGGGTTACAAGGCAAAACATGGAAAAGAACGGGTGCGACACTGAAAGTTCCTGAGTACTGAGCACTTGGCAAAGAGAAAGTAGGCCCAGATTAGGGAGAAATGCCCTAAAAAAGGAGAGGAACAGTGATGAAGTCAAACTTCATCTACTTCATAGTTTTACTTAGGACTTGCTACAAAATGAAAAATATGTGGGCAGTGGCACAAATATGCTTAGAACTACATATACATGTATGTACATAGAGAAATAAATATACAAATATCTAATGGGAATTGTGCCAGTTGTTTCTCAGTGGTGTCATGTGGGTAATTTTTTCTTCTATTTTTCTGTCATTTCTCTTTATTCTACCTTCTAAATATCCTCCACTCCTGCTGTGAACTGCCCTAATCTAGATTACATTTCTTCTCCCTGGGATTATTATAGTAGCGTCTAAAATGTCTATTTTTATGTTTTTGCTCTTTGATTTTTTTTTAAAGATTTTACTTATTTATTTGACAAACAGAGATCACAAGTAGGCAGAAAGACATGCAGAGAGAGAGGGGGAAGCAGGCTCCCCAATGAGCAGAGAGCCCTATGCGGGGCTTGATCCCAGGAGTCTGGGATCATGACCTGAGCCGAAGACAGAGGCCCAACCCACTGAGCCACCCAGGTGCCCCTGCTCTTTGATTTTTACTAAAAACTTTATTTGGAGGGGCTCCTGGGTAGTTCAGTCATTAAGTGTCACCTTCGGCTCAGGATCCTGGGATCATGCCCTACATCAGGCTCCCTGCTCAGCGGGAAGCCGGCTTCTCTCTCTCCCACTCCCCACTGCTTTTGTTTCCTCTCTCCCTGTGTCTCTGTCAAATAAAAAAATAAAATCTTTAAAAAAAAAAAAACACCTTTTTTTTTTTTAATTTAGGTATAGTTGACACACAATGTTACATTAGTTTCAGGTGTACAACACAGTGATTTGACAAGTTTATGCATTATGCTGTGCTCAGCACAAGTGAAACTACCCTCTGTCACCATACAACACTATTACAAGACCACTGACTATATTCTTTACGCTATGCCTTTTATCTTCGTTCCTTAATCATTCAATAACTGGAACACTGTATCTCCCACTCTCCTTCATTTTTCCCAGATCTTGACCCCTCCCTTCTGGCAACCATCAGTTTGTTCTCTGTATTTATAGGTCTGATTCTATTTTTTGTTTGTTTGCTTATTTATTCATTTGGTGTTTTTAGAGTCCTCATATGAGTGAAATCATGGTGGCTCTTACAATCCCTTCTCCATGCATCATCCACAAATATCATTCTAAACTGCCTATCTGCCACCTGAGCCCCCACTGCTTCTCCAACTTCAGCTCTCTGCTCACTTTCTCACACTCTGCTTCAGCTACACTGACTTTTGTGATGATCCCTGATGCTAGGTCACCTGCATGTTCTCCCACAGTAGCCTGAGTACCTCCCCTACTGTTTCACACTGTCTCGATTTTTTGCCCCGTAAGGGCAGGGATTGTTATACTCGGTATAACATGTTGTCCAGCATATAATAATTTCCAATAAATATGCTTAATAAGTAAGTGTACCATTTTAAAAATAATAATAAAGATACCTTTCCCTCTATTTTCAGATAGGAACACAGTGCTTCTGCCCTCCCCAACACCGCCTCACAGCTACTGCTTCCAGAATAATCCTTAATAGTGAGAACCCAGTGGACACTAGTCCACATCCAAAGCCACAGTGACATGCTTCAGAAAACAATCACTGAGAAAACACAGAAATTACTAATTATGGATGAACCGTGATCATAGTAAGGTGAAACATGAAAAGTGGTACAAGCAAGCACCAGACACGTCTCTAGAAAATCCAAGATAGCTTTGTTGCTGTAGTGACATTACAGGTAAGAGCTTTCTATCTTTAAAATGCTTTTCAATTTGGTTCATACATCTCCTTTCAGGAAAGTTCATTTATCATGAACTAGTGAGACAGAGCATGATACACATGTATGAAGACACACCCGCATACTGCTGAGTTCAGTTGAGTGGTGTTTTCTTTACATGTCTCCAGATAATTAGCTTTTTTAATACAAATATGACAGATTTGATAAGTGTTTGCTGGTCCACAAAAGTGTTTTTTTTTTTTTCATTTTTTGAAGCAGGTTCATAGCAAATATCCAATAACATTTTCATGGATATGATTCCATGGGCTAGACCATCTGCCAGAAACTTCAGAGTGGGAGGAAGGGTAATGCCTTGGGTTTCAGCTCAAGAAGCAGAAGTCACCTTACAGTTTGGGGTTAACCTCCAAGACAGCATGGCCGCAGGGATGGTGGTTTAGAAAGGCAGAGCTCAGGCCCTCAGAAAGTAAAGAAAGGAAATGTTCACATATGAAATCTTTTGAAAAAATGGTCTGTTGTTTCATGGGCCACTCTGTGACCCTAGGTTATGAGTAAAACAATGGAAAAATCACAGCCCCCAACTCCAGTGAATTAGTGAGGAAGACAGATGATATTTTGAGCACTCTCTTCACAGTACAGATGTTGATATCTTTTCTTTTTCAAACTAAAACTCAAGATGCAGTATCTTATATAAATACTGCAATAGTGAAAAAATAGCTTCATGGTTGTTTTCTGAAATGATGTAGCCACTATATCACTCTGTAATTACAACCTAACTGGTGAATCTTTTATCTTAATCTTGGTATTTCTATCAATACTGCCTGTTTAACAATCATGACTGTGACTGGTAGCCACAGCCAGATTAATGGATCCTTGAACCTCTGTCAAATAAAACATTAAGAATCAATTCTGTTTATTTTTTAAAGTTTTTTTTGGCTAAGACATTTAAAGAATCTCTAATAAACAAGTGAAAAAGACAAAGGAAACAGAAAAGAGTGTCTAGGTTTCGATCTTCTAAATTTCATAGCTAATAATTCAAAGATGATATTTATTCTGTCATGTTTATATAGCTCTATAAGTAATTGTAGTATCAGGTTATATTTTCAAAAATGGATAACACTAAATCAACCTTGTTCTGCATTTCTTTTACACAGAGTTGTAACACTGAAGTCTATCATCAGTTTTACTAAAGAACTATCCAGAAATTTCATGCAAGGTACACGATAAATAAAGCTTTTAAGGGATGGGCGGTGTAAGATGTGGGAATTTTAAAAATCATACCTTGGTCCTTCTCTTGATTACTCTATAGAGAGTACTGGACATGGAAAAATATTCTGTCATAGAAAGTCACAGAAGTGCAAAACAAATGAAATAAGGAGACTGGTATGGTACTTTGGGTCCTATTAACACAGTAGGTGCTTAATAACAACACTTTGGTGGTGATGCATAATAAAGTGAGTCTTACTCAGAGGCAGCCACTTGGACAGTGACAGCTTTTTGGTAAGCAGGGCCACCAGAAATCTGTAATAACTTCTTAGAGAATAAATCACTTTTTAAAAAAAGATTTTATTTATTTATTTGACACAGAGAGAGATCACAATAGGCAGAGAGGCAGGCAGAGAGAGAGGGGGAAGCAGGCTTCCCACTGAGCAGAGAGCCCAACGCGGGGCTTAACCCCATGATCCTGAGATCATGACCTGAGCCAGGGCAGAGGCCTAACCCACTGAGCCACCCAGGCACCCCAAATCACTTTTTTAAAAATATAATACCCATGATTAAACATATAGGGAATGGTTCTCCAGCTCTAATTTTAAATAATGCTTTCTGTGTGAAGTAGCCAAGCTATCAGATGCCTTTGAAACTTCAAACATCCCTGCTTAGTTGGGAGTTCAAGGCTAGCCTACCTGGTACTAAAATTCTTAGCTAAAAACAAAAGCAATCATAACATCAAAAATTATAGGTATCATTTTTGGGCCAAAAAATCAATTAAAATGAGAAAGACTGGGTCTCTGTTTACCTCTGATTGCATTTATTCATTTAATATTTATCCTAATTGGATTTTTAATAGATACAAGATGATTTTAAAGTCAAGAAGGGAATAATAAAAATACAAAAACAGACATTTCTTTCAAAATAAAACAATTTCTTAAAATGGGTCAGATGTAAAACTGAGCATCACAGGAGTAAGCCACCTGCCTTTAATCACAGGTAGGAAGTAATGCAACCAGGGTTTCGATCCTGGTCTGACTTCATTACTGTGCCCCTAACCATCTTGCTGTACAGCCTCCTAATATTAGAAACGTGTTTAAAATAATACTTTTCTGAATATTTCTTTCTTTCTTTTTTTTCTAAAGATTTTATTTATTTATTTGACAGACAGAGAGCATAAGTAGGCAGAGAGGCAGGTAGAGGGAAAGGGAGAAGCAGGCTCCCCGCTGAGCACGAGCCCAATGCAAGACTCGATCCTAGGACCCTGGGATCATGACCTGAGCCGAAGGCAGACGCTTAACTGAGCCACCCAGGCACCCATTTTTCTGAATATTTCATTGCATTTGTTTAGTGGAGAGGCCCCACCTGTCAGCTTAGGGTGCCAAGCTGGGCCCCAGATATGTTCTATTTGGCTGTTCCTGCCCCCAGCTCATTCACCTGCCTGAGACCAACAGTATAGGAATTGAAACCTCTGAAATAACATAGTTCATATTTCAGATTATTTTCAAAGTATCTTCTCATATTGTCTTTGCTGCTCAGAATAAACCTAAAGGTTAACAAGAGATGCAGGGTTATTCCCATAGAATGAGGACTGACACTTAGAAAACAAATAACCTATCAAGGAACACACTGTAAGTGGTGCAAAGAGCACAGCTCTGAAGCAGATTCTCATTTGATTACATTGGGACAAGTTTCTAAAACCATCTGAATCTTAGTTTCAGCACTTATGGGATGGAGCTTGTATTACCATTTCCAATGGGGGGGGTGAGGCTTAAATTAGACAGATAAACCCTCCAACAGAATATCTGTCATCTAACAGATTCTCAATAAAAATTAATTTTTTTCTGTCTTAATGATTGAAGACTAAGTTAACAGTGTATGAAGAAATGAGGTCAGAAGATAAGATAATAAAGATCCTGTCTGCTCTCTCTCGAGGGTATGATCCTACCCACCATGGTGAATATAGATTAGAAGCTTAATTAAAGTGGAAGAGTAAGATCAATATATTCTCAAGCTAAATGAAAAGGGAATCAATGTTTAACTAGATTTTTAATTATAAAAATGAATATATGCTTATGGTAAGAAGAAATTCAAAGAGTAATAAAACTAGAACTACAAGTTATCTGATTGAGAGCTCCAACAATACTTTAGAAATAATTACTGCTGGTTACATTTATACTCCTATTACTTTTCATGTTCTAAGAATTTTGATAACACACACACATTTCTTGGGACTTACATGTACCTATTTGCATAAAACAGACTATAAGTGTACATAAATATAAATACACACCCAAAAATGCTACACACAATGGACATGTACATACACACAGAGACATACATATATGTTATATAGTTACATGCACATACATGCATATATTGATGCTAACTACAGCACATTCTTTATAACATCCATGTACCACTCCATAATTCAGAATTTTTCTGTCATCTTTAAACTGTTTTGAGCTATTATAAAGAATACTACAGTAAACATAAATTTTTGTTCATTTGAACCTCTGGCTCTAAAATATATTCTAGAAGTAGGTCTCAAAAATGACATTTTTAATTGTGCTAGGTATTATCAACTATACTCTAAAAAGTGGCTCATCCTGCAATAGTGTATGAATGTTTATTCACATATAATCTCTCCAATACTGCATAATGTTTGACAATGTGAGAATACAAAAATGCAAATTCATTGCATTACCTTATTCATTTTTCAGGCTGAAAACATTTTTTTTTTGCCTTTGTAAATTTTTTCTGTGAATTATCATTAGCTTATTTTCATATTTTTTTAATTTGTGAGAATGTTTATATATAAAGGAAATTACCTTTGTAAAGAAATGCTAATAAATTAAAATTAGCCCTTTAAAGCATTGTAAATATTTTCTTACATTGTCCTTTGTTGTTTGTGCTTATAAAGTTTATTTATGTCCTTAACAATTTTAAAATATTTTAAAACCAATTTTACCAGTCATTTTATGAATTTTGTATATTGGTTCATTTTTAGAAATGTCTTTACCCCTCAAGATTATTTATAAATCCTCATAAAAATTTATTTTCATGCCTTATTTCATGTTTTCCATATACATATTCTGTCTTAGTGATTCTATTTTGGCTTATCTAATGATATAGAAATGCATTTTAATTTTTCCCCACTGTATATACAGTCATCACAACATAAATTATTGAATATTTTCCCACTGATTTGAAATTGCTATATTCTAAAGTCTCATATGCACTGAGATGCATTATTTTTATTTTATATTATTTAATTCTGTGTCACTAATTTGCCTTTGTTTCTTTGAAAGATAAACCAAATTGACAAATCTTTAGCTCAACTCACCAAGAAAGAACTCAAATAAAATAAAATATGAAAGAGAAGCTACTACAACTGATACCACAGAAATATAAAAATCATGAGACTTGGGTGCTTAGGCGGTGGTTAAGCATCTGACTCTTGATTTTGGCTCAGGTCATGATTTCAGAGTCATGAGATTGAGCCCCACTTTGGGCTCTGACCTGAGTGTGGTTCCTGCTTAAGATTCTCTCTCCCCATCCCCCATCCCTGCTTATCCTCTCTGTCTCTTTCTCTTAAAAAAAAAAAAAAAAAAACATGAGACTACTCTGAGCAATTAAATATCAACAAATTGAAAAACCTAGAAGAAATAAATACATATTTAGAAATACACAACCTACCAAGACAGAATCACAAAGAAATAGAAAATCTGAACAGATCAACTGTCAGTAAGGAGACCTGAATTTGTAATCAAAACTTCCCAACAAAGAAAAGTCCAGGACTAGAGGACCTCACTGGTGAATTCTACCAAACATTCAAAGAAAAATTAATACCATTTCTTTCTAAACTCTTCTAAAAAATGGAAGAGAATGGAATTCTTCCAAACTCATTTTATGAGGCCAATATTATCCTGATACCAAAACCACAGAAGGTTGCCACAGAAAATTACAGGCCCATATCCCTGATCAGCATGGATATAAAATTCTTCAACAAAATATTATCAAGCCAAATTCAACAATACATTAGAAAGCTCTTACAGTGTGATCAAGTGGCATTTATTCCAGGGATACAGGTCTGGTCCAACACCCACAAATTAGTCAGTGTGATATACCAAGTTAACACAATGAAGGATAAATATATGATTCCTCAATAAATGGGAAAAAAAAACATTTGACAAAATTAAACATCCATTTATGATAAAAATGCTCAACAAAACAGGCATAGAGAGAATGTACCTTACCTAATAAAGGTCATATATGACAAGCTCACAGTTAATATCATATTCAACAGTGAAAAGCTGGAAACTTCTCCTCTAAGATCAGGAACACAACAAGGATATCCAATCTTGCTGCTTTTACTAAACATAGTATCTGAGGTCTTGGCTACAGGAATTAGGCAACAAAAAGAAATAAAAGACATCCAAATTGGAAATAAAGGAGAAAAACTGACACTATTTGCAAATGACATAATATATATAGAAAGGCCTAGATATTCCATCAAAAAACTTTTAGAATAAATTCAGTAATGTTGTAGAATATGAAATCAATACACAAAAATCAGTTGTGTTTCTATATGTCAATAGTAAATTATTATTAGAAAGAGGAATTAAAAAAAAGAAAGAGGAATTTTTAAAAATCCATTTATCATAATTGTACCAAAAATAATAAAATGCTTAGAATAAATATAACCAAAGAGGTGAAAGACCTGTATACTGAAAATTACAAAACATTAAGGAAAGAAATTGAAAACAACACACAAAAAAAGATATTCTGTGCTCATGGGTTAGAAGAATTACTATTGTTAAAATTTCCATACTACCCAAAGCAATCTATGGATTGAATGTAATCCCTATAAAAATTCCAAAGGTATTTTTCACAGAAATACAACTAACAATCCTAAACTTTGCATGGAACCATAAAAGACTCCAATGGCTAAAGCAGTCTTGACAAATAAGATTAAAGCTAGAGACATCATGTTCCCTAATTTCAAACACTCTTCTGAAGCTATAGTGATTAAAACAGTATGGTATTGGCATAAAAACAGATGGCATGACAGAAAAGAGACCCCAGAAATAAACCCATGCATACACATTGAATTAATTTATGAAAAAAAGCCAAGAATAGCCAGTGGTGAAAGGATAGTCTCTTCAATAAATGGTGTTGGTAAAATTGAACAGCCACACACAAAAGAATGAAACTGGACCACTATCTTATACCATACACAAAAATTTATTCAAAATGAATTAAAGAGTTGAACATAAGACCTGAAAGTATTAAACTTCTAGAAGAAAACACGGGCAATAAGCTCCTTGACATGGGTCTTGTCAATAATTTTTTGAATCTGACACCAAAAGTTAAAGTAACAAAATCAAAAAGTAAGAGTGGGACAACATCAAATTAAAATATTCTGCATAGCAAAAGAAACCATCAATAAAACAAAAATGGAACCTATTGAGTGGGAGAAAATTTTCATAAATCACTTATCTGATAAGGAGTTAATATACAAAATATATAAAGAATTTATACAACTCAATAACAAAAAAAAATCCAATTAAGAAATGAGAGATGGTCTGAATAAACATTTTTCCAAAGACAACATACAAATGGCCAAAAGGTACCCATGGTGCTCAACATCACTAATCATCAGGGAAATGCCAATTAAAACCACAATGAGATACCACCTCATACCTATCAGGATGGTTATTATTTTAAAAAAGATAAATAGTGTTGGCTAGAATGTGGAGGAAAGAGGATGCTCAGGTGCTGTTGGTGGGATTATAAATTGGTACAGCCACTATGGAAAACATTATAGAGGATCCTCAAAAAATTATAAATGAAATACCATATGATCCAGCAATTCTACTTCTGGGTAGTTGTGGTATACATATATACAAGAGAATATTATTCACCCATAAAAAGAATAAAATCTTGCCATGAGCAACAACATGGATGAATCTCAAGGCCATTACACTAGGTGAAATAAGCCAGACACAGAAAGACAAATATCATATGATTTTATACTTAGAATCTAAAAAAATAAACAAAAAAACAAGCTCATAGATATGGCGAATGATAGGTGGTTGCCAGAGGCAGGGTTAAGGATGGGAAAAAGGGCTAAAGGAGGTCAAAGGGTAAAAAATTTAAAAAAATACAAGTTAGAAAGAATAAATTCAGAAAGAAATAATGTATCCAGTGTCAAAAAGAATCAAAGAAAGAAAGGAATTTATCCTTAATCAGTGAGAAGCTATTGCAAGTATTTAGATAAATGGATTGACCTTCAACAATGTATCAGCCATAAAAAGAATGAATTAGACAAAGATACACTAAAGATTAGTTTAGCAAGTACAATTGCTCATCCTGCAGTTTACAAATAAACAAATAAATTTATTGGCTCTGTGGTGGCAATTGTACCTCAAAGTATGATTTATGGTTTGAATGATCATCAGTTTTAATTCACATTTTACTTCACTAAGATTGTAAAGACAGTGGCGCCTGTGTGGCTCAATCAGTTGAGCAACAGATTCTTGGTTGTTCGATTATGGCTCAGATCATGATATCATGGGTTGTGGGAGAAAGTCCTGTGTTTGGCTCCCCAGCTGGCTGGGAGTCTGCCTGAGGATTCCCTGCCTTGGCTCCTTCCCCTCATGTGTACATGTGCATGCACTGTCTTTTATACACCCTCTAAGATAAATAAATCTTTTTTAAAAAAGATTGTGAAGACAAACGTAATTCTCCACTATTCTACTTACCATAACAGTTTTGTTTAAAGGTAATCAGATCTGTTTTAGTGATTTGTTGGCTATCTAGTAAAGGACTCATTTATCCTTTAAGAAGTAAGTTAAATTAGAGGATTTCTTTAAAAAAATGCATTAGGAGCTAAGCTACAAAATGAGAGAAGATATTTCAATGCATATGGCTGAAACTGGCAAAAGACCTAAACCTGAAATATATAAATTACATCTTCAAATAAACAACAAAAAAAAACAACCAATTTTTAAAACAGCAAAAGACCTCATAAAGGGGAAATATTCCACTAGCCAATAAACATAAGAAAAGGTGCTTCACTGAAACTGTCATCAGAAACTACAAATTAAATGCACAATGTGTCTGGGAAATGGGACTATATTAACAAAGCAATAAAACAAAAATTCCATACATATGTAGATATTCATTTATGAAAAGGTATTGGAATTATTGGAAAAATTATTGGAAATGGAGACACTGTTCAATTTAGTGTGCAGAAAACATTGGCTATCCATATGGAAAACATATAGAAATGGAATATAGGTAGCACTGCGAGACAGTCTCCATCATGTACACCTTAAAAATCCATTGTCCTGAAGGCAACAAGAGGTAGAAGTGATAAGAAGTTGAGAATAATTGGAAGCAGAGGATATAAGGTTTTTAATAGCATTCAAACCCCTGGTAGCAAATGAAAGAGCAAAGAGGTTAGAACAAAGAGAGAAGGTCTCCATACAGAGAAAACCAGGAACTTCTGATAGAAGGAGGAAGGGATCCAAATGCACAGTCTGCCAACAACAGGGAGTTGCATTCCACTAGACCCATTTGTATTCCCAGCCCCAGACTATAGAGAAGCCAGGAAATGGCGCAGTTACAACTCATGTCAGGTACTGAAGTCCCAGACTTCCTTTATCAGCAGGACCTCTCCTGGCCTGTTCTCCACAGTTCTCTGTAGAACTTCTCCAATGTAAGTATCTCCTCCTTTGCAGTTACTCACTCTGCCCCTTTTAGCTTGTTAGAAGCAAATGAAGTCGCCTAGAGAATGTCGTGGTACAAAGCAGCAAGAACAGGAGGATGGGTGGTGGCCATTTCTAAATGATCCCTGCCTCAGTCTCACAGTCCCTGTCCCACTGTGGTGTTCCTACAGACTGACATAAAGACCCAGTGGGCCAAATCTCAAATAATGGCAAGGAAGTCATTACTAGATAAATTATCTTAACATTTATGTGAATTACTAGAGGTACCCCTGCTGAACATCCCCAAGGAGTCTTCCCAGATGTTTGCTGTGGTAAACAATCAAAACTAAAGTAAGCTTAAAGGAAAATAGTTGGGCTAATCTTCATACTATTTCTGACACTTACTTCAGGAACTAATTAGAAAAATAAAAAGGATAAAATTTTGCTTCAGATATTACATAAAACTAAGGATCTGAAAAAAATCTATATAATCACACATACACAATATTATTTGACCAACAGCTATGACATTTGACTGTTCTCCAGTTGAGACAATTAAAAGAAAAACTCACCCTCCTGTGACAGTCATTGAAAAGCATCAGTAGCTTAATATAATCCTCCACATGATGCTTTCATGAACAAGGCCATTATAATTCCCAAATTTTGTGTTAAGCAATATATAAATATTCCTGTACCACCATGACTCTTCACTTTCTAATTATCATAATTAATAATAATAACTAGGACCACCATAGCACTGAATGAGCAGATGACAAATCCAGCCAACACAGAGGACCACTCTTTGGACTCCAGTTAAGTTGGAAGTACAGAGTAAATGGCATTATATCAGAGACAGGTTAATTAAAACCATAAATATGATTCCAGACAAAGGACAGAGAAACAGCATTTGTACCAAACAGTTTCTGTGGCACCATTCCAATTAATTATTTTTACCTTATATAATCTAATCCTTTTCCTGTGTATTTCACAGTTATTTACTTCACACTGTGTGTTTCTGCAATTAATTTTTAAAATTTTTTATTTATTTATTTGACACAGAGAGAGAGAGAGAGAGAGCACAAGCAGGCAGAGTAGCAGGTAGAGGGAGAGGTAGAAGCAGGCTCTCCGCTGAGCAAGGAGTCCGATGTGGGGCTCTATCCCAGGGTCCTGGGATCATGATCTGAGCCAAAGGCAGATGCTTAATGGACTGAGCCACCCAGGTGCCCCTGTTTCTGCAGTTTAAATAGCATTTGGAGCCAAAGCAAAGCAAACCAAAATGTAGACACTACATGTAGTAGGTAAGAGTTTGGGAACTGAAGTCAAATTGCCTCTTTTTTGTTTTGTTTTGTTTTTAATCTTACTCTATCAGTTGCTAGTAGAAAATCTTAGACAAGTTACAAAAGCTCTAACTAGCATCCAGGACATGGAGTTGATACTGGAATGAAGTAAGCTAGAGGACGGAGAGAATACTAATGCCTGTTAGTTCATGGGAACAGAAGTTCTGTCTTGCTCAGAATTATCTTTCCAGCACCTAGTATGTCTGACACAGAGTAGGTGGTTGGAAAGTATATCATGTGTTGGAATGCTTCTTTGGAAACCCAAAGTGAGAAGTTCTGCAGATTATCACAATTCTGCAGTGGACTACAGTTACTTGCATCAAGGAGTTGAAAATCAGCTATCAAAACCAAATTCTAGATCTCAAAAGCTGGGTCTTTTGAAACTATCATGTAAATAAATAAGATTTTTCCACCCCTGGAGACCCACACTCCAATTTCACTATTTTAAACCTCCTTCTACAGAACCCCTTCTTTCCAACTCAAAATTTTGTCTTGGAGCTCTAGGACTGAGTAAGGGGAAGAAACTGTTAGTGGCATAGAGCAGTACCCTTTCCTAACAGGTCCAAATATCTCAAATCAACATTTCAGTTGAGAATTTCACATACATTTCATTAAAGCACCTATTGTCTTTTGTTCTCAAATAGATTATCAGGCAATAATATCCAAGTCATGCATCTCAGTATTTCCTATAGCTGAAATTTAGCTTTATATGCTTGACTTAGGCAATTAGGAGATAGGATTATCCTGTGCCCCAACGACCTTTCAAAATTAGATGTAAATGCCCCACCTCTGGACAGCATTCTGTGCTCTTTTCTAAAAACCCAGGAAGGATCTCCCTGGAAAGCACATGCAGGAGAGGAGGCCTAATAGATCTGTGTTCTGCCCGAAGGCATGAAAAATCCCTTGTGTAGATGACACTATGGTGTTACACTGAGGTGCTTACTAATGCATTTGGTGGAGACCTCCATTAGTCCCTTTGAAGGATTATTCCTGATGCACCTGTTAGCATCATTGCTGCTGTTTAGCCATCCCGGGTCTTTTTTAGCCTGACTGTTCCTGCCATGTAGCTCTCATCTTATGAGTCATAAAGGTAGAACCTCAAATACCAGCTAGTGTTCAGAACAGTTGCCCAGAAGTCTGTGGCCCCACCTTCACTGATGTCTTTCCCATGACTTAGATCCCAAACTCAACTGTGGCTCCGACTTTGAGCATCACTCCCGTCCCTCCCACCTCAGTCTGGCTTTCATTCATACTCTTCTTATGTCCTTCTGTATTAACTCAGGCATATTCTGAAGCTGGCCTCCCTCTTTCTCCCAGACCGTGCTCTAGGTGGAGACCCAAACCCATGTAAGGAAACCTTTTTTCATGTCAAGCAAACTAAAACCTGATCCTGTATTTTGGCCAATAGCATCAAAGCAGAATTTTTCAAATTTGAGTATTAAGTGAACACTTTTAAAGGGAAATGTTTATTTTCCTGAACTGTGACAAATTATTTTTTTAAGATTTTATGTATTTATTTGACAGAGAGAGAGAGAGAGAGAGAACAAGCAGGGGGAGTTGGCAGAGGGAGAAGGCAAAACGGGGTTCCATCCCAGGACGGATGCGGTGGCTCCATCCCATGACCCTGTGATCATGACTGGAGCCAAAGGCAGGTACTTAACCAACTGAGTCCCCAGGTGCCTCATGACAAATAATTTTTAAATAGAAAGTGACTTTAAAAAGTGCAGACATCAAAAAATAGAATAAAAAGTGCCGACATGAAATTAGGTGTTTGCTTTTTTTAATACTTCTTTATAACTATTCTTAAACATCTATAAAGCCAAATTTAAATTACTGTTTTACCAAATTGCTCTCTAGTTGGCATTTCTTTGTTTGCTAGTGGAAAATAATGAAGTTTTCTGAAATAAAAGTTACTCCATAGCAAAACTTTTCTTTTCATCACTATTGCTTTCATAATTATAAATGTGAACAAATTTATAATACCCTTAACTGGGGTCCACTGAAAGATCATTGTTTATCCCCTACAAATAAAATTTCTGATATAAAAAATAAAAACATAAAGCCAAATTAAATATAAACTAGAAAATAAATACAACTTAGATTAACAAACTTAATATAAAGTGACAGTTACTGTCGTTTCACTGAAAATAAATTTTTGCTTTCAATATGACTCTAATACGGACTGTTTTGAGGCAGGATATCCCGTGACCTTCCACAATCCTAATATCATGTGATGATTCAGTTCTGCCAACCCTTCTTTCAGATTAAGTTATTATGAAGCCTTGTGTATAGAACATCATATGACATTTGGCATTCATTTCATATGAATATATTGTTTATCTATAAATCTGCCTATGTTCTTTTTATACTGACTCATAGCAATTAAAGTGGTTTTGGAATAGTACATTAGCATTAAAAGCATCACCTAGATAATTTCATAGACAGACAAATGATAGATGACTGATAGATAATCACTGAGCTAAAAGAAAAAAAATAAAAATTTTAAACTCCTCCTACAGGTTGAATGTTTGTATCCCCCACCAAATGTATACTTTGAAATCTAAGCCCTAATGTGATGGTACTAGGAGGTAGGGCCTTTGGGAGGTGATTGGGCTCTGCCCTCATAAATGGAATTAGTGTTCTTTCAAAAGCTCTCATAAAAGCTTTCTTGCTCCTTGTGAGGATATAGTAAAAAGAGGTCTGTCAGTGAGGAACCAGACCCTTATCAGACACTGAATTTTCTGGTGCCTTGATCTTGGACTTCCCAGCCTCTAGGACGGTGAGAAATAAACTTCTGTTGTGTCTCAGCCATCCAGTCTGGTATGCTGCTACAGAAGCCCAAACAGATTAAGAGATTTAGACAGCTCCTGTTTTCAATTCATAGGCCACTGAGAAGCCCAAGGACTTGAATGGATACACAGATTTGAGGTCCTGTGAACTGCCCTCTATAGATAGAGATTTAGGTACAAGTCATGCAGAGATTTGAATAGTTACAGAAATTAATAGTATTAACACAAGCAGAAATAGTTAAGAAGTAATCCTAAGGGGTACATGATCTATGGCAAACTGGAGCAACTATGACCTGCCTAAAGGAAGCAACTGCCACTCACTCCCAGAATATGGTGGCCATCTTCTGATTTTACAAGAATTTTAAATTCTTCAAGAAAGGATGGAAATCATGGAAGTCAGGATTTTTTTTTCTCTTTTTTAAAGATTTTATTTGTTTGAGAGATGAGAGGGGGAGAGAGCATGATCAGGGGGAGGGGTAAAGGGAGAGGGACAAGGAGACTCCCCGCTTAGTCCCTGACTCAGGGCCCAAACCTAGGACCCTGAGATCATGACCTGAGCTAAAGGCAGAGGCTCAATGGACTAAGCCACCCAGATGCCTCCATCTTGTTGTTGTTGTTGTTTTGTTTTTTGTTTGTTTGTTTGTTTTGTTTTTTTAATAAACATATATTTTTATCCCCAGGGGTACAGGTCTGTGAATTGCCAGGTTTACACACTTCACAGCACTCACCATAGCACATACCCTCCCCAATGTCCATAACCCAACCCCTCTCCCAACCCCCCTCCCCCCAGCAACCCTCAGTTTGTTTTGTGAGATTAAGAGTCACTTATGGTTTGTCTCCCTCCCAATCCCATCTTGTTTCATTTATTCTTCTCTTATCCCCTTAATCCCCCCATGTTGCATCTCCACTTCCTCATATCAGGGAGATCATATGATAGTTGTCTTTCCCCGATTGACTTATTTCGCTAAGCATGATACCCTCTACTTCCATCCACGTCTTCGCAAATGGCAAGATTTCATTTCTTTTGAGGGCTGCATAGTATTCCATTCTGTATATATACCACTTCTTCTTTATCCATTCATCTGTTGATGGACATATAGGTTCTTTCCATAGTTTGGCTATTGTAGACATTGCTGCTATAAACATTTGGGTGCACATGGCCTTTCGGATCACTACGTTTGTATCTTTAGGGTAAATACCCAGTAGTGCAATTGCTGGGTCATAGGGTAGTTCTATTTTCAACATTTTGAGGAACCTCCATGCTGTTTTCCAGAGTAGTTGCACCAGCTTGCATTCCTACCAACAGTGTAGGAGAGTTCCTCTTTCCCCACATCCTTGCCAGCATCTGTCATTTCCTGACTAGTTAATTTTAGCCATTCTGACTGGTGTGAGGTGATATCTCATTGTGGTTTTGATTTGTATTTCCCTGATGCCGAGTGATGTGGAGCACTTTTTCATGTGTCTGTTGGCCATCTGGATGTCTTCTTTGCAGAAATGTCTGTTCATGTCTTCTGCCCATTTCTTGATTGGATTATTTGTTCTTTGGGTGTTGAGTTTGCTAAGTTCTTTATAGATTTTGGACACTAGCCCTTTATCTGATATGTCGTTTGCAAATATCTTCTCCCATTCTGTCGTCTTTTGGTTTTGTTGACTGTTTCCTTTGCTGTGCAAAAGCTTTTGATCTTGATGAAATGCCAATAGTTCATTTTGCCCTTGCTTCCCTTGCCTTTGGCGATGTTCCTAGGAAGATGTTGCTGCGGCTGAGGTGGAAGAGGTTGCTGCCTGTGTTCTCCTCAAGGATGTTGATGGATTCCTTTCTCACATTGAGGTCCTTCATCCATTTTGAATTTATTTTTGTGTGTGGTATAAGGAAATGGTCCAAATTCATTTTTCTGCATGTGGCTGTTCAATTTTCCCCACACCATTTATTGAAGAGGCTGTCTTTTTTCCATTGGACATTCTTTCCTGCTTTGTCGAAGATCAGTTGACCATAGAGTAGAGGGTCTATTTCTGGGCTCTCTATTCTGTTCCATTGATCTATGTGTCTGTTTTTGTGCCAGTACCATGCTGTCTTAATGATGACAGCTTTGTAAGAGAGCTTGAAGTCCAGAATTGTGATGCCACCAACTTTGGCTTTCTTTTTCAATATTCCTTTGGTTGTTTGAGGTCTTTTCTGGATCCATATAAATTTTAGGATTATTTGTTCCATTTCTTTGAAAAAAATGGGTGGGATTTTGATGGGGATTGCATTAAATGTGTAGATTACTTTAGGTAGCATAGACATTTTCACAATATTTGTTCTTCCAGTCCAGGAGCATGGAATATTTTTCCATTTCTTTGTGTCTTCCTCAATTTCTTTCATGAGTACTTTATAGTTTTCTGAGTATAGATTCTTAGCCTCTTTGGTTAGGTTTATTCCTAGGTATCTTATAGTTTTGGGTGCAATTGTAAATGGGATTGACTCCTTAATTTCTCTTTCTTCTGTCTTGTTGTTGGTGTAGAGAAATGCAACTGATTTCTGTGCATTGATTTTATATCCCGACACTTTACTGAATTCCTGTACAAGTTCTAGCAGTTTTGGAGTGGAGCCTTTTGGGTTTGCCACATATAGTATCATATCATCTACGAAGAGTGATAGTTTGACTTCTTCTTTGCCAATTTGGATGCCTTTAATTTCCTTTTGTTGTCTGATTGCTGAGGCTAGGACTTCTAGTACTATGTTGAATAGCAGTGGTGATAACGGACATCCCTGCCATGTTCCTGACCTTAGCGGAAAAGCTCTCAGTTTTTCTCCATTGAGAATGATATTTGCGTTGGGTTTTTCACAGATGGCTTTGATAATATTGAGGTATGTGCCCTCTATCCCTACACTTTGAAGAGTTTTGATCAGGAAGGGATGCTGTACTTTGTCAAATGCTTTTTCAGCATCTATTGAGAGTATCATATGATTCTTGTTCTTTCTTTTATTAATATGTTGTACAACATTGATTGATTTGCGGATGTTGAACCAAACTTGCAGCCCTGGAATAAATCCCACTTGGTCGTGGTGAATAATCCTTTTAATGTACTGTTGAATCCTATTGGCTAGTATTTTGGTGAGAATTTTCGCATGTGTGTTCATCAAGGATCTTGGTCTGTAGTTCTCTTTTTTGATGGGAACCTTGTCTGGTTTTGGAATCAAGGTGATGCTGGCCTCATAAAATGAGTTTGGAAGTTTTCCTTCCATTTCTATTTTTTGGAACAGTTTCAAGAGAATAGGAATTACTTCTTCTTTAAATGTTTGGTAGAATTCCCTTGGGAAGCCATCTGGCCCTGGGCTTTTGTTTGTTTGGAGATTTTTGATGACTGTTTCAATCTCCTTACTGGTTATGGGTCTGTTCAGGCTTTCTATTTCTTCCTGGTTCAGTTGTGGTAGTTTATATGTCTCTAGGAATGCATCCATTTCTTCCAGATTGTCAAATTTGTTGGCATAGAGTTGCTCATAATATGTTCTTATGATTGTCTGTATTTCTTTGGTGTTAGTTGTGATCTCTCCTCTTTCATTCATGATTTTACTTATTTGGGTCCTTTCTCTTTTCTTTTTGATAAGTCTGGCCAGGGGTTTATCAATCTTACTAATTCTTTCAAAAAACCAGCTCCTAGTTTCGTTGATTTGCTCTATTGTTTTTTTGGTTTCTATTTCATTGATTTCTGTTCTGATCTTTATGATTTCTCTTCTCCTGATGGGTTTAGGATTTCTTTCTTGTTCTTTCTCCAGCTCCTTTAGGTGTAGGGTTAGGTTGTGTACTTGAGACCTTTCTTGTTTCTTGAGAAAGGCTTGTACCGCTATATATTTTCCTCTCAGGACTGCCTTTGCTGTGTCCCACAGATTTTGAACTGTTGTGTTTTCATTATCATTTGTTTCCATGAATTTTTTCAATTCTTCTTTAATTTCCTGGTTGACCCATTCATTCTTTAAAAGGATGGTGTTTAGTCTCCATGCATTTGGGTTCTTTCCAAATTTCCTCTTGTGATTGAGTTCTAGCTTCAGAGCATTGTGGTCTGAAAATATGCAGGGAATGATCCCAATCTTTTGATACCAGTTAAGACCTGATTTAGGACCCAGGATGTGATCTATTCTGGAGAATGTTCCAGGTGCACTAGAGAAGAATGTATATTCTGTTTCTTTGGGATGAAATGTTCTGTATATATCTGTGATGTCCATCTGGTCCAGTGTGTCATTTAAGGCCTTTATTTCCTTGTTGATCTTTTGCTTGGATGATCTGTCCATTTCAGTGAGGGGAGTGTTAAAGTCCCCTACTATTATTGTATGATTGTCGATGTGTTTCTTTGATTTTGTTATTAATTGGTTTATATAGTTGGCTGCTCCCACGTTAGGGGCATAGATTTTTAAAATTGTTAGATCTTCTTGTTGGACAGATTCTTTGAGTATGATATAGTGTCCTTCCTCATCTCTTATTATAGTCTTTGGCTTAAAATCTAATTGATCTGATATAAGGATTGCCACCCCTGCTTTCTCCTGATGTCCATTAGCATGGTAAATTGTTTTCCATCCCCTCACTTTAAATCTGGAGGTGTCTTCAGGTCTAAAATGAGTTTCTTGTAGGCAACATATAGATGGGTTTTGTTTTTTTAACCATTCTAATACCCTGTGTCTTTTGATTGGGGCATTGAGCCCATTAACATTAACAAAATATGAATGTAGTGCCATTGTATTGCCTGTAAGGTGACTGTTACTGTATATTGTCTCTGTTCCTTTCTGATTTACTACTTTTAGGCTCTCTCTTTGTTTAGAGGACCCCTTTCAATATTTCCTGTAGAGCTGATTTGGTGTTTGCAAATTCTTTCCATTTTTGTTTGTCCTGGAAGCTTTTTCTCTCTCCTTCTATTGTCAATGATAGCCTAGCTGGATATAGTATTCTTGGCTGCATGCTTTTCTCGTTTAGTGCTCTGAATATATCATGCCAGCTCTTTCTGGCCTGCCAGGTCTCTGTGGACTATCTGCTGCCAATCTAATATTTTTACCATTGTATGTTACAGACTTCTTTTCCCGGGCTGCTTTCAGGATTTTCTCTTTGTCACTAAGACTTATAATTTTACTATTAGGTGACGGGGTGTGGACCTATTCTTGTTGATTTTGAGGGGGGTTCTCTGAACCTCCTGGATTTTGATGCTTGTTCCCTTTGCCATATTAGGGAAATTCTCTACAATAATTCTCTCCAATATACCTTCTGCTCCCTTCTCTCTTTCTTCTTCTTCTGGAATTCCAATTATTCTAATGTTGTTTTGTCTTATGGTGTCACTTATCTCTCAAATTCTCCCCTCCTGGTCCAGTAGCTGTTTGTCCCTCTTTTGCTCAGCTTCTTTATTCTCTGTCATTTGGTCTTCTATAGCGCTAATTCTTTCTTCTGCCTCATTTATCCTGGCAGTGAGAGCCTCCATTTTTGATTGCACCTCATTAATAGCTTTTTTTATTTCAACTTGGTTAGATTTTAGTTCTTTTATTTCTCCAGAAAGGGCTTTTATATCTCCCGAGAGGGTTTCTCTAATGTCTTCCATGCCTTTTTCGAGCCTGGCTAGAACCTTGAGAATCGTCATTCTGAACTCTAGATCTGACATATTACCAATGTCTGTATTGATTAGGTCCCTAGCCTTTGGTACTGCCTCTTGTTCTTTTTTTTGTGGTGAATTTTTCTGCCTTGTCATTTTGTCCAGATAAGAGTATATGAAGGAGCAAGTAAAATAGTAAAACGGTGGCAAAGACCCCAGGAAAATACACTTTAACCAAATCAGAAGAGATCCCAAATCGTGGGGGGGAGAAAGGGGATAAAAAGAGGTTCAGAAAGAAAGAAAAAAGAAACAATTAAAAAAAGAAAACGAATAAAGAAAAAATATAAAAAAGAAATATATATATATATATATATATATATATATATATTAGATAAACTACTTAAACGTTAAAAAAGAAAAGGGTAAACGTTACAAATATTGGCAGAAGAATAAAAAATAGAAGAAAAATTAAATTAAATGCAAGATAAAGATCATGGGGAGAAAGCCATGAGTTCGTGCTTTGCTTTCTCCTCCTCTGGAATTCCGCTGCTCTCCTTGGTATTGAACCTGCACTCCTTGGTAGGTGAACTTGGTCCTGGCTGGATTTCTTGTTGATCTTCTGGGAGGGGCCTGTTGTAGTGATTCTCAAGTGTCTTTTCCCCAGGTGGAATTGCACCGCCCTTACCAGGGGCCGGGCTGAGTAATCAGCTCGGGTTTGCTTTTGGGAGCTTTTGTTCCCTGAGCACTTTCCGTAGAGTTCCGGAGGACGGGAATGAAGATGGCGGCCTCCCAGTCTCCAGCCCGGAGGAGCCGAGAGCCCGGGGCCCCACTCCTCAGTGCGCCCTCAGAGAACAGCACCCAATTACTCCCGTCTCTCTGGCCTCTGGCCACGCTCCGAGCTGACCGAGCCTGCGACCGGTTCAAGGTAACCCCGAGCTGAGAGCTCACTCCTCGGCTCTGTCTCTGTAGCCGGCTTCCCCGTTCTAATACCTGCAAGCTCTGTGACACTCAGACACCCCCGGTCCTTCTGTGACCCTGCAGGACCTGGGGTCATGCTAACCCTGCATGGGCTTCACCCCGTGTTAGCCTCTGGAGCGATGTCCCTCAGCGGAACAGACTTTTAAAAGTCCTGATTTTGTGCTCCGTTGCTCCACTGCTTACCGGGAGCTGGCCCTTGCCCCTCGCGGTCTATCTTCCTGTCGCTTTGGATTCACTTCTCCGCCAGTCCTACCTTTCAGAAAGTGGTTGATTTTCTGTTTCTAGAATTGCTGTTCTTCTTCTCTTTGATCTCCTGTTGGATTTGTAGGTGTTTGCAATCTTTAGATAAGCTATCTAGCTGATCTCCCGCTACCTGCAGTAGTCTCAGCTGCTACTTCTCCGCCATCTTGACTCGGAAGTCAGGATTTTTGTGTGAAACTTTCTAACTTTTAAATCTTAAAATAATTTAAAAATTTAAAGCATTCTATAGGCCAAACAAAATTTGGTCAGATGTGCCCTGAGAGTGACAGCTTCTAATTTCTGATTAGTTCTGACTGGGACTATCCGAAACTACTCTGCAGTTCAGGGGATAATGGTGACCCCACAAGAAGCATAATGGTGACCCCACAAGAAGCATAATGGAAAGACTTTTAGAAGTAGCTACTTTGAAGAGACATAAATGAAGTTGTCCAGTAGGAGAGATCACCATGACCAGGGCAATGACCTGGTGAGCACTTGGGTTGAGAAGAGTCTCCAGGGGCCACTGGTTCAGAGTGAGCCTCCTAGACAGAGGATAGCTGGACAGGGGACCAAGAAAAATACCTTGCAGTTTGGGCATAGTAGATAAGATGGTTAGGTGGGGGAACTTCATTCCCAATATTGAGAATCTGCCAACCAGCCCTCTCATATGCTATTCCCCGACTTCTCTCCGGCATCTCAGAATGAGTCATCACTGAAAGCTGAAGGCTGTGAGGCTTACCATTTTCCAATATACAATTTACTATAGAGATGAATGAATTTCCTTTTTAGAAAGCAGGTAGAATAAGATTACCTGCGATTAATGAGAAGACTTAATTGTATAGATTTTCATTATGGTAGGTGTGGCCCAAAAGAAGAAGGCTATATATATAAAATGAGCAATTCACTTTATTAGAATTCCTACCTAGGTAATGATGGAAATGAAACAGTCTCACCTAGGAGGTACAACGTGACTAACAATAAAACTGTCCAAAAATTCTCTAAGGGTCTTTAATCAACAAAGGAATTGTGTTTTTTAAACTATGAATTCAACTATGAATTTAAGGTTTAGGTTTTATAATCTTGCAACACTTGTTGCTATGAATGAGTTACCACTTTCTATGCCTTCAGCACAGATTATTTTATTAAAATCTATTAATTTCTGAACACATTGAATCATGTTTGTGTTGCACTGAAATTGATTTGGGGAAAAAAACAGGTGCTAAAGTTGGAATGAAAGTTTAATGTTATTCTGACATCCTTCCTGAGCACTGACAAGAATCAGTGCATTTTTGGGCATTTTTTTTCCAGCAGTTGAAAAGCACCACTCAACACCATGGAAAATAACAGGGTGTACACCACTAGGGAAAGAGATCTTCTCCAAGAGTCAGGCCCTCAAGGATTACAAGTACAACTGCTGAAACCAAGCTAATTTAACCCTAAAATAAACATTTCCTTGCTAGTGGGACCCCTGCATCAGGAACATGTAAATTTTCCCTTCCTCCCCATCTAGGAAAAAATATGCCTTGTTTTGAAGTCTAAGACAATAATAGCCAGAAATAAAATTTGTTATATCTATATTTCTAAATGATTTTAATTATGAACTACTTTTTTGTGATTCCTTCAGTAAGAGAAAAATTCAGATAAAGAATACTAGAGTTATGGCTCACAATTTATAATTTTATGCTATTTATTTCACAAGATAACTTAAAGGAACCCTATTCGGGTAACTGGAGGATACTTAATCAATTGTTAGTGTATACTGTTAGGTAGAAGCCTAACAGTCTAAATTTCCTATAAATTCTATTATTAAACTGTTTTTGTTTTCTTTTTAAGCATAAGACACAAATGTAGTGTAGAATCTTAAAAGAACATGACTGTGATCCTGTACAAATGAGAACTCTATTCCATACTAACAGCATCATCAAATCACTTTGCCATTGGCAAACTCTTCCCTGAAAAAGACAGATGTGAAAACCCAAGGAAGATGTGAACTCTCTATACACTAGAGCTAATTTGCCTCTATTTTCCAAACTGAGTTCAGATTTCAAAATTCTCACTTAAAAACTTCAGACAATTGGTTTGGGTTAGGAGAAGAAACCTAATGCGTCTGCTGGCACGCTTCCAGCCTCTATATCATCGGTCTACATTCCTGGGAGTATCTCCATTAGCTGGAGGTGAAAAAGCTAAAAGAATAGTTTAAACCAAGAAAGGAGACTGGAGAAGAAGGAAAAGGACCAACATGCAAAATAGTAGAGGAACATTAATCATTATCTCCATCAGCCACTGGTTAGGACAATTGAGAAAAGCATGGTATGTTTCCATGTCCAGATCTAAAGGAAATTTGGATGAACAAAAGGAAATCAGGCAAGATTTTTTAAAGTCAGGTTTTCCTCAGATAATTTCATAAGCTTTGTAGCTTATCTTATGGATTTCATGGTAGTACATATGTGGGATGGGAAAACCCCCCAAGTTCAATTAATGAAGACAGAATACCTATGATCTTCCTTTCTTAGTATCAGAAGGAGAAATCAAAGGGGGAAATAAAAAGGATATGGGAGTGGCCAGTAAGCTTGCTAGGAGGAAGAAGGATATAGATTTTTAATTTTCAAAATTATTTCTAGGTATATACAAATATATCTAAATCATTCTAGGGGCAAATGATTGCTTTACCTCAGTCTTGAGTATCTGGCCACCTTCTATCCAGCCATTGTGAGCAACATAAAAGAAACTAGTCATAACATCATGATGAATTATTTGGGCCTCCTCCATATCAGAGCTAATACAATTGTGGCTTCATGCCATTATTATTTCAGCATCAGGCAGAGGCTCATTTAAGCCAGCAAGATATATCTTTGTCACAAGAAGAGCTGCTTAAAAATAGAGAATATAATAGAATAGAATACAAGACAGTATTCACCACTGTTGGCTCTGAAGGGTAAAAATGCTCTGTATTATAATACTTGTATTTATCAGCATGTCAGATTGATCTAATCCAAAAACAAAAACAAACAACAACAACAACAACAAAACCAGTCATATACAAAGTTCTTTATTTATTTAGAAGGAAATTTTTTTAAAAAAAGAACTCTTCCCCCAGTTCTACTAAAGTCCTTAATTCTCCCATCCTATCCCACAATCTTCAGCATATAGAAGTAAATTAGCAGGCCTGACAATTTATTGCTTAAGCCAATATCTCCCCATCCCCACCATAGCCACCCAGCATGTACTCGGAGGCTTCTGGAGAGGAACCACATATGAATTCATTTGCTCAAATATTTAATGCCTCTATCAAATTTCTTAGTCCAAAGCCTTCTAATATCATCAGACAACTGCAGCACAGTGATTTTACTAAGCATCTCAGTACTCAAGGTGCTGAATGAATAAATGGTAATGAGACTCCCTTAAAGGAACAGTTTGACCAGTGTTCTCTGCTCTCTTACCTTATAAGACTGGTATCTTCCTCTGCCATGCTATCAATCTGCTATAGTGTGTATTCCTCTGTCAAATGGCATGGCAGCTTGGGAAATAGAGGAGTTTAATAGTCAAGTACATTCTGGGAAGACAGAAATTAGGAGGCACTATCTCCTGACTACTCCTTACTGAATACATGCTTTTCAGACTACTGTGAAGGCATCAGCAGAAAGAAAAGTCATGTATACCAGTCTAGAAATACCATTCATACTTGTAATAAAGGAACAACTAAAAATGAGTGATAAAATTAAGTGTATCCTGTATGGACCCATTCAACCCATGATTATTTTCAGGAAATATAATTGGTTTCACCTGAAAAATGGCAGATGATTGCCCCAGATAAGTGGTCTGTAATTTACTTGCACTTTACAAAAGGCTGCTGATTAAATACTATATAAAGTTTACCCAGAAGGTTAATAAATATGGACTCAAGATCCTTTGACACGATAGGAAACAGCCTGGCTAAGGTACAGAGGGTAAGAAAGCAGTTTCATCCAGAGATGAGTGACCAGCCAAATGTCACAAGCTTCAGTATTAGAACCAGTTTGCTTATTTACTTGAGGAGAAAGGTGAGAGACTGATGACATTTCTGATATAAAGCTGGAGAACTCTCAAATTCAAGCTCCCATTCTTGGAAAGTGAGATGAAGAAGGATGAAAGCCGTGTGTTATGGTGCTTACAACCACCCATAATGAAAACTGGTTCTGGTGCAAGAAACAGGAGCAGAACCATAGCCTGGTAGAATGGACTCACCCAGAGAGAGCACTGGGTAAAATGAGAAAAGAAGCAAAAAACCAAAACAACCAAAATGTCAGTTCACACTTCTTAGCTATCCTAGAGAGCCTTCAGTCCCTTGTTCCTGTCGTTTAGTGAAAACAAAGTTGGTCAAAGTAGTTTTCCGCCTCAAACATCTGGATTTAGATACAAGGTAATCAATTACAAGGCATTTCTATATCATTAGCCACCTCTGACTCAGAAAGTCCTAGCATTGTTCCAAGAATTTAAGTTTTCTACCTAAAAACTAAGAACTTAAAGATGGAATAAAATATGCCCAAGTTTGGATTGGAATTGAAAGTTAATAAAGATTAGTGAAACTGTAATGCTGGTTTCTCCATATCATGATATAGCTGCCAGTCAGGGAGGTACCCAAAAGAAGTAAATGCAAGCATTTTCAGGATTTAAAAAAAAAAAAAAGTCAAATTTCTATGACATAGAAGCGTAATAGAATTTCAAAGTTAGGAAAGATCTAATATATCTTTGTTTGAGCCCCCCACTTTATAAACCACAGAACTATACCACTACTGTGTTATTTACTCTGGATCGGGCAGGATTTTAATAACTAGAGCACAAAATTTGTATTTTATGGAACTTCCAGGGCCTTTCCCCCCCACTTCCATTTGCATGGTGAACGTTTTTCCATCCCTTTACTTTCAATTTGTATGCATCTTTAGGTCTGAGATGACTCTCTTGTATGCAGCATATAGATGGGTCTTGTTTTTTATACATTCTGCCACTCTATGTCTTTTGATTGGAACACTTAGGCCATTTACATTTAAGGTAATTAGGTACGTATGTACTGTCATTTTTAAAATTCCTTTTCTAGTTGTTTTATAAATGATACATCTGATAAGGGATAATATCCAAAATATATAAAGAACTTATACAACTCAACACCAAAAAACCAAACCAATTAAAAAATGGGCAGAGGACCCAAATAGACATTTTCCCAAAGATATACAGATGGTCAACAGACACATTAAAAGAAGCTCAACATCACTAATCATCAGAGAAATGCAATTCAAAATCACAATGAGATATACCTCACACCTGCTAGAATGGCTAAAACCAAGAAGATAGGAAACAAGTTTAGGCAAGGAGGTAGAAAAAAAGGAACCCTTAAGTGTCATTGGTAGGAATGTAAATTGGTATAGTCACTATGGAAAACAGTATAGAGGTTCCTCAAAAAATTAAAAACAGATACACCATATGATCTAATAATTTCACTATTGGATAATTACCCAGAGGAAAATGAAAACACTAACTCAAGAAGATATATGATCCCTCTATCTATTAGAGCATTATCCACAATATCCAAGACATGGAAGCAACCTAAGTGCCCATCAATAGACAGATGGATAAGGAAAATGTAGTACATATATTTACACAATGGGATATTACACCGCCATTAAAAAGGAAAAGATCATGCCATTTGAGACAACATAGAGGGACCTAGAGGGTATTATGCTGTGAAATAAGTCAGACTGTGAAAGGCAAATATCATATGACTCCACTCATAAATGGAATGTGAAACAAAATGAATAAGCAAACAAAAAGCAGAATCAAAACTATAAATACAGAGAACAAACTGATGGTTGACAGAGGGGAAGGGAGGTGGGTGGTTATGGAATGAGCAAGTCACAGGAATAAAAAGCAGAGAATAAGGAATACAACCAATGATAATGTAACAGTGATGTAACGAAGCACATGGTAGCTTTACTCCTGGTGAACAGAATGTATAAACTTGTCAAATCACTACATTGTATACCTGAAACTAATGTAACATTGTGTGTCAGCTATATTCAAATAAAAAATGAAAAAAATCATATTTTATGACTCTTATCCTAGACATCCATCCACCACACACAAGCTTGTGTTTTCTTTTTGCCTTACATACTTCAACAACTCTAGGTACCATATCTCAAAGCTCAATATTCTAGAGTACACTATTATTTGTGAGCACCATTAAACAATATACCATTCCGGGGTGCCTGGGTGGCTCAGCAGGTTAAGGCCTCTGCCTTCAGCTCGGGTCATGATCCTTAGGCCCTGGGATCAAGCCCCGCATCGGGCTCTCTGCTCGGCGGGGAGCCTGCTTCCTCCTCTCTCTCTGCCTGCCTCTCTGCCTACTTGTGATCTCTCTCTGTCAAATAAATAAATAAAATCTTAAAAAAATATATATATACCATTCCACATCCAGGTCTAATTTGTAAGGAATAGAATTCAAATCTCTATTGAAAATAGTGTCAGTCCTATAACTGGCCTTAAGTTATGTATAGAAATAATGAATTTTAAATTTCTCAGATCCTGAACTTATGCTACAAGAGCCAATAGAATGTGCAAATTTACTCCAGGATTGACTAATAATTCAGTCAAAGCATAATATGTTGGAAAATTGGACCACCCAGTAATTCTTCATTATCTTTTTTAGCTGAAATGCCCACAAAGTCAGGACTATCTTTTGTCACAAGACTTGAACCCTCCTGGATTCCTAGAAAATTAGACTATGAGTATATCATCTAAAGATGCAGCCAAGTATATATTAAAGTACAAGAAAAGTTGAAGGCTTTGGGATACACACTTAGTTACTGCATTCAAGTGGGTTTCAAGAAAATTGAATACATTTTAATAAAATAGCTACAGAATTAAACTATGCCAGCTCTCATCCACATTTACATAATTCTTTGTCAATTCCTGGCATCATCTTAAGTGATTGCAGGAACCATGTGATCTACTCATGCAAGCCCTTATGGTTCCTATACCTCATCAGCTCAAATGATCTTCATCTCTACTCTAAACATGACGGCTGATTCCCTATAACGTTCTCTCCCACGCAATCCAACCTTCCTTACCCACCCCTTCCTTCCACTGTAATGGCCCTGCAAATCCCCAGCCAGAGGTCAATCCTACAACTCATCTACTCTTTACTCATATTCACCTACTCATGAAATCACTTGGACTGATGCCATGACAGACTTGAGAATTATAATTTTAGTGGCACACAGAATCTCTTCTGTCTCTTCTGGCAAATTCCATCCTCATTCTCTTGGTGTCTTCTCTAAAACTTTTTATCACTTTATCCAAGATCTTAACCCAGTACTTTCTCATTTATTCCTCTTCAAATGATATGACCTCCTACTTCACAAAGAAACCAGACTCAAGTCAGGATAATCAGGCTTGAATTGTTCCAGTGCCTCTACCCCTGAGGGGGGGAAAAATCAGACTTCTGATTTGTACTTATTGCCCTCCAATTTCAGAGGATGAGGTGGCCATGTTCAAAACCAGCTCCTATTCCAAAATTCTTTACTATTCCCACTTCCTTTCTCATTTCTAAGAGTTTCCAATATTAGTTATCCCTTCCCCTGCTGTATCTTCAGCCTCTTCCTGTCAACCTATCTTTTACCTCAGCTCTGGGTGTTACACCCAAACAATGAATCATGGAACACTATATCAAAAACTAATGATGGGGGTGCCTGGGTGGCTCAGTGGGTTAAGGCCTCTGCCTTCAGCTCAGGTCATGATCCCAGGATCCTGGGATCGAGCCCCGCATCGGGCTCTCTGCTCAGCGGGAAGCCTGCTTCCTCCTTTCCTCCTCTCTCTCTGCCTGCTTCTCTGCCTACTTGTGATCTCTGTCAAGTAAATAAAATCTTTAAAAAAAGAAAAAAAAAACTAATGATGTACTGTATGGCAACTAACATAACACAATTAAAAAAAAAAAACATAGGTGCTTAATGAAAAAAAATTACCCACATTCTCTTACACTTTATTAGAAAGGGAAGCCACCCTTTGACCCTGTGTGCCACTGAAGCTTCTCTCTCTCTCTTTTTTTTTTCTATAATGAACAGACTTCTTAAAATTGTCTTCATTTACTATGTTCATTTCCTTAAGAATGATTCCCTTTGCTACACTCAGATTTGCTCCATCTACACTTGCAGCCTCTTTGGCAAAGATCATAAATCACTTCCAGTTACCCTCACCATTTTTCTGAAACTGCCCTTCTGGTTACCAAAGACATAATATCCAAATTCAATTGGTGTTTTGCTATCCTTATCTTATTAGCCTTCCTCCCTGAATGTTTAGAATTGACAACTTCTTGTTCTCAAAATTCCCTGTTCTCTTGATTCGCATAACCTCCCTCCACTCTTGCCTTCTCTCATTCTCTCTGACCATTTACTCTTAGTCTTCCTCATAGTCTCGTTCCCATCTGCCCGTTCCTTAAATGTTGCTCCTCCCCCAAGGACCTGTTTTGTGTCACAATTTATTTTTCCACTGGATTTTTGTCTCCAGAGAAATCCTTTCCATTCTCATGATTTCATTCTGCTTAGGTGCTTATGACTCCTACCTCTGACTTTAATTTGACATCTAACTTTGTCTCTATTTTCCTAAGGTGAAAGCTTAGGTTATTGATTTTAGATCTCTCTTCTAACATATCTGTTTAATGCTAAAAATTTCCCTCTGAGTCATGTTCTCATGGTATTCCACAAATTTTGGTAAGTTGTATATTCACTTATATTTAGTTGAAAATATTTTAAAATTTATCTTGAGGCTTCTTCTTTGACCTGTGTGTTCTTGGAAGTGTTTTGTTTAGGGACGCCTGGGTGGCTCAGGTTAAGCATCTGCCTTTGTCTCAGGTCATGATCCCAGGGTCCTGGGATTGAGTCCTGCATAGGGCGGAGAGTCTGCTTCTCCCTCTCCCTCTGCCTCTCCCCGTGCTTGTGCTCTCTCTCTCAAATAAATAAATAAAATATCTAAAAAAAATTTTTTTTAATTTAAAAAAAGAAGTGTTTTGTTTAATTTGCAGAGATTTGGGGATTTTCTATCTTTGTGTTACTGATTTCCAGTTTACTTCAATTATGGTCTGAGAACACTTTTGTATGATTCCCCTTCTCTTAAATTTTTATGGTGTACATGGAGTATTTTATGACTCAGAATGTGTTGTATCTTGATGAGTGTTCCTGTGAGCCTGAGAAAAAATTTAATCCTGTTATTGTTAGGTGGACTATTCTATGGTGTCAATTAGATCAAGTTGATTGATAGTGAAGTTCAGGTCTCCCATATCTTTACTTGTTATCTGCCTGCTTGATCTATCAGTTACTGACAGGGAGGTATTGAAGTCTTCAACTGTAACATTGGATTTGTCTGTTTCTCCTTTCAGTTCTATCAGTTTTTGTCTCCTACATTTTGATGTTCTTTTGTTAAAGGCATAGAGTTTTACAATTGTTTTATATTCTTGTGGAACTTACTCCTTTATCATTATGTCATGATCGTCTTTATCTTTGAAGGTTGCTTTGTCTACAATTGATATAGCTACTCTGGCTTTCTTTTTATTAGTGTTGCCATAGTATGTTTATCTCCCCTTTACTTTTCACCTTTCTACATCTTTATGTTTAAAGTAATTATTTTTTTTATAGACAACAGTGAGTGGAGTCTTGCTTTTAACCACACTGACAATGTCTTTTTATTAGTTTGTTTAGATCCTTTATATTTAAAGTGATTAATGGTATAGTTGGATATCTACCATGTTTATTACTGTTTTTATTCATTTATTTTCCCTCTTTTTCTGTTTTTTCTGTTTTAAATTGAAGAGTTTATATGATTGTATTTCATCTCCTCTTTGTCTATCAACTATACTTTTAAAAATTACTTTAGTCATTGCCCTAGAGTTTACAATATATATTTTATTTTTTTAATTACTATGGAACTTAATTTTATTTTAATAATAAAAAGTAAATTTTTAGTTTTAACTTCACAATATATATTTTGAACTGATCTATGTCCACTTCTAAATAATATTATACTGCTTTACCTGTAGTACAAGTACCTTAGAATATTCCCAATTCCTCCCTTTGATCTGTTATGACATTGTTGACACTGAATTATCCATATTCTATAATCACCAAAACACTATTACTGTTGTTGCTTTAAACAGAGATATCTTTAGCTAAGAATGAGAAAAATACTTTCTTTTCCTCATTACTTCTTCAATGCTCTTCCTTTCTATATATAGATCCATATTTTTGACCCATATTATTTTCCATATTCCTAAAATTTTTCTTTCAGCATTTCTTGCAGGAAAGGTCTATTGGTGATACGTTCCCTCAGTTTTTGTCTGAGAAAGTATCTATCTTTACTTCTAAAGAATCATTTCACTAGATGTTGAATTCTACGTTGGAGGTTTTATGTTTTTAAATACCAACTATTTCACTCTTCCCTTCTTACATGATTTCTGATTAGAAGTTTGCTTCTTATCCTAATTCCTCCATAGGTGATATACATTTTCCCTTCTAGCATCTCTCAAGAGTTTCCTTTTGTCTTTAATTTTCTTTACTGTGAATGCAGTATACCTAGGTATGTTTGATTTGGTTTGGTTTGGAATTTATCCTGCTTAGTGTTCTTTGAGCTTCTTGGATCTATTGTTTGTTATCTGTCCTAAATTTTGGAAATCTCTCAACTATTATTACTTCAAATAGTTCTTCTGCTTCCTTCTTTCTTTCTTCTATTTCTGGTTTTCCAATTACATGTATGTTATACATTTTGATATTGCCCCTAAATTACTTTTATTCTAGTTTCTCTTTGCATTGAAGTTTGGAATGTTTCTATTGTCTTGTCTTTAAGCTCAAGCTCACTGATTATTTTCCTCAGCCATATCAAGTCTACTGATGTGAACCTAGAAGGCACTCTTCATTTTTGTTACACTATTTTTAATTTATAGAATTCCTTTTAATTCTTTCTGCTTGCATAATCATTTGTTCCTGTGTGGTGTTTACTTTTTTTTTTTATCATAGCCCTTAGCACATAAATTATAGTTATTTAAAAACCCCGTCTGATAATTTTAACATCTGAGTCTGATTGTGATGATTGCTTTGCCTTTCAGAATGTTTTTTCTTGCCTTTGGCGTGCCTTGTAATTTTCTGTGGTAAAGCTACTAAGGTGTGTGTGTGTGTGTGTGTATCCCATTTATAGGGACCCCAAACTAAATAGGCTTTTACAGTGAGGATTTAAATTAATCTGGCTATAAGTTAAATTGTGTTTAATGTTTGCCAGAGGGTTTGAATTTCTCTCAAATCCTTTTTTTTTTGGTTTTGGTCTTCTCTTGACTTTGGGCTTCCCTAACTACTCCTCCCTCAGAGAAAGTCTGAATCTTGCAGCTCTTTCAGCTGTAATCCACTGCCTTTTATTTTTGTTTCATCTCATTTTAAAGATTTCTTTCTTTATTTATTTTAGAGAAAGAGGGCACTAGCAGGGGGAGGAGCAGAGGGAGAGGAGGGAGAGAAAGAGAGAGAAGCAGACTCTCCACTGAGCACAGAGCCTGATGAGGAGCTAAAATCATGCCTGAGCTGAAATCAAGAGTTGGTCGGTTAACTGACTGAGCCACCCAGCAGCCCTGCAATCCACTGTTTTTATACTAGAGCCCTGCTGGTATGATGGTAAGGTATAGGGGAGGTGAGAATTCCATAATCTGATCAAATCTCGGTCTTTTAAAAATATTTTTGGAATATTTATTTATTTACTCTAGAGAGAGAAAGTGGGGAAGGCACAGAGAGAGAGAGAGAGAGAATCTTCAAGCAGATTCACTACTGAGTGTGGAGCCCACAGCTGGGCTTGATCTCATAACTCATGAGGTCATTACCTGGGCCAAGACCAAGAGTCAGTTACTCAATTGACTGAGACACCCAGGCGTCCCCAAATCTCAGTCCTTTTGTGGCCCATATCTTTGGGTTATGACTTTCACATGTGCTTCTCCAGTGCCAGCCCTTTACCTACTTCTCTGGGAACAGTATTCACAATCTATTTATCTGAAGCCCTAACCTATGTTGACTATTCTCTTCCCTTTGTTGATCCAGGAAAGCCAGAGGGGCATTGGATTAAAGCAACTCTCTTTCCCCAGCTCTCTTTTGCCTAGTGATTACACACATCTTTGTTATTTATGGAGAATGCTCTGGATGTGTCTCAAATACTCCTCACTAGTTTCCCTTGCCACAACCATAAGGGGATATTTCTCAGATCTTCACCATGAATTTCTGGAGCTAGAGATGATGAAAGTGTGGGGAGCATCCACACAAAGGGCATCCTTTGTGCCCTAGGATTAAGCTATCACCCAAAGTAATTGAAAGCATTATATATGATACTGTACCTAAATCATTGACCTTATTACTGGTACATAATTCTCAATGGCCAATTTTACTGTTATAGTAACAGCTCAAGGTCCTACATTATATTTGAGGAATACAGAAATAACCAAAACTGCTCTCAAGAAGCTGACTGTCCAGAAGATAGATCTAAAGAGATAAATATATACAATGATAATTGTTTTAATATATACTAGTTGCATCTAACAGCCTGGAGAGAGTAAGAAAAGGTATAACAGGAATGTCTGATGTATTATTTCCTAATAAATTTATTAATAAATTAGCCAACCAATATTGATCTAACACCCAATTACTTGGCTAGCCCTGGGGTAAGGCATTATTAATACTTAACCACAGCTTTAGTTTGTTATTTTGATCTTCAAAAGCAGAAAGAGCAAGTAGTATTATTTTCATTTTAAGAAAAATGATGATCAAACAGGACAACTGACTTTCCCAAATTCTATCAGCTCTAAGAAAAAAGACAAATTGCAGGACACATAAATTTTACAGCAACTCCTAATGATTCAAATTAAGTATTCTTACTCCTATATAACAAAATGAGAGATTGTATTTTTTTTCCTCTCAGATTCAGCAATCATTCATCTTAGAGCACTTTCAAGCAGAAAAGGATAAAAATTTTCCATATTATTTTGAAACAAAATTTGTCATCTAGAGCTTTCTACATCAGCTAAAAGTTTCAAATGAAAAATGATCATATTGCAATAACTAGTTGTTCTAGTATATTTTTTCTCAGTTCTAAACTGAATCATACCCAAAGTACAGAATAGACTGTATACTGTAAAATGAATGAGAAACTTGATCTTACAGGAGTCGAAATACCAACATAGACTGGAGTGGGTATAAAATTGGAAAACTGGACTCAGTTCAGCACTTAAATCATCTGCAGTGCAGAAAAGGCAATTCTAAAATCTTTGAGACAGCTACTCTGCTGGGAAATAATGGATTAAATTATCAGTTAGTTTCTCTTTACTGAAGATCATAATACTCTATATACAATGTAAAAACAGGTTATTGATTTGACATGAAGTGAGTGAGAAAAATGATCTAAACTTCAAAGGGGAGTTTCCCAATTTCTGCCAATGCACCAGATCACATTCAACTCACAGGGAGATTATATTGTCTTACCAAAAACATCTTCAAAACTAAATTTTTAAGTTTCCATCTATGCTTAGCAATACAATGCTACCATCCCAGAGCACCTAGCTCCCTGTTAGTTTCTTGAAGAAAATTCAGAAGTGATGATTTAATGGGTAAAGGATAAATTCCTTATTGGACTGGATGCTTTGGGATGCATAATCTATTTATTACCTGATTAGGTGGTCATCCCAGAGAGGGACCCTGAAATTAACAACTATTTTGTTGTACATGTAAACTGAAATTAAGACTTACATGCAGTTTCTGCCTAGAATGTAGAAAGCTATAAAGAGTGTCCCTCCCTTCCTCTTAAAATAACAGCAACAAAAACAAAAGCCAAAGAAAGCACAAGGTTTTTGTTTTTGTATTTTACTTTTTTTCAACCCATCAAAGAGTTGAGGTCACAGGACAATCAAATAGTCCAGAGTCTAATGAGATAAAGTACAGAACATGAGCATTTTCTCACCAAGGGACCGATGTTGCTACAAAACAGACAGAAGAATTGTCAGAACTGTTAACAAACTGACAGAGGTCATGTGCAGGCTGGAGAAAGTGTGAAGACCTTAGGGGCTAGAGACACAGAATGAGTTCATAAATATTTATAATCTCTTCTTCATGAACCTCACCAAATACTTACAAAAAACTAAAAATTAAAAAAGGAAGGAGGGAAGGAAAGAAGAGCAGAAAGAGCTGGGCAATTCCCTAAAGATATAGGCTTAGAAAGGGGTAACATCAGGCACTATAGGAGAGCATGAAACCCTACTTAGATTCTTCCTCCCTATCATCACTAATGAAAAAATGTTTTGGATTGTGGAGGGAAGACAAATACTGTTGCCCTTAGGACACTGGTAAAACCCATTCCACCTGGAGAAGAAAATAGGGGCAAAAATATCCTGTCCACGGGAGGGAGATAGAAATGCACACTACACTCAAAAAAAAAAAAAAAAACCAAACAAACAAACAAACAAACAAACAAAAAACAAAAACAAAAAAAACTGGAAGAAGATCAGGAGCACAAAAGTGCTGCATTCCAGAGACCCAAGGGCACAGCGCTTATCCAAAGCTAAGACTTCTTTAGAACAAGAGACTATTTCTCCCCTCTCCACCACCACCAGAAAAACAAATATTACAAGCAATACTGAAGTGTTGCTGGAAGAGGGATAGGAGAGAGACAAAAGGTTGGAGAGAAAAGCTATCTGAGGCAAAACTCATAGGAAAGGGTGCCTGGGTGGCTCAATCAGTTAAACATCTGACTCTTGATTGTGGCTCGGGTCATGATCTCAGGGTCATGAAATTGAGCCCTGAGATAGGCTCCACTCAGCAAGGAGTCTACTTGATATGCTTTCCCTCTCCCTCCCCCTCTACCCCTCCCTACACTTGTTCTATCTCTCCTACTCTCACTCTCTCTCAAATAAATAAATAACATATTTAAAAAAATAATAAAATAGGGGCACCTGGGTGGCTCAGTCAGTTAAGCATCTGATTCTTGACTTCAGCTCAGGTCATGATAGGGCCCCATGTCATGCAGCCTGCTTAAGATTCTCTCTCGTTCTCTCTGCCACTCCCCACTCCCTCTCTTCTTTCAAAAAACAAAAAACAAAATGAAACAACAACAACAACAATGAAACAACTCATAGGGAAGACCCAGAGCTCATAAATGACTATATAATAAGAAAACCCCTCCAGTAAGTAATCTCCAGCCCTAAATACAAAAGAACCTAAGAAAAATTTAAAACCAATGGTTCTCTTAAGGTATCCATAGCAACAGGAACCCTAACTCAGCTCAATTCCAAACTAGATTGACTAACATCACCACACTACAGAGTTAACAGAAGGAAAAGCATCATCATTTTCTGGTATAAAAACTATTTACCTGAGTTTTTACTGCCATAAATAATACATATAATTTTAACAACAAAAGTGATAGGGCATTTGAAAAAGCAAGAAAAACCAGCACATTGCTATGTGAAAAGACATCCAATAGAATCAGACTTATGTACGCCACAGATAATGGAAATATATATCCAATAGTATTGATACTGAAAATAACTATAATTTACATTTTAAAACTTTAATGGAAAAAATGGAAAAAATGTAGGATAAAATGGATAATTTTACACTCAAAGCAGCTGAGGAAAGAATCAGTGACCTTGAAGATAGGTTAATAAAACTGAAACACAAAAAGAAAGAGTAAAATATTAAAAATAAAACATAGCATTGAGATAATACCAAATATTCTAAAACACACATTACTGGAATCATAGAGATGAAAGAAAGAAGGTGGAAGAAATACTTGAAAAAAAATTATGAAATAGAATTTTCCAAAATTAATAACATGCAGCAAACTGCAGATACAAAAAGTAGAAAGAACACCAAAAAATACAAATATCAACAAACACACAGAAGCATATCATATTCAAACTACTAAAAACAAAAGTCAGAGGAAATATTGAAAGTAGATAGAAAAAGACACTATTACATAACACATTACATACAGAGGAAATATTATAGCACACTTCTCATTAGAAAGAGTGAAAGACAGAAGATAATGGCATCACAATCTTAAAGAGCTCGAAGAAAAAATTTACCACCCCAGAATTCTATACCTAGAAGAAAATCTTTCAAAAAATGGAGAAATGAAAACTTTCTGAAGAAACAAAAATTTAGAATACACATTTATAAAAAACTTGCACTGGTAAAAGATGTTCTTCAGGCAGAAGGAATATGATACCACACAGAACAGTGGATCTACGCAAATAAAGAGAATTGGGAAGATAATAAATGAAAATAAAAATGAAATGTGTTTTCTTGTGTTTAAAGTCTCTAAAAAAGTAAACATCTAAAATAGTAGTAGTGTATTCTGTGTTTATAGCATATATAAAAGTGAAATATCTGCCAACATAAGTACAGAGAACGAGAGGTAGAAACTGGGAATGTACTGTTGTAAGATCTTTACGTTATACGAAAGATTGTATAATGCAACTTGAAAATAATCTCTGATTATTTAAAAATATATTTTGTAAAGTCCAGGGTAGCACCTGAACTTTTTTAAAATAGTAAGTCAAATAAGAAAAAATGGCTCAATCAGACCAAGCAAGAGCAGAAAAGTTGAAAAAAATGGCATATAGATGGTAGGTTTTAATCAGTGCATATCAGTAATTACACAAAATATTTAATATAAAAATAACAATTAAGAGACAGACTTTCAGGTTGAATAAAAAAGCAAGACCCAACTATATGCTGGTGAAAAGAATTTCACTTTAAATACGAAATATAATTAGGTTAACAGTGAGATGTTAAATAACCCATGGATTAAATAAGACACCAAGAGGACTTAAAATATTTTGAACTGAAAGAAAATGAAAATACAACATAGTCAGAATTTATAAGATACCACGGAAAAGTCATGGCACTAAATATCTATGTGAGAAAAAAATAAAGTTACCAAATTAATAATTTTATTATTCATCTTAACAAATTAAAAATGGTGAGCATATTAAATTCTACCTTACCTGGCATCTGCTAGCTACTGCTGCCCCAGGCAGTTCCTGTGGTACCAGGCTCCCAGTGGGCTCCAGCAAACTCAGCTCCCAACATCCCCACAGTCCTGAATGGCTCCTGTGACATTAGGTTTCCAGTCAACATTTGCAAACCCAGGTTCCAGCCGGTGCCTATGAATCCAGGGTCCCTGAGGGGCCCAGTGCCAAGCTGACTACCAGCTTCCCAGGACTTGACCTGTATCAGGACCAGGCCACCTAAGGACTAAAACAGCAAGCCCATCCATGGACATCACCAAACTGCCCACCCAGAATCACTAGATGAGCAGACTGATAAAAGGTTTTCCTTTCAGGAGAAGCCAGTCTATAAAGACTAGAAGGGGTCTCTACATCTTTAAATGTGTAGACACCAACGCAAGGATATAATACTCATGAATAATTAAAGAAATAAGACATCACCAAAGAAAACTAATAAAATATCAATGACCGACCTAAAGAGAAATCTATGAACTATGAACATAGAATCTATGAACATAGAAATCTATGACAAATGATTCAGATTAATCTTGAAATTGTTTGGTGAACTATAGGAATACGCAAAGAGACAACTAAATGAAAACAATGAATGTAGAATATGAGAAATACAACAAACAGAACTTATTTTTTAAAAAAAGCAGAATCTTGGGAGTTGACGACTACAATGACTGAACTGAAAAATTCACTAAAAAGCCTCAGTGACAAATTCAAGCAGAATTAATGAACTAGAAGACAGGTTATTTGAAATCAGGGGAACATAAAGAAGAAACAATGATAAAGAGTGAGAAAAGCCTACATGAATAATAAGATACCACAAAAGAAACAATCTATATATTGGAGTCGCAGGAGAAGTGAGAAAGGAGCAGAAAGCTTACCTGAAGAAATAATGGCTAACTTTCCAAATCTGGGGAGAGGTTTAGACATCCAAGTTCATGAAGCTAATAAGTCACCTTGAAATTTCACCCCAAATGATCTCTGAGACACATAAAAAGCTGCCTAAAATGAAAGACAAAAATAGATTCTAGAAATAAACCCACTCAAATACAATGAAGGATTTGACAGGAGAACCAAAAAGATGCAATGGCAAAAGGATAGTTTCTTCAATAAATGGCATTGGAAAAACTGGACAATCATATGCAAAACAATAAAATTGGACCCCTATTGTACAACACTCACAAAAATTAACTCAAAATGGACTGAAGACTTAAATGTAAGACCTGAAAGTGTAAAACTACTATCAGAAACAGAGAAAAATCTCCTTGACATTGGTCTCGGCATAATATTTTTCGATATGAAACAGAAAGCACAAGTGACAAAAGCAAAAATAAACAGGTGGGGATTATATTGAATTTAAAATCTTCTGTACAGCAACATAAATAATCACCAAAATGAAAAGGCAATTTAAATGAGAGAAAATATTTGCAAGCCATGATAAAGGACTAATATCTAAAAATATATAAGGAACTCACACAACTCCATAGCAAAAATCCCAAACAAAATGATTTAAAAATGGGTAAGATAGTTGAATAGACATGTCTCCAAATTAGAGATTCAAATGGCTAAAAAGTACATGAAACATTGCTCAACGTCACTAATTATCAGGGAAATGCAAATTAAAACAACAACATATCTCCTCACACCTGTAAGAATGGCTAACATCAAAAACAAAAGGGATAACAAATGTTGGCAAGGATGTGGAAAAAAGGAAATCCTTGTGCACTGTTGGTAGGAGTATAAATTGGTTCAGCCACTGTGGAAAACAGTATGGAGGTTCTTCAAAAAATTAAAAATAGAACTTCCATATGATCCAGGAATCTCACTTCTGAGATATATCTAAAGAAAATAAAATCACTATCTCAAAGAGATATCAGTACCCCATGTTCACTTCAGCATTATTCACAGTTCCCAAAACTTAAAAACAACCTAGGTAGCCACTGACAGATAAACGGATAAAGATGTGCTATATACAAAAAATAGAATATTAATTAGCCATAAAAAGAATGAAATCTTGCCATTTGTGACAACATGGATGGATCTTGAGAATATTATGCTAAGTGAAGTAAGACAGAGAAAGGAAAATACTATATGTTCTCACTTATATGTGGAATCTAAAAAAAGCTGAACTCACAGAAATAGACTGCAGAATGGTGGTTTCCAGAGGCTGGGGGTGGTAAAAATGGGGAGACACTGGCCAAATCAAACTCCCAGCTATAAGATAAATAAGATCTGGGGATCTAATGCACAATAGAGTGAATATAATTTACAATACTATATCATATACTTAAAAGTTAAGACAATAGATCTTAAATGTTACACAACACACACACACACAAACACACACACACAAGGTGTGTGGGGTATGAGGGGATAGAGCAATTTACTAACTTTATTGTGGTATCATTTTGCAATATATATGTAAATCTAACCATCATATTGTACATCTAAAACTTAACACATGCTGGAGCACCTGCCTGGCTCAGTTGGTAGGCCATGTTGCTCTTGATCTCAAGATTGTGAGTTTGAGCCCCACTCTGGGTGTAGAAATTGCTTAACTAAATAAACTTTAAAAATGTGTTTTATGTCAATAATATCTTAATAAAGGTGGGGGAAATAAAACAAATCTGTTGAGTCAGAATCTGAAAAAAAGATGAACAAATCAAAGAGACAAAATAGAGTTCAGAATATATCCACACATGTAAGGACAATGGACTTTGGGCAAAGGTATGCAGGTGACTGAATGAATAAAGATAGTCTTTTCAACAAATGGTGTTGGAAAATTGTATATTCATGTGCCAAAAAAAAAAAAAAAGGAAAGGAAATTTGATCATTACCTCACTCCACCTATGAAAATTAACTCAAATTGTAGACCTACCTCTAAAAGCTAAGACTCCAAAAGAATTCTATAAGAGAGAACAGCAGATAAATTATTGTGACAATAGATTAGGCCAAATTTTCATAGTTATATCACTAAAGTATGACCCATAGAAGAAAAATATTGAACTTCACTAACATAAAAAACCTTTACTCTGTGAGAGACATTATTAAATGAACAGGGCAAAAAAGCCACAGACTAGGAGAAAATATTTACCAATCACAAAACTGACAAGAGGCTTGACTCCAGAATACATAAGGGACTCTCAAAGGCAACAGTAAGAAAACAAACAATCCTATCTAAAAATGGTTAAATGATTAGGACATTTCACTGAAGAGGTTACGGAGTTGGTGAATAAGCACAAGAAAAAGTGTTCAACTTCATCAATAGTTCAGGAAATGTAAATTAAAAACACAATGAGATACTACTATATGCCTATTAAAATGGTCAAATTAGAAAAAAAAAAAAAAAAGACAACACTACCACATGCTGGCAAGGATACAGAGCAACTGGAAATCCCACGTACTGCTAATGGAAAGATATGGTACAGCCACTTTGGAAAAACAATTTGGAAGTTTCTCATACAGGTAAATATACACCCCAGCAATTTCATTCCTAGGTATCTACCCACGAGAAATAAAAGCATTCTCTCACAAAAACCTGTATAGAAGTTATTATACCAGCTTTATCCATTATTACTAAAAACTGATGCAACTAATGAATGGATTAAAAAAAAAACCACTGGGGAATACTGATACAATGGACTACTACCCATTAATTAAAAAGGAATGAAATATTGATTCATGAAACAATATAGGTCAATCTCACTGCAACTTATTAATTGAAAAAAGCCCAACCAAAATACATAGTGAGCAATTCCATTTACATGACTTTCTAGAAAATATCAGTGGTTGTCAGGGTTTGGAGTGAGGAAAAGTGCTGACTTCAAGGAGGCAGCCAGAAGAAATTTTAGGGGTTGATAAAACTGTTTTGTATCATGATCATTGTATAAATACAGTACTCTATCTATAGAGTCATACACCACAAAGTATGAATTTTATCGTCACTAACATTTAAAAAAGATTTTTTAAGTAAATAGAGATCAAATTAGATGAAGTAATTTTTAAAGGCTCAAAGAATGAAAAAAATACTAGTAAAATTAATTTTGAATTTTCAATCTCATGGGAAGGCAGGCTGTATAGAAATTCACCCATACTGACAGAAAATTAAATATCCAAAAAGACTGCATGATGTAATAGAAAGACCATTAGAGAAAATATCAGAAGATTCAGTCTTAAACTTGTGCTACCTTCTTGTGTATGCCTGGAGAAGTCACTTGACTCTCTCAGTTTCATCCACGGTAAAATAAGTTGCTAGTATTTTGTAGGGGAATGACATGGATTTTTCAGTTGCATAAACAGGCCTTATTTCAAATCCTCTAACTTGTAATTTTTTGTTACATGATGTTGACCAAGTTATGAAACTTTATGGGGTACCAGTTTTCATCTATAAAATGGCAATAAAATACTGATGTGTAAATTAAGTCTACTAATACACTGTATTTGGTGAGGCCATTTGTAGAAATAGGCATCTTCTATATTTGATCACACATAAAAAATCTCTGATGGATAATAAACTGATTACAGTGGTTACTTCTGTGGAAGTGTAAACAATTGGAATTTGGTAGAAAGGAGCAAAGAACAGGAGGGAGACTTACAACAAAATAGTAGTAAATAATGTGAATGAATGAAATATCCAAAATACAAATAAAAATTTAAATAGATAAGAAATAAAGAAGCCATCCCCGAACCTGGTTCTCAGAAGGCATTTAAAACATATTCCAGAGGTGGTGGTGGTGGCAGTGGGCACTGCCATAATAAAGCTAGCCTACACAGGATTCTAGAGGATGGGGTTCATTCTAATATGTAAATACTGCCACAAAAAATAATCTGAGTATAGTCTCACTGGAGGATATAATTTAGGTACTCCATAGCCTTTAGGTAACTGTCAATGATATTTATAAATCAAGACTTCCCCAATAGAACATCCCTATTAAGCAGACATTTTACTCTCATTTTGTTCTTGTCTCATTTTTTAAATCTAGCAGAAGATTATCTATTTTTTAATTAAAAGTTTTTCCACAAATCAACTTCTAAGGCTTATTCTTAAATAATCAAACTGTGTTATTCTAAGCATTAAAATATTGGCCTTGCAAGGTAAAGTTTTGAGGAAATATTTAAAGTCCCACTCACTTGTAAAGAAAAACCTAGCTTCATTTTAGCAATATTAAAAGACAGCATTTCAGGGGCACTTGGGTAGCTCAGTAAGTTAAGTGTCTGCCTTCCACTCAGATCATAATCCTAGAGTCCTAGGATGGAGCCTCATGTTGGATTCCCAGTTCAGCAGAGTCTGCTTCTCCCTCTACCTCAGTCTCTCCACCCCCACCCCTGGGCTTGTGCTCTCTCTCACTCACTCTTTCTCTGTCAAATAAATAAATAAAATCTTAAAAAAAAAAAAAAAGAGCATTTCAGCATGGTGGCCTGTCACATAACACAGTACATGGGGGTTTAATGTAGCATGCTGTAATTTCTTATGACAATGTAATTTCGTGGGTCAGTCAAAACCATGTCATCTGGTTTCATAACAATTGATTTTGCAAAAAGTGGGCAGATTTATGCAATAGGAATTATGATGACAGAGTATATAGCTTCTTATTACCTCCTGGCAACCCCTCCCTTTTCCATTTCAAGCTGTCATTGAATGATCACAGAAGTGCTCCCATACAGAAGACTGCATAGAAAGCTACCCTTCGTCAGCTATTGTCAGCTGTCCTAACAAGGCAAATGTTTTCCTGGTTTAGTTCTGCCAATATAGATTTTGTCGCTGAAGTCTACCGTTGCCTAGGAAATTCATGGGTATGACGTGCTGTGTGGCATTCCATTATCTAGAGTCCTGTCCAACATTTTACGCTATTTCAGACACATCACTATTTTAAAACATTTCATCCATTCAACACTTGCTGAACAAAAGGAAAAAAAATGAATCAATAACAAATATTTTAGTGTACATAATCATGTGCAGAGAACTTCTCTCACTAGAAAAGAAATATATTATTCATTTTCTCTGACATCAGTGTTACATCATGATAACTAAGGATTCCCTCTTTCAATGATATACCAAATTATGTTCAACGTAGGGTTGCCTTCTCTAATTATATTGATTTGAAAGCTCTACTCCTCGTAGTGAATATTAATTCTCACTAACATCTCAGTACTCCCATTGTACCAGCCAATGAATGTTCCAGAGTACACTGTTTATTTATTTCATTTCAACCACAAAGAAACTCTAGAAGACAGCTATTGTGTCCATTTTACAGAAAAGGGAACTGAAGAAAATGGATCAAAATCACACAGATATAAACAGGAGAAACAGGATTGCAACGTCCATCTAAGTGATTCTCAAAATAGGCTCTTTCTATATGGAATGTTTCCTTCCCTCAAGACCAACACATCATACCTGTCTTTTGACTTCTTCTTATCCTTTATAGTTCCTGATATTATAAGTACATAATGTTGACAGACTATTCTTCATGGCATTTCTGTACATCCTTGGACTATCATTCTAACGATGCTTGTACAACAAACAGCCTTGGAAGACAGATAGTGTCTCCTTCCGGGGCAGAAGAATATTTGTTTCCTGTCCAGAATAATAAAGATTATGTCTTCCTATGGAGCAAAGGTAAGCAAGGTTTTGCTAGCAGTCTTTTTAGAAGATTGGAAGCATTAGAGGGGGGCAGCCTCCCTAAACTCATTGTTCTCAACTGTGACACAAAACCATTAAGTGTGCTTCATCCATTTGGGTCATTTCCCATGTACCCCATGGGACTTGTGGGGTGGAGTAGAACTGAACCAGTGGAAACATAACCAAGGATAGAAACTCATGATTCCTGAGTAATAAAGTCCCAGTGGTCTTAGGTGGCTAGTTAACTTGTTAGCTTGTAAGTGAACAGAATTGCAGACCCTCAATAGCAGATACATCTGTTGACTTTTTATATTTATCTGTTTATTTAAAGATTTACTTATTTGAGAGAGAGAGAGAGAGAGAGGATGAGCACAGTGGGAAGGGGTAAGGGGACAGAGAGAGAGAATCTTGAGCCTGATGCAGGGCTCTATCTCACAACCATCTCACAACCCTGAGATCGTGATCTGAGTCAAAGTCAAGAGTCAGATGCTTAGCCAACTGGAGCCACCCAGGTGTGCCTATCTATTAACTTTTGAAAGCATGTTAGGCAGTATTTGGTATTTTGCAAGTTAGGGAACCATGGGCACATTAAAAATCTGCTATGATATTTCACTAAAGAATATTTCTCTTAGGCAGAGAATGCATTTTCTGATACATAGTAACAAAACTTTATATAACTGACTGAGCAGACACACAAATGTCCTAGCTCTTTTATAAAACTGAAGAGTAATCTCTATCACAATAAATAGGTAAATAAATCCATTTTCTATTCCGAGCAGCCAGACCCTAGTGTAATCTAATTAGGGTTATCAGATCAATAATTGTAATAATAAATAAAGAGACTCCTTGACTCCCATGGCCCAAAGCCAATGAGATTGGATTACAGATTCTCTTGTGTTTCATTATAAAAAGACATTATATATTATTTCTCTCTGGAAAAAAATAGTTTTTTTTCCCTAACATCATTTCAAATATGTTATTTGCCTAGTAAAGGTCCTCACATCAGCTGAGTCACACATAACCTGCTATTGTTTTTAGGCCATTTAAACTGCAAATACTATTAGCAAGAATTAATCATCCTTCATTTCTTTTATTCTTGTATTATCTCCCTAAATTAAAGGATTCTGATCTTTAAACTCCTTTGACTTAATTTGTGAGTATTATGATGCAATGTGTACTATGGAAAGATCACACTTCTTTAGAAGAGAGTACAGAGTAATAACAGACATTAGACAACGTTAAGGTAAACTAAGAACAGGCTTTGAGTGAGGGTGGGGATAAAATCAAGAAGCTGATATTAGAGGAGTTTAGTATGATTCATCTTTTCCTTTCTAGGTCAGGTTTTGAATTTTTGAATTAAAAAATTCCGCTAAACTAGTAATTCGAAGGGGTGTGAAGAAGAATGTATACCTAGAAAGAAAAGAACAGGCCCATTAAATAATGGCAAGCTTTTGAATATTCAGTGAGCACTTGACAGTTGAATGTGCTGGCTATTAGGAAAAATGTAGGAGAGACACAGAACCCAGATTCTTGAATATTTGGTTTTGAAACAAATTTCTCTACACTCTCCATTAAGTCTGCTTTTTTTTTTTTTTTTTTTCAGGGTCACGTTAGGCAGAAGGCATAAATGGGTAAAAAAGAAAGAAGGTACCCAAGAGCACGCTGCCTGCTGCAAATATCCTGTGCCTTTTTCTATGGTTCACAGTGCAGCTGACAACATAGTGTATTTTAAAATCAATAGAGGGGAACCAGCCCTCTTCTTAATGCATGCACCACATTTAACCCTTACTGCTTCCCACCACCTCATACACGGTCAAATGCCTACTCAGCCAGTGCTCCCCAAGCTTTACTGAATATCAGAATCACCAGGAGAGCTTGTGAAAACAGACCCTTCCTCCTGCCCCTCGATTCTCTGTGCAGGGTGGGGACATGGATTTGCATCGCTAACAGCTCTGAGGCAATGTGGAGGCCACAGGTTCCCTAAGGATCACTGTGGCACACCGCATTATCAGGAGTGCAGAATAGGAAATGTACCAGGCTTTGAGGCTCCAACTTCTACTCTTTTCTCCTCATGAAGATTAATATTAGTGGGGGAAGGGGAGAGGGAAACCGTGGCTTTTATACTATCTTATCACTATGATAGCTATAGAGAAAAATGTTGCATTTTGGAAGAAGTTTCCAAAAAGAATTGTCAATGCCAGAATTTCAAGAGCTATACTCAAGTTGTTTTTGACCTTTAAAATTCCATTAAAGCCAGGGTGCCTGGGTGGCTCACTGGAGCCCTGCATCAAGCCCCGAGTGGGGCTCCGTGGGAAGCCTGCTTCTTCCTCTCCCACTCCCCCTGCTTGTATTCTTGCTCTCGCTCTCTATCTGTCAAATAAATAAATAAAAATCTTAAAAAAATAAATAAATAAAATTCCATTAAAGCCAAAATGATTATGTAGTAAACTGCCACATAAATTGGGTATAAGTATGTTGTATCTGGTCTTCTCTGAGATGTTCTATCTAAAACCAAAATCCCCAAAGCAAAAGGCTTAAAATATGGTAGGTAGTTAGCTCAGTGTAATTATTATTATTATTGTTATTACCTATAGCTAATATTTACCAAGATTCTACTAAGAATGAAGGGCCAGGATGAGGGATTTCTCAAATATTGTAAAATATAATGTCACTATATATCATCATGGCAACAATAGAAGTAGCTCCACTATTGACTTGTAAAAATTTTGATCACAATGTACAATTGCCCACTACATTTATAGAACTCTATTTAGCTATATGTAGACACAGCCTTTGAAAAATTATCATTGTCCTAACTCATTTTTTAGGCCAGCATTATCCTGATACCAAAACCAGACAAAAACTTCACCACAAAAAAATTACAGACCATGTCCGTGTCTCCTGAATACAGATACAAAATTCCTACTTATAAAACTTCTAGAAAAAAATCATAGAAAAAAAACCTTACAACTCAAATAATACAACAAAGAGATATCACTACAAGCCTAATAAAATCACTAAAATTAAAAAACTGATAATACCAAGTGCTGGTGGTGAAGCAAAGCCACAGAACTCTCACATCTTGCTGATGCAAATGCAAAACAGTGAACCACATTGGAAAACATCTTGATAGTTATCTCTAAAGTTAGATATACACTTACATGACCCACTCATTTCACTCCTAGATACGTACCTAAGAGAAATGAAAATTAATGCTCAAGGACTCATATTCAAATGTTTATAGTAGCTTTACTCATAATTACCAACAACTGGAATCAGGTTAAATGTTCAACTGGATAAACAAAATACGCTGCTGCCATACAACAGAATATTCCTCAATAGTTCAAAAAAAAGGGGGGAACTATCTATTGACATGTGCAACACCTTGGAAGAATTTTTTTTTTAGGATTTTATTTATTTATTTATTTGAGATTTATTTATTTATTTGAGAGGATTTTATTTATTTATTTATAAACAAGCAGTAGGGAGGGGCAGAGGGAAAGAGAGCAGCAGACCCCCCTTTCCATCCCAGGACACAGAGATCATGACCTGAGATGAAGGCAGCTGCTTAACTGAGCCACCCAGGCACCCCAATATCTTGGAAGAATCTTAAGAGCATTGTGCTAGGTAAAGAATCCAGACACAAAAGGCAACAAAAATGCTCAAAGTTTCAGTTTTTATATTTTACTTATATAACCTTTCGGAAAAAGCAAAACTGTAGGCACAGAAATCAGATCAGTGGTTGCCAGGGACCTGGGATGTAGGCAAGTGGCTGATTGTGAAGGAGTTTGGGACAACACTGGAGCAACAAAAATTTTTTTATATTTTGTCTTTGGTGTTGTTATTACACAACTCTGTTCAATTGTTAATCTATATACTTAAACTGTAAAAACTCATTGACATGTACATTAAAATGCGCACTACATAAATCTTTTTTTTCTTTTTTTTCTTTTTTGGAGAGGAAGAGTTTTGGAGTGGCCCAGATGCTAGGATTTACCCAACTTTTCAGGTTCTCCCAGAAATTCAAGTTCCAATTGTCAAGGGCCTGGTCAGTGCATTAACTTTAAACACAAAATTCTAGCATGGCAAAGAATCTGGTATGACCTAAAATTTGCCAAGAAAAGAATTCATTCTCCTTGATGGTCTTAAGTAGTTTCAGACTATAAGGACAAAGAGTGTTCTCTGATAAAATTAAATAATTGCACTGTTGGGTTGTTTTGTTTTGTTTTGTTTTCTCCTATGCTTTTTCATCAGAGAAACCTGGAACAAAATGTTGATTTATCTTTTAACTGTGTTTTTCCTAAGGCTCTAAAGAATAATTAATACACTGTACTATCCTCCCATTTTGCTAAGAGGGTCCCCAGAGCTTTACCCTCTCTCCCAGGTTGGCTCTGTCACCACTGACTTCTCAGGCAGGAATGGGTTAATCCATAGGGGATAGCTCCACAGTTACACTGAGGGTTTGTGAATTGCAAACCTACTAACAGATTTCTTTTCCAGTTGTACAAATAGCCAAGGCTCATTGAGCCTAGCTCTAGTAACTGGGAGGGAAGAGGAAATTGTAAATTTTTTAATCCCTTTTTCTTTCTTTTTTTTTTTTTTTCACCTTTTGACCCCCTTGACACATTTCTTCTCCCCCTCAAGCCCTGCCTCTGGCAACCACTAATCTGCTCTTCTCTGTTATCTAGGAGTTTGGTCTGTTTGTTTGTGTTTTTTCTTTGTTTTTATTTTTAGATTCCACATATAAGATCTTATGGTATTTGTCTTTCTCTGTTTGACTTATTTTACTTAGCATGGTGCCATTAAGGTCAGTCTGTGTTGTCATTTCAAATGGGAAGATTTCATTCTCTTTTATGGCTGTATTTAGACATATACTATATATATATATATATATATATATATACACACACACACACCACAATTTCTTTGTCCATTCATCCATCAATGGGCACTTAGATTATTTCCATATCTTGGCTATTGTAAATAATGCTGCAATGAACATGAAGGTGCTTTTAAAATGAAATGATAAAGGGGCACCAGGGTGGCCCCGTCAGTTAAGCATCTGCCTTCAGCTCAGGTCATGATCTCAGGGTCCTGGGATCCAGCCCCTCATGGGGCTCCCCGCTCAGCAGGAAGCCAGCTTCTTCCTCTCCCTCTGCTGCTCTCCCTCTGCTGTTCTCACTGTTCCTGCTCTCCCTCTCACTCTCTGTCTCTCAAATAAATAAATAATATCTTTAAAAAAAGAAATAATAAAGACTTTTCTTTTTTGCCTAAAGCTGTTATGTTTTAGGAAGTTATAGGTATTCCTTCATTGAGAGTGTATGCTTGCTTACAAATTTCAGTCCTTTGATATAAACAAAACATCCTTCAAAGTTCCAGAAGGAATATGAATGGGTGGGGGAGGGTTACCTCTCTTGTTACCTAAATTATACAAATTGCATACAACCCTTGTTTAATAGTTCATATTTGTTGCCACCAAATATTTGAATGATACATCAAAAGATAATAAAAGCAACATTCGAAACATTATTACTTGAGCATGAATAAGGATAATAACTCTAATGAACTGACACACTTCATAAAATTCAAATGAGTTTATGATAGTACAAATGATTAGTCACCATGGAAGACACCTGTAAACCAAATTATCATTTTGAATGCGTAAATAAATGATGTAATTATTTATTCTGTTTTTCCTATATGAACAGTACCCTAGATAATTCAAAGGCAGATGAAAGGACGTTTCTCTTAATAGAAGTGTAATAGCTGATAAATGAAGAAGGCATGATAAAATTAAAAGTATCACCATTTAGCAATATGTTATGAATCTAGGGATTTATCATCAATGACTTTTAACATCACAAAAAAGACAATCAGAATTGTATGTTCTGCTGGAAAAAAGAAAATACTTTTTCAAAGATTTTATTTATTTATTTAACAGACAGAGATCACAAGTAGGCAGAGAAGCAGGCAGAGAGAGAAGGGGAAGCAGGATCTCTGCTGAGCAGAGAGTCCCATGCCAGGCTTGATCCCAAGACTCTGAGATCATGACCTGAAGCTGAAGGTAGAGGCTTACCCCACTGAGCCATCCAGGGGCCCTGAAAAAAAGAAAATACTTATCAAAAATAAATACATGACAGACACAATCTGAACATGACTCAGATGATTCCGTCACTACAAGCAAGTGAGGAATCTGTAAAACACAATGTGAGAAGGCAATCAGCATAATCTAGACTGTGGAAAACAATTTTTGTTTTGTGGAAAACAAATTAATTACAAGGGAAAATGAGAATGGGAATAATCTAAAGACTGAAAAAGCCTTAAGAAACATATCAGTCATTTGCAATGTGTAGACTTTAAGGTCATATTTCAAACAAACTACAAATAAAATGTGACATTTGTGAGATAATGTAAACAATAGATAATATTAAGTATTCCTAATGATGTCTGACAATTGTATGGAATTTATGATTATAAAAAGTCCTTATTTTCTAGAGATGAATACTGAAATATGTAAGAAATGAATGAAAGAGTTAAGAGCTGGGAATATAGATAAAGTAAGATTGGTGCATATTTGTAACTGTTGAATCTGGGCAATAGGTACAATGGGGGTTCATTAAACTACTCTGACAGCTTTTTTAAGTGCTTATAACTTTTCATAACCAAAAATCAAATTTTTAAGGAGATACAGAAATGCACAGAAAAAATAAAATGTTTCTTGAGCTCATTTTATCTGGCTCTAATAATCATACCACAATTTCACACCTTAATACAGCCAACACATGAAGGTGGGAAGAGGCTTGACATTTATTACTTTTTCCTTTCAGATAATATAAATTTTCTGTGCCCTTTCTAATCTTGTAACTAATGAGCTCTTCAGTAACAGTTATCATTCAATATTTTAAGACCAAGGTCCTTCAGGATGACCCTTCAAAATGACCTTTACTGCCACCAATTTGCTTCTCAACCCTACTCTCTCACTACTAGTCATAAAACTAAACAGTTTTATGCAACTGGTTGTAAAAATGTCTACACTAAGAAGTGAGCTCTAATGTCTAAATATCACAACAAACCCTCAAATTTCTTTATAAATCATTCCAAATGCAAAAGGCGATGTACGGGACTGTTATATATTACATACCTGAGACTAGTAATATTGTATGTTAACTAATTAGAATCAAAATAAAAAACTTTAATTAATTAACCCAAATGTTGCCTTCTTATTACAGTGACATTGTTCTTTTGGATCTACTAACTAAAAGTACTACTAGCATTTGTAATGAAGAGCCTACTATTCTTTCTTTTTTCCCTTTCTTAGTCAATGGCATTGCCATGAGAATACACATTACTGTTCCACTCATTTACCCAGCAACATTCAGGATCTACTGAGGGTTCTGAGAAGGGTCTGAAGAAGAAGGCAATCATTATTTTAAATTTGATTAGATAGTAGAGAAGAAAAGTATTTGTAAAACTATTATATTGGTAACTTAATCATTGCTTAGTCTAAAGGATATGTAAATTTAGCTAATCTTAAAGGTTCTGGCTAACCTTTGGAAAAAACTGGTCTTGCCCAAGGTTTTAAAATTAAATTATTTCAGTTGATGAAGATGTATCAGAACAACTTTCAGGGAAAAATGAAATAGTACTAGATTTTAAAATGGAGATCAGTAAAATTTAAGAAACCACTCCTGATGTACAATGTGCTGGATAAGGCTTCCTGGGAAGAAATAGAGTGAAAAAGACTGCCTTGGATTGGACCAACTGTATTGATTAGACTGATGGCATTGACTGGGTTGCTAGGGTTGAACTGATTTGGTTTAATTAAAAAAGGCAAGAGCCTTTTCTGGGAAGTAAAGAGATTAAGAAGATGGGTACATATGAGACAGTCAAGCAAGGAGCTTGGGTTTAGCTGTCAGATCACTGAAAAGAGCCATGCATTCTTAAACTATGATTCACAAAACTAAACCTTTGATTCAAATTTAAACAAACATTTACTGAGCACATTCTAGCAGGCACGATTAACTTTATAATTCTGGTTTAGCAAAATGATTTCAGGAGCTGCTTTAGAACAAACGAAGAGGAATAGATTAAAGTGACAGAGATCAGTGAAAATATCCTTGAGTTCTTCAGGCATGAAGAGAGAAGGCCCCAAACCAGTCTTGAGAAGCAAGCTGCCCGGTTTTAGTAACTTACTCCCTTGACTGAGGCCCATGTTAGACCAGATTTATACCAAACTCTGTTTTATACCAAAAAATATTACAGTAAAATTTTAGCGTATCAATACTAACATAATCTTACAGTCAGTTTACTTGGTAAATATTTTAGGCTAAAGTCATCTTTTACCACAGGCGTCAGCACACATTTCTCTTTTCACGGGCTGACACGCAGAGTTATTCAACAGAGAATACTCCTTAAAGTGTATGAAATGGGCCATAGCCCAGAATTCTAGAGAGTTGACACTCCGTTTTCAGACTCCATTTCTGTTTGTATCCATTAATTTTCAAAGGGGATAGAAGCTTCCTGGGATAAGAGCTCAAAATAGTTTATATTGGTAGTTAAAGTATAAAGAAGGAAGATCTAAGGGCCACTGTAGAGTTCCTGGGAGACTATTCATTTTGGAGGAAAAAGGACTTAGGCAGGTGAACTGGACTGAAGTACGTCTGAAGACATTCCTAGTTTATAGTGTAGCATGGTAGTTGTTACTGAACTTGACTTAAACCAGCCATCCTGGAGTGTGTGTCTTAGAAAAGCCATCAAGTAGAAATAAAAGAGGTATTCGGGTCTAGTCTGCAACCTTGGTGTCCAAGTCTTTCTCCTTAGAAATAGTGGAGGGAACCAGTTTCTTAGAGTTTAAATACTGGTAAAAATAGGCACTCTGTGGAGGCAAGACAGAGACTACAGTAACCAAAGGAGGGATCAAGCAATAGCCCACGGTTAAGGGACAACAGTAAAACCAACAGCAGCTTCAGGGAGCTTCAAGGATTTGCTAGATAATCTTGGGGTCTCCTAAAGTTATAGGAAGTGAAGGGAATCTCTAATACAGATCTGAGAGTCTACAATTACTTGTGCTGGCATTACGGACTATGAAAACAGCAAGATTCTGGGTAGTTAAGACAGAGCTGCCAATAAGGTGAGTAAGTGATGAATAAATTGCAGGCATGCCACAAAATAGTAACCCCTTCATTTCCCACAGTAGACAGAGCCCTGGACAGCCAATGCCCTATTTTCCACCCCACAGGAGATACACACCTTCATCACTGGATGTTCCATGAAAATGTAGTTAGTACTTAAAGCCAAAGAGGGGCTGTATCATCTGGCCAGATTAGAGCCCCAAACAATGGGCCCAGGGAGCTGCTGGAGGTGTGTTCTAAGGACCAACAAGAAAGCCTGAACCAAGGTGTCAGGAGTGCTAAATGTGGTGGTAACTGGGAATACAGATCAGGGCATACGTCTGGTCAGCACAGCTCAAAGAAAACAGTACAACATAATGCTTCTCATGTAAAGGATAATGCTCTTTGTGGCTGATGTGGTCTTTACTAGCGATATCCAAACCCTTGGTAAGGTGAGTATTATTAATACTCTGAAATACTTAGTATGAAAAATTCTATTGCATTCACCATCTGTTCACATTATTCCAAGAGATTTCCATATTTCACTTGCTAACAGAAGAGCTATAACTTTCTTTAAAAATAATTTCCAATCTTGTGCATTTTTGAATAGTCATGAAAAAAAAATTAATCACTGTCTGTTGGAATGGTCTGGATGATGGGAGAGAGTTTGATTCTTTTATTCAACACATATTGATGGAACAGTAGTGAAGATACTTCTCCAGAGAAGACATACAAATGGCTAGCAGACAGATGAAAAACTGTTCATCATCATTAACCATCAGGGAAATTCAAATCCAAACCACATTGAGATACCATTTACACCAGTTCGAATGGCCAAAATTAACAAGACATGTGTTGGAGAGGATGTGGAGAAAGGGGAACTCTCTTACACTGTTGGTGAGAATGCATGTTTTGTAGAGCCACTTTGGAAAACAGTGTGGAGATTCCTTAAGAAATTAAAAATAGAGCTTCTCTGTGACCCTGCAATTGCACTACATGGTATTTACCCCAAAGATATAGATGTAGTGAAAAGAAGGGCCATCTGTACCCCAATGTTCATTGCAGCAATGGCCACAGTCGCCAAACTGTGGAAAGAACAAAGATGCCCTTCAACAGACAAATGGATAAAGAAGATATGGTCCATATATACAATGGAGTATTATACTTCCATCAGAAAGGATGAATACCCAACTTTTATATCAACATGGACGGGACTGGAAGAGATAATGCTGAGTGAAATAAGTCAAGCAGAGAGAGTCAATTATCCTATGGTTTTGCTTACTTGTGGAGCATAAGGAATAACATGGAGAACATTGAGAGATGGGGAGGAGAAATGAGTTGGGGGAAACTGGAGGGGGAGAAAAACCATGAGAGACTGTGGACTCTGAGAAACAAACTAAGGTTTTGGAGGGAAGGGGATGGAGGGATGGATAAGCCTGGTGGTGGGTATTGTGGGGGGCATGTATTGCATAGACCTCTGGGTGTGGTGCATAAACAATGAATTCTGAAACACTGAAAAGAAATAAAATAAAATAAAATAAAATGAAAATATATATATATTTATACAAACAAGCTTAAGTTCTTAAAATTTGAAAAGACTTTCTTAGGTTACAACAGTGTTGTGATTAATAACTTTCCTAAATCTCTGATTATTTTTATAATAATATCCTATAAAGAAATTAAAATGATACACTGAAGAAGGCTGTCTAAGGCTGAAGTTTCCACAGTGATATAGAAGACAGAGGTAAAGTCTGGATATTTCAAACAGCTGTCATTCTTTGATTATAAAGATGCTTATGTTAAAAAGTGATTTTGGGGGCACCTGGGTGGCTCAGTCATTGGGATGGAGCCCCACATCAGGCTCCCTGGTCAGTGGGAAACCTGCTTCTCCCTCTCCCTCTCCCACTGCTTTTGTTCCCTCTCTGCCTGTGCCTCTATCTGTCAAATAAATAAAATCTTTTTTTTAAGTGATTTTAATTTGTTTTGCAGCCTGAATCTCTCACATAACTGCTGTTTTCCACTGCACTCTGGAGAAAGGAGTCAGACTCATATACCCCGGTTCTTCACTCTCCCGAATTGCCCACTCCTTAATGGCAGAAACCTTGTCTTTTTGTCTTTATATTCCCATGCCTGGCCAAGCTGGATGCATGGGAGCCATTCACCAGCATTTGTTAAAGAATTAACTTTGTTTTAAATATTTTCCCTCCTTCAAAACATAGTACACGTCCATTGTAGGTCTTTGTAGAAAAATTGAAAGAAAAGTGCCTGTTAGAAACATTCAGTGGGGACAGGACACGAGCTGCAAACCAAATACCAGGCTGTACCTGTCGACAGCAGAGCAAGTACTCATCTACTCTCCCATTCCTGCCTCTAGAAAAGCAAAGCAGCCAAAGAAAAGAGGGAGGGAAAGTTGGCCCATGCCACAGCCTTCCTCTGAGTCTACACCTCAAGGTTCTCTTGTGGCTGCCCTGTGGGCCACAGCTTCCCACAGCCTCCCATGCATTCTTGCAAACCAAAGCCAACTTTGCAGACCTCCCTCCCAACTGCAGCAGAATTCAATGAGTCCCCAATGCTCCTTTGTCCAAGGAACTGTCATGTGCACAAGCCCTCCATCTCATTCCTCTGTTGGCCTATCCTATAAATACAAAGCTTTCCCATCTTATGTCTACTCCCAATACTCTCATCACACCCAGGCCACCCTTCACTTCCTCTCCCCTTGCCCAACTTCCTTCTCCTCTTTTCCCATCTGCACATTGCTTAGATGAGGACTGGAACAGTGGTCAACACACTCCTCTGTGTCTTCTCTCTTCACTGATGGTTGGTTGCACACCTGAAACCTGGACATCCTGAGGACACACCTTTCAACAGGGGCTGGCTAATCATACCACATCCCCCATACGACTGAGACCACAGAGAAGGAGCCAGACCTATTTCACTCTCCAGTACCACTTCCAATACACTCCCACCTGTCGTTAAAATCCCACTCCTCAAGGCCATCCAACCCTCTCTACTGCCATCGCCTACCATCTCCTGGTCTCTCCTCCATTTATGAAAAAGGTGATACCAGATTCATAGTGTTCCCTTCCAACCCATCCTGTCACTATCTTGACTGAATGTGATACCAATACAGATAACTCAGCCAGTATTCTAACCTCCCAACCCCTTGGCCATGTCATCCATCTTTAACGTCCATCAGTTCCACTCCTCTGGCTTTATGACTTCCCATAATCCTAAAGAACATAGTGTTGAAATGTGTCATGACCAAAAAATAAAATTGTTAATTTAAATGCCCCATTCACACTCCTTTCTCTTATCCTTCCAGCAAGCTCACTCAAATACTCTCACAATTGATCTATAACCTCATAGTTAAACCAGTCCAGAGCTCAACTATTCTCTTTCAGTACCCTAAACTCCTTTGCCCCACTTCCCCAATCCTGCTCCCAACAAAGCACAAATATCAGACAGAGCAAGAAATACTTACAGGAGGGTGAATAGGCAGTCTATAGAGTATAGTGTTATTCACAGGACAGTGGAATTGCAGGAGAGACGTATGCATAAAAAAGCTTCAGAGATTTTCCTAATGAATTTACTGGCTAAACTAAAAATGAAAAAAAAAGCTTCCTCCATATGCATTTAGAAATTTGGAGACCTGTAACCAGTGCTAGCTAAAATTTTACTCTACTTCATCTAAAACATAGCTGGGTAGGGAAGCTACCTGTTAAAGGCAGTTAAGCCTGATAAAGGTTGAAGGCCAAGAAATTCTTTTCAGATAATTATAAAATGACTTCATGGGTAAAAACTGCCAAACATGAATAAAATATCTGCCAAAAATACACTGATACGATTTTTAAGGTACAGCCTACTTTTCCTTCCCTACCCCTGTCAGCAATGTAACTATAGATTCTTAAAAATAATAAATCTGAATTTTAAAAATGAATGTTCTAAGTGAACTTGTCACTAAAACAGGCAAGTTTTTCTTCTAATTAGGATAATTTAGTCTTGTTTTACCGCATTTAAACAAGGTTTTAGAGATTCCACGCCTTATTTTTTCCCTTTATGCAGATATGGTCAACCACAATTAATTTAGATTCTCAAGCTAACTGAGAGGACTATGCATTTGAATAGACTTAAACACTAAATGACAGGTTAAAAGTTATTCAGTTTATTCAGTAAAGTTGTAATTCTAAAATAAGGAAGCTGAAATTTCTTTTTAACAAAAAAATCAGAATAATGTTCAAATGCCCATTATCCTTCACCCAGAGATACCACGAACCATTCCCAGTACTCACCATTGCATGAAATCTTATCTGAATTTTCCCACAGGAAAAGCCTCTAGAATCAGTTCCTGAGCCTCTCAAAAGAAAAATATCCACCAGCCACAGTACTTTAAATGTCACCAAAAACAGTATTAATTTTATTCTTCAGTCTTGAGCACTGAAGAAAAGTGGCTATTCCTACAAAAACAAAAAACAAAAAGCAAAAAAAACCCTTTCAAATGATATAATTTATTATTAAGGATATTCAAAGGGATATACGCCAAAGATTAATTCTAACAGAGGAGCTTCAAAAACATTTTGAACAATGAGAGTGTTGTTCAAATAAATGTGTAACATCCCAGTGAGACTATTTACGGAAACACACCCAGGAGGAGATCGAAGCTTCAATGTGTTTATAAAAAGGTCATATCAATGGATAGTTACTTTTTATTTATTTGACAAATGTTTTTTGAGCACCTCTTTTGTGCAGGCACCGTGCTAGGTATAAAGTGGTAAACTGAGGTGGTCTCTACCCTTACAGAGCCTAAAGTGGAGAGACAATGGGTGCATAAGCCAGAAAAAATATACATAATATCAATAGTGTGTGCCACAGAGTCAAAGAACAAAATGAGGTGGTAGGTAACTTCCATCTGACCTTCTAAAGGCAGAATGCTCAGGGAAGGCTTCTTGAAGTGGGCTACATGTGAACTGAGCTCTACCGGCTGAGACGGAGCCCGTCATTTGAAGAAAGAAGCAGCTCAGTCCAGCCCAAGTAAGGACCCAAATGAAGGAAATGCTAGTGGATTCCAAGAAACTAAAAGAGCACGAGTGTGGTTAAAGTGTAGGGAGATAGGAGGCTTGAGACTAGAGAGACAGAGGTGGACAGAGGCAGAGCCCAGCAAACCCTAGTTAAAAAGTCACTGGCACGATAGCTTGTGCAGCCACTCTGGAAAACAGTATGGAAGTGCCTCAAAAAGTTAAAAATAGAACTACCCTATTATCCTGCAATCACACTACTGGGTATTTACCCAAAGGATACAAAAATACTAATTCAAAGGGATACATGCACCCCAATGTTTAAGGCAGCATTATCTACAATAGCCAAATTATGAAGACAGCCCAAATGTCCATCAACTGATGAATGGATAAAGAAGATGTGGTATATATGGACAATGGAATGTTACCAAGCCATAAAAAAGGATGAAATCTTGCCATTTGCAACAACATGGATAGAACTAGAGGGGATAATGCTAAGTGGAATAAGTCAGTCAGAGAAAGACAAATACTTGATGATTTCACTCATATGTTGAATTTAAGAAACAAAACAAATGAGCATGGGGGGAAAAGCCAGAGAGGCAAACCAAGAAACAGACTCTTCACTCAGAGAACACACTGATGGTTCCTAGAGGGGAGTGAGGTGGGGTAATGGATTAAATAGGTGATAGGTATTAAGAAGTGCACTTGTCGTGATGAACACTGGGTATTGTATGGAAGTGTTGAATCACTGTATTGTACACCTGAAACTAATACTACACTGTGTGTTAACTAACTGGAATTTAAATTAAAACTTTAAAAAGTCGCAGGCACTATGATGTATGTTACTATGAGGGAAAAAGGACTATAGAATGGTCTATGCACATTGGTTAAAAGTATGTAAAATATCCCCCAACAATAAAGAGATCACAAACATAGAAACTACTTGTGTTTAAAGATGAATTTTGTAGTCTGTTGTTTTAGAACTTGTTAACCAAACAATAACATGGTTACACTTTAGATTTTTTTAAAAAATGGGTCACTATCATGTATTTTAAAAGCTCATTCTTTCAAACTAAGGATTCACTGTAGAATCTTGGCCATGCTTCTTACTGGCTATAACAAACACTGTTGCCACTTCACTTGGCTCCTGTCAATCCGCCTCAGAGGCATTGGGCATCCACCCTCCAGATTCTACATGCTTTGCTGCTAACTGGTCATTATGAAAACCTTAGATTTGCTCTTAGGGCTGTCGGTGGACTTTGGAGCTACCTGCAGGTGAGAACCAGAGGTGTCTAGGAGCTTGATGTCCTTCCCAACCTGTGCTAACTATTAACATCCAATTCACTTTCTCTGGGAAGACAAAATGGATGTGCAAGGTACACTCCAGAGCCCCAGGAGGAATTAGGCTGGACTTGACTAGAAAGCAGAGCTTTGCTTAGATTCTTCCCCAATTCCTTCCTGACTTTTTCCGGGAACACTTAATGAACAATTGAATCCAAATATTCAGTTCGTATTCTTATAACTAGATCTAATCATTTCTTTATATGTGCAAGCTTTTATTTATTCATCTGTGTATTCTTTCCTTATCTTTGCGCATATCTTTATATGTGCACCATGGAAGGCAGTGTATAATGAAGAAACATGTTTTAGTGGAACCCTACATCTAATATATACTAGTTAATGAAGTTACTTGTATTAGAGTAATCAAATGATTCATACATGATTACTCAAATAAGTGAAGTTATTTGTATTTGATTATTAGTCAACTGACCAAATGAAGAAGATACAACTAAAGATGGAATGTTTCCACAAATGCCAGCACTCTAAATTGTTTCTACTATAAAGTAAAATATACATCTTGAATAAAAGCAAAATACATGCAGTATTTTTAAAGCCTCTACAGACCTAGAATCACTATGTGAGTTTAAAAATGGACTGTGTGTAGCATAAGCTACTCAGAATTACTGTGTTTTTTTTTTTACTAGTTCTGACTTACTATCTAGTTGTATTTAAGAACACATTTCTATTACAGCTGTTGGCACCTACCCACAGACCTAATGTTACTGATTTCTAGGTTAACTAGTATACTGCATTATAAACTGTTTAACCCATAGTATGCTTGAACTATTATACATTCTCCATGGAAAAACAGTAAGAGTCCATGTTGGTGCAATACTTTTATTTGATCAAGCAAGCAAGCAAACAAAACCCATTAGAAAGAAGAAAGTCATTTTCACTCTTTGCTCAGTTCTGGTGCTATAGGGCATGCCCTTTTTATAGGAGTCTCCTTTCTTCTCCTGGGCCACACTAAGGTGATGCATTTGCCCTTCCACTTCTACCCACCCTCCTGCCTTCAAAAACAGCAGGCCTTATTTAGTATCTGTCATTCCCACATAAGGCTTTAGCTATGCTTCACTTGAACCCCCCAAGTTCCAGGAATACCTCCCCCCTTCTCCAACAACATCTTTCTGGAAAGGAATTCCATGATATACTATTTGCCCAAGTCTTCTTTGGGGAGCAGGAATCACATAATAATAATCCTTCTATCCTGAAAGGAGGAGCCTGAAGCCTATACTAGCAGCTGGCAAGAATCCTAACTGGTGGAGATCACAACAGTAAGTAACATTTTTACTGCTAATTTTACAGAGTTCATTGCTAGTCGCTATGTTTTGAATGAATTATATAGTTTTTTTTAATGTAAAAATATCTTGTGCAACTTCTCCCTGTGAATACATATTCAAAGCGTAGTTATCTATAATCTTATGGGTTGTTTCTTGCAATTTAAAATTTAGGGATGCAAGAAACATGAAATCTTAAAAATAGGTATATGAGCATTTTTTTCTGATAAAGTGGTCTCTGATTTTCCCCAGCCTGTTGGGAAATACTCATCCTCTGAATGTTCATAGTTTCATCGTTTGGTATGTATCCTGGGCAGCCCCTTAGAATATTTGAATACTTGCTCTGTGTTCAAATGCAAGGGCAAAATCTTCTTCCTTACTAACTTCTTAACACCAGCACTGTTTCAAAAAAATAGTAGGGACTAGACAAATTGGTTGAAGATGTGAAAGGCATGGATACTTCTTATAAAAACAAAATACTCTTTGTTTGATCTGGGCCTTATTTTAAAAGTTAGGTTAATCGGGGATAATGGCGCACTGCATGGAGCACTGGGTGTGGTGCATAAACAGTGAATTTTGGAACACTGCAAAAAAATAAAATTAAAAAAAAATCAGGGATAATGAAATGTTGTTGATCTGTAGCCACCCAGGTGTCTGGAATCAAGACAATAAACAGAGATGAGTCCCATGTGTGGATGACAGGGCTTTTATTCCATCATTTGTAACACAGATGCCACTCCTTAAGATGTGTCTAATGTTAATTTGAGTGGTAAGTTTGGTACCTTCTCTGAGACATCTGCAAATTCCTAGGTACTTGACCTCTCATTGTTACCATTACCTTTGGACTGACTTCCTTCCTTCCTTCCTTCCTTCCTTCCTTCCTTCCTTCCTTCCTGATTTTATTTATTTTTTAGAGAGAGCAGGCACAAGTGCATACAGAAGAGTGCAGAGGAAGAGGGAGAGGCAGAGAATCTCAAGCAGACTCCCCGCTGAGCACACACAGGGTGGGGGCAGGGCTTCAATCTCATGACCCTGAGGTCATGATCTGAATGAAAAGCAAGAGTCAGTTGCTCAACCAACAGAACCACCTATGCACCCCTGGATTTTCTTAACTGTTAACTGAATCTCTGTTCTCTACTCTGGGCCTTGTAACATTTACTTTATCTCCATCCTGGCATCAACCCAAATGTGAAAAATGATCATTACCCTTGATTCCCACCCAAAACAAAGGTGCATAAAATATAATTGAATGTAGCAGAAGTAGTATTGAAGATGTGTATGCTTCAGAAGAGAAATTAATGATCTTATGTATCACTCGCCAACTTAAAAGAACCTATGAGGCTTCTTTTTTGTATTTATCAAATATAAAAATATTGCATGCTCATATAAAAGATTCGAACAATGCATGAGAATATATGGTGAACTAAAACTCATACCCTACATCTTGATACTTTCTTTTCTATCCTTCCCCAAAATGGTTATTCCTATTGTGGCACATTCTGTTCCCTGACAAACCAAAGGCCATCCCTTACCTCTATGGAAGAAGAAGAAAAAAAAAAAAAAAAGCCTTTGTTTCAGGGCAGCAATATTGTTAACCCTGGGGTGTAATCTTGATTCATATAAGCTACTTGTGTCAATCCATTTTCCTGTGGCAGGTACTCATTTTCCAGGCACCCCTTACAGTAAGTGGTGGCTATGTGACCTAGTTTAGAATGATGAAACATATATGAGGTGTGTGTGCCTGTTTGCAGGGCATGGGGATGGCCTCTAGCACTCAGGAAAATCCCTGTGCCCAATTAGTGAGACATCCACACACACATTCACACAAAGATTCATTCACAAACACACTTACATACTCATGTTCACACACATTCTCCATCTTTTTCTCACATCTGCAATCTGTCAAACATTTTCTTACACGTGTTCTTCCTACCCCCTCACTTTCCACATTCTCTGATAGATTCATGCTTTACTCTTGGGCATACCCTTCACTGGACACTCACCTACACCTTCTGTGAACTCCTTCTCACATACACTTTCTCATATATACATTCTCTCTTACGCCTTCAGCTTCACATTCTTCCACTCTTACACATTATCACTCTCACACATTATCACACATTATTTTTTCACTCTCACACATTATCACCCACTCCTACATACTCTTATATACCCAACTCTCTTGCACTCTCAGATACAGTTTTTTACTTTCTTATACTTTTTCACTCTCTCATGTATACTCACACTCTACCTATTACAGTCTTATTTCCTTAGTTTTAAATAAATGTTTTGTGAGAACAGTTGCCATGGAAAGTAAGGAAACAGTCAAAGTAACACATCTGCATGTAGTATTTCACCAGGGTCTGTACTATATTCTAGTTCTAAAAATCACATAATAGCATATCCAGCAACTAAATGATACTAGGTGTGGCAGGAATTTTCTAGAAGAGCAGGTATAAATTCCGAGGATTCTAATTTAGGATACCTCACACAGTTATAACACTGAGAGAGATAAAAATCAATGCTTTGACCAATCCTCTCTGTAATAAATGAAGAGTCTGAGACAGGTAGGTTAAGTGATTTCTCATGATTTTACTAGTAACTTAATCCACTAGGGAAATTAGTCTCAGGCAACAGTTCAAGATAACTACAAAGCACAGTCATTAGGAGTGTGGCTAAGGAGTCACACTGCCTGCATTAGAACCCCTACCCTACTACCCATTACCTGTCTTCCATAGGCAAAATCACTTCTTGAACCCTCAATTTGCTTATCTGTAAAATTCATATAAGGGTATCTACACATAAAGTCACTTTAAAGGACAAATTTTTAAAAATATTTTATTTATTTATTTGGCAGAGATAGAGAGAGAACACGCACAAGGGGTAGCAACAGGCAGAGGGAGAAGCATGCTTCCCACTGAGCAGAGAGCCCGATGAGGGGCTTGATCACAGGACTCTGGGATCATGACCTGAGATGAAGACAGATGCTTAACTGTCTGAGCCACCCAGGCACTCCAATAAAGGATAAATTAGTTAATCCATGGAATGCCTTTAGTCTAGGTTTTGGTTCAAAACAAAGTTTCAAGAAATGTTAACTTTATTGCCTGCCAAGTTTGTATATCTATTTCAAGATGCTGCTTTAAATTACATTGCTTGTAATTTATTAGGAATTGCTGGGTGAAAGTATCCTATCTAAAGTTTCTGTTTCCAGAAATTGCAAGAGACAAATGGACCTTATCCTATCAGGAAAAAAAAAAATCTATTTGGATGGGGTATAAGAGCAACAAGGACTGTTTCAGGTTCTTCAAGATACCATCTAGAGTAATCTACATCATTAATCTTACTGTTCTAAGAATGAATACATGACCTTACCTTTCTACAAGTAGACATGTAACATCCGTCCTGAGTTCTGAGTCAGATTCAAAAGATGGCCTTGGGGCTGAACACCACGGAGGCACCAAAAAGCACACTGGCCAGTCTCTGGAGAACTCTGAAGCAACTGGGAAGTAAAAGAAGAGGGCAATCAATACTGGCCCACAAAATGAGAGCAATAGAAAATAAAAGTATTGATTATGAGATAAAAACAAATAGAGAAAGTAGATTATACCTTAGAATTTAATTATAGTAAATTATTAAAGAGAACCCTCCTAATATGTATATGAATTTTAAATTTGAATGAACTATTAGAAAATTAAAAAATAGAATGTTTTTGGGCGCCTGGGTGGCTCAGTGGGTTAAGCTGCTGCCTTCGGCTCAGGTCATGATCTCAGGGTCCTGGGATGGAGTCCCGCATCGGTTCTTTGCTCAGCAGGGAGCCTGCTTCCCCTCCCCTCTCTCTGCCTGCCTCTCTGTCTACTGTGATCTCTCTCTGTCAAATAAATAAATAAAATATTTTTTAAAAAAATAGAATGTTTTTAAAATGGAATCAAAATCTTAATATTCTCATCAATTCTGGTTAGAAAAATCCAGCACACTCTTTGGAGATCATAATTTAAAATCAAGATGAAGGTAAAAACAGCCTTTTTTCTTTATTAAGTGCTTTCTGATAGCATTACAGAAACATGAAGCTACATGTTTTTGCACTGTCTCTGAGTGACAAACAGCATACTGGCCCTCATTGTCAACACAGAAGGTTAAGGCTGGAGTCCAGGTTCAATATAACTAGAAGCTAAGCAAGGATTGTGGTGGCTTCTGCCAGTTAAGCCACAGATACTATGTGTGACAATTTCCATGTCCAGGGATTATATACCCCAATGCCTAAGGACAGTGCCCTTCTGTACTGCTTCCCAGCATTCTATTTTTTTACAAGCCACTTTACTGAGGTATGATTGACATACAAAAAGCTATACATATGTAATAACTTGATGAGATGGAAAGAAGTATACATCCATGAAACCATCACCACAATCTATGCCATAAGTATATCTATCAGCTCCAAATGTTTCCTCTTACCCCCTTTTTGTGTGTGATGAGAACACTTAACATAAAATCTGGCCTTTGGCAAAATTTTAAGTACATAGCACAGTCTTATCAAGGAGGCACTATGTTGTATAGTACATCCCTAGGGCTTATTCATCTCTCATAACAAACTTTGTACCCACTAACTAACACCTCACCGTTTCCTCCTTCCGCTGTTTACCACATTCTACTCTCTGCTTCTATGAGTTTGACTGTCTTAGACTCTTCATATAAGTGGTATTATGCAGTATTTGTCCCTCTGTAACGGACTTATTTGACTTAGCATAATGCCTGTGTTCATGCATGTTGTTGCAAATGGCAGGATTTCCTTCTCTTTTTAAGGCTGAATAATATTCCATTTACATTTACATTTTTAATCCATTCATCCATCAACAGACACATAGGTGATTTCCATGTTTCAGCTATTGTGAATACTGCTGCAATGAACATGGGGGTGCAGATATATTGTTGAGATCTTGATTTCATTCCTTTGTCTATATACCTAGAAGTGAGATTGCTAGACCACACGGTAGTTCTATTTCTAATTTTTTGAGAAACCTCCATACTGTTTTTCATAATGGCTGAACCAGTTTACATTGCCACCAATGGTATACAAGGGTTTCTTTTTGTCCATATCCTCACCTACATTTGTCTTTTGTTTTTTATAATAGCTTTTTTAACAGGTGTGAGGTAATCTAGATTTGCATTTCTTCGATTAGTGATTTGAGTGTTTTATTCTCTGTAGTGTTAAAAAATTTTTGTAAATTCCAGGGTACACCTATATATTTACATCAAGCCTAGGGAGCTATGATGGGGGAAGCAGGGGGAAGAGGGTGGATGCCAAATGAAGACAGCAAAGGAATTGGTGCATTGGATAGAAGACTTAGTTTGATTCTCATAAAGAAAGTGAGCAGTTGGGGTACCTAGATGGCTCCATCAGTTAAGTCTCTGACTCTGAGTTTCAGCTCAAGTCCTGATCTCAAGGTCATGAGCTAGAACCCTATATCTGGCTCTGTGCCCTGCAGGGGGTCTGCTTGAGATTCTCTCCCTCTCCCTCTGCCCCTCCCCCAACTCGTGCATGTTCCCACTCTTTCTAAAATAAATGAATAAATAAAATCTTAAAAATAACCCAAAAAGTGAGTAGAAGGTCACTTCCATGGAATCCCAATCTTAAAGACGACTATCTTGAGTGAGGTGAAGAGAATAGTCTTAGGTCCCAGAATTTCAGCTACTTTTGCCTTGAGTAAGCCAAGAACTACATTCCAAAGGGAAGTATTGTTCAGTAAATGGTTGGCTTCACACCAGCCTTCCCAGGGTAAGAACAAGATGGTGACCAGTACCCACCTTGTGGGGAAGCACACTATTATGTGAAATCACATTCAAAGAATAGCTTACAGTTCACAGTCTAAGTTACAAAATGATCTCATTGCTTGTGTTTTGAAGTAAGTTGAGTCATGAAAGATTGACTAAAAAAGAGTTGGCAAAAGGCTACAGAGAGTGGCATGTCCCCTACATGCCATCTAAGGTAAATTTGGGAAAAACGCGCACCCTCAAAGAGATCTTTAACATAAAATAGAAGCATCTACTAACTCTGTGATAACATAAATCAACTTAAAAGCATCACCAAGATGATATAACCCATAATTACCACCAGTAAAGAAATAGGTGTATGGGGGCAGAGGGAATTAGCATGCAAATCAGTTCACTTTTTGCCTTTCCTTTCTCTATAGTTCTCTCTTTTAAACACCTTGTCAGAGAAGACAAGCAGCCACTCTTTACCTCCATCCTATAGGAAATAAGTACTCATTCCAACTCAAAATGATAACAGACCTATGGAACAGCACAACCCAAGGCAAGGTCTTCTATGCCACATCTACAAAGCCAGCCATACAAAGCACTGCAGAGAACAAGATTATTCCCACTTCAGGGAAACGCAGATGGGGACAAGCAGATGTCAGACCAGATGAAGTTGTATGATTCTGTCTTATCAACAGGATCAGGAAAACAGAGGGATTACTAATGGAATTAGATCTATTCACTCTCTGGGAGGAACATAAGGAAGACCATAACAGAAAGTTGTAGTTAACTCTTATGTCTTGAAACAATAAAAATCATGGTCCGACTAACAGTAAGAGACTACATCACCTCTTAGTAAGCCTCTGGATTCAATTTTATGCATGCATGTGTGTGTGCGTGTGTCTGCATGTGTGCGTGTGTGTGGAAATGCGTGCTCCCAGGAGAAATAAACCCTTAACTTTCCCTCAGGACAGTGCCTTTGTACTGATCTGTCTCTCATGACCCAGTTGTAGTCACACTCCAATTTGACCATATCAACTCACTTTCCCCCCAGTGTTAGTAGAAGGAAATATTCCCATGGGAATTTAAGGCAGCTTTGGTAGATGCGGCTTCTGCGTTTTTCCAATCCTCAAAATGACAAAACTTCATTCTTTCTATTGAGTGATTTTATTCATCCATCTAACAAGCATCTCCTAATCTTCTGCTATATCTTAGGCATGAAGATAAAGCATGTGATTCCAGTGAGAAATCAAAGTCAGTCTCTGCCTTTAGGGGGCACACAGTCTTAAGTCCCAGGTTGAACTGATAACTGTTTCTCTAAGGTACTTCTTCTGCTCCGTCTATCGGCCAGATCCTACATAAAAGAGTTTTCATAGAGCCCATAGAGCTATTAATCATCTGTTCTGAACTGTGCAAATGAACAGCACATCACAGTGCACAACCTGCTTCCAACTCTTATGACCATCAGCTTCATCACTAGTTCTTACATTTCTAGCCTGACATCCTATCACGTCTTTGAAACAAACTGCTATTTTCCTGGTTACGATCTTGCTCTTCTGAGTGACAATTCTTCACCGCCACCCTGGCAACACAGCGTATTTGCTTATCTTAGGTATGCCCTTTCTGGTTCACTTTGTCCCCAGGACTCAGAATACAGATGCAACCCAGAGGCCAGGCAATTAACCATCAACTCCAAAGTCCTCTTTGCTTCTCTCAGCCAGGCTTCTCTGTTTATAAAAGCAAGTTTATTTAAAATGCATTATAAAATTTATAGGTCCATGTGAGGTATGGTTACTTATCAATAAAGACTTTAAAATATGAGTGAAAGAGTACTTAATTTTCTTTTATTTTCAGTTTAGTGCAAGAGAAGATTCTTCATAGTGTTCAGGTATCATCTACTCATATTAAATCCAAGAACCATTCCATCATGTTCTTCATTGTTCAGTATGTCACTCCTGTTAAATACATCATTCCTGTCTAATTTTACATATCCCATTGTAGGAAAAAGGTAATAATACTGTTATTATCCATAATATCATGGCTCTTCAGAACATGCTTATATGGAAACAACATAGATCTTGTTCCCTTTTATAAATAAATATTACTTATTTAATGCTAGTTATATCATTAGTTATGGCAATGCATCACTCTTCATGCTTCCCATGAATATTGACTTTCAATGACTCCTCAAAGGTTGTTACCATGCTTCCTTGATGACAAGCATAAATGCAAGTTTTAGTCACAGTATGCAGAAAAATGTGAATGATAATTTTCTGAGGCTGATAAATTTACTGTTCTCAATTTTATAGCATAAACATAAGGCAACATATCTTCCAACCAGCTTTTCTCTTGAGTACAAGAGAGTAATCATATCATTCCTAAAAATGATCACTTTCAATGTTGACCACACCATAACCCTGTCTTCAGCATGGCTAAAGACCAGCCCAGGCATGCTTGATGGCACATTAATCAGAGGAAAGAGAAGTCTCAAAGTCCTCTGAGTGGCCCCATCCCTTGGGAAATGTTGATCAGAGGCAGTGCAGTCAGGTCAGAACAAGGAGGAGTCAGACCTAATGCACAGATTCATACAAGTGATTCAAGCTAAAGGGTAAGTTGTAGAACACTAGCAGCCCAGAGTTCTAAACCCATCTTGACTCTGACATGAGAGTCACCCAACCAACAGATTATCTCCATTCTTGTTGCCCAATATCATGTGTCCCCATGTAAGAAAAACCATACCAGTCAGCAAGAATAATCTGCCTGTTGGGCTGCTCTTCAGGAAACAGTTCCAGGCCAGAGGACCCAAGGATGACCCCATAGGACCAGATCCCCGAATATTTCTGGGCATCTGGTTAACCTATCCTTATAGAATAGAGGTCTGAGAATGTCCTAAAGGGAGAAAGCAGGAACATGGACTTAAAAAAATTCCTGAGCTGTCTCATCTAGAAGGCACTGGTAGCCCTATTCAGTCCCAGGCTTTGAAAGGGGACTTAGAAAATTCTGATAAAGACTCTCAAAAGCTCAGGGTCCCTGGTCTATGCCTCAGAAAGAGATGCCATGCTTGCCTAGATCAAAGGGCAGTACCGCTAGATGAGAACAGAATATGCGAATAAAATTCCTGATGATTGATCTTATCGTCCTGAACTTTCTGAGAAAGGTAAAATCTGCAATTACTATAGTCTTGCTTTATTATTCTTGAAAAATAAGCCTAAGGCACTAAAAAGTGAAAGCAGAAAAGAAAGTAAGGTATTGGGAATTTGATATTGAGTTATGAATCTGCAAAGAAATAACAGAAAAGGAAGAGATAAATAAATTATAATCATGCTGGAGAGAACAAATATTGCACTGAAAGACATTCCCCCCATTATTCAATATCTTCTTTTCATCATTTCAGCCTTTGTCCACCTCCTAATTACACTTATTATTTTAAAAATTATTATTTCAAAAGTTAATTTTAGGCATATAAGTATTCCTGCCTAGGACATACAAATTTTTTTCAGTCATACCAGAAGGAAAATTCCTGGACATAGCTGGACAAAGCTGGACATATCTGCTTCAAGCTGTTGTTATTGGACTAGCATCCATCGCCTACGCAAATTCCATGGAGAGAGTTACATTTTGAACATTACATTTTCTTTCTTGTTCTGTTACTACACTAAAGCTGAATTTTAACTCATTTTAGAATTATACCTGACTTGCCCTTATGATTACTTTAATGCCATTATTATTTAATGTGTTTTCAATCTTAAATGTTTCAAAGTATATTTGAAATACTATAGTTACCCCTGGAAACAGACCTCTTGATAAACCCATCATTTTTATATTTAAAAAGATGATTTAAATTCCCCCCAAGAGGAGGTGAAATCACATTTCCTCAAAATTTCCTTGAGACAGAAACTTAGATTACTAATTCCTAATCTTTTTTTTCTTTTCTACTTACACTTTTCTAGGTGTAAATTTCCCTCTAAGTCTTACTTTAGCAGCATTCCAATGGGTTTTAACTGGTCTCAGATTATTCAATTCAATTTTTTTTTTAGTTTTATTATTTCTTTTCCATGGATTATTTAGAAATGTGATACTTAATTTTTTAAGCATTAATAAATGTTCACATTATTGTTCTGTCCTTGGCTTCTTGATTAATCCACTGTAGTCTGTCATATTCTGTGATTACAATCCTTTGAAATTTGTTGACACTTACTGTACTATTTAGCATAAGGTCTATTTTGACCTATGTTTGCTTGAAAAGAATATGTATTCTGTAGTGCCCAGGTGCAGTATTCTGAATAGGTCCATTTAGACCAAGTTGGTTATCATTCTGCTGAAGTTCTCCATGTCCTTGATGATATTATGTCTTCTTCACTCTATTGTTACCTAGAGAGGTTTATTAACACACCTAACAATAGTGTGGATATGTCTATTTCTTCTCTTAGTTCTGTCAGTTTTTGTGTATCTATGTTTTGGACAATCTTAACAAGTTTACACAAAATTAGATTGTCTGTCTCTCTACACAATTGATCATTTTAGTTTTATGAAACATTCCCCTTTATTTCTACAAATACTGTTTCCTTAAAGTCTATCCACCAACTTCAATTTCAGTTAGTGACCACATGGCATATCTTTTTCCCATACTTTTACTTTCACTTTATCTGTGTCCTTATACTTAAACTGCATATCTTATACAGCATGAAGTCGGGTATTTTTTAATACATTTCCCTTTAATTGGAATATTTTGTCCATTTACCTTTAGTGTAACTTTTATATAGTTGCACTTAAGCATGCCATCCTACCATTTGCTTTTAATTTATTCTAGGGGTCCTTCATTCCTTTATTTTTCTTTAAGAACCAAGAATTTATTTAATTTCTCTATTCTATCTCTTCTATTGCATTTTTAGTTATACATTTTTATATTGATTTTATTGGTTATCCTAGAGATTACAGTAAACATACTTCATCTATCCAAGAAGGATTAATTAGTACAACTACCACTTACTCCAGTATGATAACCCTACGATAGTTAACTTTTTACTCCTTTTCTGCCCTTTCTGCTACTATTGTTATATTTACCTCTACTATTTTTTAAGCCTCAAAACATTTTTTGTTTTAAACAATCACTGTTATTTGCATTTGTTTGCATAATTACCCTTCCCAGTACTCCTTATTCCTTTTTTTTTTTTTTTTAAGATTTTATTTATTTAGAGAGAGAGAGATCGTGTGCAAGTGGGGGAAGGGTCAGAGGGAAAAGAAAAGAGAGAATCTGAAGCAGACTCCCCACTGAGCACGGAGCCCAATGTGGAGCTTGATTCCACAACCCTGAGATCATGACCTGAGTTCAAACCAAAAGTTGAGACCAGCCAACTCAGCCATCCAGGTACCCCATTATTATTCATTCCTTCTTGAACTTCTATGCTTCAATCTATGACCATTTCATTTCTTTTTTCTTTTTCCAATTTTAAGCTGAAGTATAGTTGACATATTAGTTTCAGGTGTACAGTGCAGTGATTCAACAATTATACACATCATGAAATGCTCACCATAATAAGTATAGTCACCATCCATCACCATATGAAGTTATCAAAATACTGATTATATTCTTTATGCTATACTTTTTTATTTTATAACTGTGACTTTTTTACTTTATAACTGGAAGTTAATCTCTTAAAATCCTTTACCCATTTCACCCATACCCCAACTCCTTCCCCTTTGGCAACCACCATTTGTTCTCTATATTTATAAGTCTATTTCTTTTTTGTTGTTATGTGACCATTTCTCTCCTGACGGAAACATTTCCTTTAGGATTTTTCATAGAATGTGTCTGCTGGTGACATAGTCCCTCAACTTTTGTTGTCTGAAAAATATTTCACCTTCTTTCTGCAAGATATTTTCACAAATTATGGAAATCTAGGCTTGTAATTCCTTTCTCTTATCATTTAAAAATGGTTTATCATATATTTTCTGACTTCTATGGTAACTGCTGAAAATTCAGCCTTATTCAAACTTATAGTCAATTTCCTATTTGAGCTGTAGTTTTATTTGTATTTAATCTCCATGCAATTTTCTGTGCTCTTTGAATTTGTGGATTAAAATCTTGTACCATTTTTGGAATATTACCATTTAACTTCAACTGTTGATACTCCTGCTCTGCTTCGGATTCAATTATATACATATTAGATAGACAGACATTAATATTTTAGTTGACCTGAGTTCACTAGTTCTCTATTTCTGTGCCTATTCTAATGAGTTCTTAATTTCATATTTTATACTTTTCAGCTAGGATATGCATTATATTTTCATAAACAGCAATTCTCTATTGATATCTTTAATTTTGTCCTTTTCCTTCTATTCTCTTTAACATATTAATCCTATTACTTTGTAGTTGTACTTTTTGTTTTTTGTTTTTTGTTTTTTTCTTAATTTAAGTAGGTTCCACACCCAACATGGAGCTGGAATTCATAACCACAAGAGTCAAGATCAGGAGTCACATGCTCTATTGCCTGAGCCAGTCAGGCACCCCTATAGTTTTCTTTGGGTAACTACACATTGTATCATTGTGGCACTACATTTATTTTCTATTCACATGTGCTTTACCTTGTAACTATATGCTGGACACTGTGTATGAAAGAACCTTAGAAACCTCAGATGATACTATTTTATACCAAATAAGGTTGATCTTTTTCTGTTAGGCAAATAGGTTAAGGTTCTAATAACCAGAATCCAATAAAAAGAACTGGGTTGCAAATTTAATTAGACTCAATCCACCCTTTATTTATCCCTATTTCTCAGGTTAATTACCCTTCTGGGTTTATGACTCAAAGTTTGTCAAGACTGTTTCCTCTTCCCAGAAATATTTCAAAATATTCAGTTCTTTCCATCAGAGATATTGGCTTACTCTTTAGCCTCTTGCAAATTACTTGAGGGGAGACCAGCTGTGTGTTTGATGAAGCCCTCTCTCTCCTATAGGACACTGACTCCTGAGACACTGAGATTAGTAGAGATTTCACTATCTCTTCCAGCCCAGCCTCTTCCTCTCTTATGACCACATTGATTTCCATTCCTCCTATTAGAATACCTCCACCAAAGTCATGCTCAATATTTACCTTACATCCTGAATCACCAAATGATCTCAGACAAAAGTCAGTAATATACAGCTTGCCTCTCTAAAATTTTTTTTAAAATATTTTATTTATTTATTTGACACAGAGATAGAGATTACAAGTAGGCAGAGAGGCAGGCAGAGGGAGAGGGGGAAGCAGGCTCCCCACTGAGCAAGGAGACTGATGCAGGGCTTGATCCCAGAATCCTGAGATCATGACCTGAACCAAAGGCAGAGGCTTAACCCGCTGAGCCACCCAGGCGCCCCTCTCTAGAATTTTTGAATTACATTTCTTCTAGTCTCATTGCTTTCACAACTCTCCATTATATTCAAAAACATGATTTTTATCATATTTTTCTAGTTGCATAAAAAACATTGCTCTGCTACTTACTGACCCCATCTGAAAGCCAAAGCACATAAATCATTTTCTGTATGAAACAGCAATGGCACTGCTTATGAATACTTCTCTAATACTTAGAAGATTAATGACTGATGAATTATTAGCAATGACTTGCTTGCTTTACATAGTATGAAAGAAAAAACAGAGCCAGCATTTTGTCTTTTGTCCCGCCTATCCACAGCTTCCCACCAAGGTCTCTACTTACTTAATCCTAAACTTCAATTTTGAAAAGAAATGAAAATGTAGAGACCTTGTTTTAAGAACTTGCAAATCACACCCTGTGTATCTCTTTTTCTGACTCTTTCTCCTTCAGTCTGCCTCTCTCTTAACCTCCCTGCTACACACATATATACAAAGACTTTATTTTAATGTGACTACAAAGTTTAAGGGCAAAAGATTATAATTTTGCTACATGCTTCTAGGTACTTTCTTCTTTGTAATGAATAGAGAGGGCATCTTCAAAATTAAGTGGAAGCATAACAAAATTTAGATCATACTTCCCTTGCTAGACTCAACCTCAATTAAAAGTTAAAATGTCAGAAAGGGAAAATTTTTTATACAGTTGTGATGATTAATTTTATGTGTCAACTTGGCTAGGCTATAGGTTATGCTGCCTAGTGGTTTGGTCAAATACAAGTATAAGTTACTGTGAAGCTATTTTTCAGTCTGATTATGACTTATTTCTTTTCTTTTAAGTTTAATTTTTTTCCATGTTTCAAAATTCATGGTTTATGCACCACACCCAGTGCTCCATGCAATATGTGCCCTCCTTGATACCCACCACCAAGCTTACCCAATCCCCCACCCCCTTTCCCTCCAAAACCCTCAGTTTATTTCTCAGAGTCCATGGTCTCTCATGGTTTGTCTCCCCCTCCAATTTCCCCCAACTCACTTCTCTCCTTCTCCCAATCTCCTCCATGTTACTCCTTATGCTCCACAAGTAAGTGAAACCATATGATAATTGACTCTCTCTGCTTGACTTATCTCATTCAGCATAATCTCTTCCAGTCCCGTCCATGTTGATATAAAAGTTGGGTATTCATCCTTTCTGACGGAGGTGTAATACTCCATCGTATATATGGACCATATCTTCTTTATCAATTTGTCTGTTGAAGGGCATCTTGGTTTTTTGCAGTTTGGTGACTGTGCCATTGATTATGATTTAAATTAGTAGGCTTGATGTAAGCAGATTACCCACCGTCATGTGGACAGGCCTAATCAAATCAGTTGAAGGTCTTAAAAGAAAAGACAGATCTCCAGAAAAGGAAGAAATTCTGCCTCCAGACTGCATTTGGACTCAATACATCATGATTAACTTTTCCCTGGGTCTTCAACTGTCACTCAGCCCTGCAGATTTTGGACATGCCAGTCACCATAACTGTGTGAGCCAATTCCTTCAGATTAGATAGATAGATAGATAGATAAACAGACAGACAAACATCTTCTCTTTCTCTACAGAGATATTTATCTCTACAGAGATATATCTCCCAGGTTCCAGAGGTCATGGCTACCTCCCAAGACCCAGGGGTTGAGGATGCCATCTTCATGTGCCTGAAGAGCAGCATCAAGCTCATGAGGATTCTCGAACTGTAAAATGTATTTGCCCTGCTGCATTTCAGACTCTCTTCAGCTCTGTGACTACTTTTGTCCTTCTGATTTCTCCCTTTTGAAATAGAAATATCTATTCCATGTTGATCCTAACATTGCACTGCATAAGCATATAACTTGTTTGGCTTCACAAGCTCATGGACAGAGAAGAATTTTTCCCTAGGGTGAATCATAAACCAAGTGTCACCTGTAGTTAATTTGGATGATTTAGATAATAAGATTTGGAACTTCTAGCTGGTGATGTTTAAGTGACATTTTGGACTTAGAGTCGATGTTGAAATGATTAAGGCTTTTGGGAATGCCGGGGCAGGCTTAATTAGTATATTGTGCATATGGGATGGACGTGAATTTTGCAGAGCCAAAGAGTCAACTGTTATATGTTCAACTGTGTCACACACCCCCCACCAAAAGGTACTTCCCAGTAACTCAAAAAGTGACTTTTTGGGGAATAGGCTTTTAATACATCTAATAAGTTAAAATGAGGTTTTTAGAGTGGGCCCTAATCCAATATGACTGGTGTCCTTATCAGGGAAAATTTGGACATGAAGATAGGCACTACATGGACAGCCATGGCTGGTGGAGGCAGATATTAGATCAATGAAGTTGCAAGCCAGGAGTGTCAAGGAACCACCAGGAGCTGGGAAGAGACAAGGAAAATTCTACCCAGAGTCTCAGAGGGAATGTGGCCCTGCCAACACTTTGATTTCAGATTTCTAGTTTCTATAGCAATTTTTTGTAGTTTTAAATAACTGTGGTATTTTGTTATAGCAGTCCTAACACACAAATACAACAGTAAAATTAATTCTTTGACCCAGTGACACCATTTGCCCAATCAAGCCAAAACCACATACTAAATTTACAAAACAGAAAACTAGGTCAAATATTCCAGTGTTTAAATCTACCCCAACTAGGCCAGATTCTCATTTCTAGAAAGTGAAAGCAGAAGTCTGTCAACTCCTACATTGAAATATTGTCTATTGATAAATATTTGGAGGTGTTAGGTTGGTGTTACTATGAGTAAGGATAGGATTTGCATGTTAGGGACTAAAGTATTAGTTTAGGGCAGTTGAGGGACATTTTCTTCATGATGAAGGAATGAAAGACCCATGGGGGATACAACTACCTTTGAGGTTTCTTCTCCTCTCATATTGTCTAGGCTACCCCAACCCACCAAATCTGGGCCAAATTCTTATCTTTATCTTAAAGCTCTGTTCTTGTTTCCAGGTCCCATACCCATCATGACTTGATTTCAGTAGAGCCAGACAAAAGTAGCTTGATATCAAGTCACTCTCACTTTGAGGTTCAACCAGGATGGATCAGCCCAGTGGTGACCATCGCTCTGATCTTTAACTCACAGGACACCTCATTAACCAGTCTCCTACCTGTGTGCAACATCTGAAAGAATATACTTCTACCCCAGTCTTCACAAGAGAAAGCATGCTCATATGGCCCATGTCAAAGTAATCTACCTAGTCTGGTTTGTGTTTGGTACTTTATATGTAACTTGTAATGCTCACAATAGCCCCAGTGTACAATTTATTATTTTCATTCTCTCTACAGGAGTCAACTAAAGTTCATGAAGTTTAAATAATCTACCTTAGTCATGCAGTTAGTAAGCCACGGGCCCATGATTCAAACCAAGAACTATCTATAACTGGGTCAAAGAAACACAGAGAAAACATAATGTTTGCTTTAGATGGTCTCATAGGGGTCCTTAGTCTCTTTCAGCCTTTGAGATCTCATCACCTTCTCCCTGGTCTTCCCAAGATGTCAGTGGAGCATGGCTTAATGAATCCTTTGTTGGCATAGGAAGAGTTGTACTAGGTGCCCTATGCAGCACCCTTTGCTCTTAAAATACTCATACCTCCTTATCTGTCTCATCGCTAGTGGCCCTTGCTAGTACCCACTTCTGGTATCTACATTAGAGAACTAAATCATGACCTGTTCTCCTTCACCATGGTCAGGGACTGGTGGTCCTCTCTACTGACCTGAACCCATCTCAGCTCTCAGCAGTGTTACAAAACCTTTTCAGGCCAGCCATATATCCTAGGGAGACACTATAGTCACTATCATTGTTGTCCTTGCAGTCACTACCTTTTCTTGGCAAGCTCTCCAACAAACTCCTGGCTAACTTCCTGTCTCCCTACCTCAAAGGAATCCTGGGGTTTGGATTTCTTATGTCCACCCTATGAAAAACAAAGTGGCTCAGAGGAGCCATACTGAGGTCCTCCCTCTGCCAGCACCATATCTCTACCACTGATGCACTCTCCCACAAGTAGTTCTAGGTGTCTTTTACAGTATAATCTTAGCCTAGAATATAAAATATAAATTGGTGCAAAAGATGCTCTGATTTACATTTCCTATCTATTATGCCTCCATCTATCCAGGACTTCAGTCTGTCAGGAGTAGTCCACATCTCATCTTCGCCTCTACTCCCATAATTCCTTGCACTAGAATGGTTAAGTTTCTCCTTTCTCAAATGATCTCCCCTCATGTTATACCCTCCTCACTCCTTCTTAATGATAATAGGGCTATCTTCTTTATATTATGGAAGCAATACTCTAGATGGTCAGGTGTGGCTCTTGATATGTTAATGAACAATTACCAGTAGCAATGCCCTTGGCTGCAATTAGTAGAAGATGCCAACTCAATCTGCCGAGATGGTAAAGAAACGGCATTATCCAATGTGATTATTCCCAAGGTAGGTTGATTGCAGGTTTGTTAATTCAGTGCTCAACTACATCATTGAGGACAGGTTCCCTACATCTTTCTTCCCTGCCATCTTTAGCCAGTCGACAACCACATGACAGCCACCACCATTCCAAGTGTCCCAGGCAGGTACAGTAATATCTAGCAGCAGAAGATAACTGCTTTTTCTTATATCGTGTCCTTTTTTTTCTATTGTGTTCTTTATTCGTTTTGTAAACTTTTTAAAATTGAAGTATAATATACACCACGAGCATACAAGAGTTTACTGTTGTCCCACATTCTTGTGAACACTTGTATTTCACTTATTTTTTATTAGGCCTTCTAATGAGTATCTCAGTGTCTATGGATGTGGTGGCAGTGGGGAGGGGGGTGTTGCCTGAATAATAAATATTTAAGGCTAATTAGATTTAATACACAGTGCTTCCTCTATAGTTATTTTGTATATTACAAGCCAATTCATGAATTCAGTTAGTTGCTAAAATGATGTTTTTATAATTTTTATAGCAATGAAAGCCTTGATCAGAATTATCCTCAGTATTTTCAGAAATATATCAAATGCCAATACCTAAACTATATTTAGAATACCACAATCAGCTCAGACTAGTCATGATTCAGCCCTGGTGCAGACATACATTTTTCTTAAGGCTCATGGCCCAGTGGGGGTAATTACACCAAATCACAGTCTGTTAGAAAGAAGAAAGAAAAGTTACTGGCTATTGAATAGGCAAACAAAAGTGCACATTTACACTAAAGGAATTTTTAAAATTACTTTATTTCTTTTTAAGATTTTTTTTTAAAGTAATCTCTATACTCAGTGTGGGGCTTGACCTCACAACCCTGAAATCAAGATTCAGGTGCTCTACCGACTGAGCCAGCCATTTAAATAAATAAAATAATTTTCTCTCTTGATAAATTCCACCTTTCATAATTATTTTCTCTACTCAAAACCTAAAGCTAAAAGACTGATATATTAGGCAAATGAACAAATCAGACTAACTAGTCAGAAGATCGTGTACATGGAATGCAAAAGAGAAAAACACATTAGCGTGTTTCAAAAACAATTTCCCCATTGACTTAAAATCAATCTGTCACCAAAATGTTATGAGCTATAGTCTGAATTTCAAATGAGGTAACATTTGTTAGATGATAATGTTGACTTCAGTTGTTTCAGTTGGCTAATGACCAACATGTATTTGAAAGTCAGCAAATCTATGTTTAGCCAACTAATGCAGCATTTGGCTATTAGCAGTGTTCTTTGGCTTACAATAAGAGATCTTTCTTTTTTTTTTTCTGTATGACATCTTGATTCTTAGCCAGCTATTTAAGTTAATTACAAATTTTGCTGTCTATAGTCAAAAATCACCTGTTCCAGACTTTGGCTATAACACGTTTGCATAGCCATACATACATTTCTTTTTATGACTACTAAAATCCTCAAGTCAGAGGTTGAATCTTCTTCATTCCCCTAATAAACAGTAAAATCCTTCATATCCCAGGCAGGTATGATTTTCTTTTGAAAAAACTCTTCCATTTAAAAAACAAATTGCTTAAAAGAATCTTTTTGATATATTATCATTCAAAGCAAATGTCTTCATGTATAAAATTGTGAACATTTAAAGAAGACATTAGATTTATTCTATCATTTCTATTTTTTACTAAGAAGATCCTAGTTTAACCTTATTATAATGATGTAGAGTCTAATAAAACATACTCTAAAGATTTAAGGATTTAAACACCATTTTCCTTAGATCCCCAAAGTAAATTTAATAAGATTTTACAAATTAGGTAACAGTTAATTGTCCTTACTAGTTCATTAAATTGGCTTTACTTAAATAAACATTAAAATTAGTTAGAAACAAACATGCTATTCAAGTCTAATTTTGGATAAGGGCATTTACATAAATTCTTTTCTAGATACAAAAAGGTGAATTATACATGCTGATGAGGTCAAGGACCAGCTCCTTCCGAATTTCTATTTCCACACATGTCAGCAAACAGCTGGACACTAACAATAGTAGAGGTTGAGCCTTTGACCCCTTTAAAAATAAAATAGGGTATACTTTGAGAAGGCAACGAAAATACTGCATTAAGATTTAAGCTGTAGCCAAAAAAAAAAAAAAAAAAAAAAAAATTTAAGCTGTATCCAAAAAAAAAGATTTAAGCTGTATCTTTCTCAGGCTCCCCCAAGCTGCCAGTAATAGTGGCAATAGTGGGGAAGTAATACTTCCCTTGGGAGTTCAGCCATAGCTAGGCCCCTGGTCCAGTGCAGTTGTTCCTGGTGGTTCTTTCTGAGCCTCTCTCTAGCATATGTAAACATCCCTGAGTGAATAGTGTCCTTGGTTCCAAAATGATCAATGAGCAACAGCCTTCCCCATCTATCCCTACCACACACTCAAGACTTCAGAACCTATTTTGGCTTAGCTGTCTACCCTGGAAAATTATGGTCCTGACCTTTTTCTTAATTCCTACAGAGATTTTTTTTTTTTTTTTCTCTAGGGCTGGCCCATGCTTCCAGATCCTTCCTCTTTTCTCAGCCACACCTTCTATTCTTATATTCTAGATACCAAATACCAAGGATCTTGGCCTTCCTAAGGCCTCCTATTAATCCATACCTGTCCACTATGATCAGAAACTTCTCAAACTTTAATCTCATTTGGATCTAACCTGATTTTCACACTCTACTTCAGGCTATAATTTAGACTGTTTGCCTTCTCCTAATGGCTAGCTTTCCCCAGACTCCACCAATTAATTATCAATTCTGTCCTGTTCCCAGGCCAAGCCTGTTGCTCAAGAAGGAAACAGTATTATGCCACACAGCTAGGCAGACCTGCTAATGACAAATGGGTATGGTGCATGTCAGACACTTGCATTTAGTTCATAGCCAGCAAATGAATGTCCGCTCACTACCAGCTGGTACAAAGAAAGCAAATAACTGTATCTAAAGCAAAAAAACTCCCCCCTCATTCGCATAGCTGAATTTTTTTTTAACTGTAGTTCCAACTTTGTTGCTAGAGAGCAAACAGCTGGTAGGGGGATGATAACAAGAAAGAAGGCTTAAAGAAAGCTGTGATTTTTACAGGTCTTCTAATACATGTGTGATATAGCCAATCTGGATACACAGGAAAAGAACTGAAAATGAATGAAATGTTACTTTGGATATATGAGTCCTCTTCTTCAATTATATGGTCAGAAGTTTTTCCATTATGAAGCATGTGTGGTAATACTAAGAGTAGGTTAGGTTAACCAAGCAGGCACTTTACATGTACTAGTTAATTCTCACAATAAACACAGGCGATCGATATCTCTTACAGATGAGGAAACTGAGTACCAGAGTGTTACAGAATCTTATCCAAAGTCACAAAGCAAATTAAATGGCAGCCTAAGGATTCAAACCCAGGAAGTCTGATTCCAAGGTGACCCTAAATCAACGTAAGCTAAAGTTAACTATCATGTAGAAATGAATGTACAAATTCCTCTGTACCCTGTTTCACAGTAAAAAACTTCTGTGGCAAGACAACACAAATTCTGGAAATTTCATCCTTCATTAAATGATCAACTTAAGGTAGTATTTGAGTGAAACATATCCTCTTGCCTTCCTCTATTGTCCTGTCCTTAAATATTTAAGTGCCATCAGCATGTTTACTGGGTCTCCAAAGAGAGAGATGCTAGGAATCTCAAAAAAAACAAAACAAAAGAAACAACAACAAAAAAAAACCCCACCTAAATCCTTGACCAGCCCCTTAACATGACTACATCTTGAAGAGTCAAAGCATTGTGGACATTCTTGAAAGAGAAACACTCTTTATTACCAACTAAGACTGGTTCCCTGCCTCGGTGAACTTGGCTGCACCATTTATGATCTTGGGAATCCATTTTCCAAACAAGAGGCAGACAAAATGTCCTCTTTAATCCTTTCCCCTGAATCCCTTACTGACCTTAATCTTTGAGATCTTTCTTCTACAAAGGTGAGAAGGAGGATGCAAAAGTCAGCCCACAGAAAGAGCCTTTTCCTAATAGCCTGAGTAGTACACTTCATCCTTCCTTCTCCTTGAAATCTGTCCTAATCCCAAAAAGACTTCCCAGATCAGGGTCCTAAAAATACCTATTTCCAGACTTTTCTATTGCACCAGATGGTTCCTAGAAGACACGGACACAGAATGAAATGCAAAGCAATCACCAAAGGAAGATGATACAATGAGGGAAGGCATCTAAAGAGAGTCTATCACTGAGACAAAAATTTTTAAAACTCTGTACAATAACTTGAGCCAATTGTGTCTGACAGAATTATTCCTCCTCAGAAGTAAAGACTAAATTATGTTGCAGTAATATAAAATCTCAGTGGCTTATAAAAAGAAGTGTTTACTTTTTGTTACCACTATGATATCTCCAATGTAGATCAGATGTACTTAAGCAAAGAAAGAAAAAGAGAAAGATGGATATCTCAAGCTGGCTCTTGAAGTTTCTGCTTCCATCCACATACTTTCAGCCAAAGAAAATCAAATGATCACTTCTGAGTTCAAAGGACAAGAAAGTATAACCCTCCTAGTGGGATGGGCATCACATATTACATGATGCCAATGGAGCAAGAAAGGAAATTTTGCCCCCAGAACAGGGAAGTGAATATTTTGAACAAAGATACAATAAGCCACAGACTGTGTTTTTTTATCTAGTGGTATGTTATTTCCTATGCTGTATAACAAATCACCACAAATTTAACAGCTTAAGATAATACACATTTGACTCCTAGTTTTTGTAGGTCAGGAGTCTGGGAACAGTTTATCTGGATTATCTGCTTTGGGGTCTCAAAAAGCTGAAATCAAGAGTTTTGGTGTCCTTTGAGCCTTGAAGTTCTATTCAAGCTCACACATAGTTGTTGGTAGAATTCATTTCCTTGTAGCTGCAGACCTGAGGCCCTTGGCTTCCCCAGGCTTTCCTCGGTTCCCTGCCATGTGGGCCTCTGCACATATGCAGCCCACACTATGATGCCTTGCTTCAGAGCAAGAGAATCTTCAGACAAGTCTGCTAAGAAGAAAAACTCCTAGGGGCGTCTGGGTGGCTCAGTGGGTTAAAGCCTCTGCCTTCAGCTCAGGTCATGATCTCAGGGTCCTGGGATCAAGCCCCGCATTGGGCTCTCTGCGCAGCGGGGAGCCTGCTTCCCCTTCTCTCTCTCTCTGCCTGCCTTTCTGCCTACTTGTGATCTTTGTCTGTCAAATAAATAAATAAAATCTTTAAAAAAAAAGAAGAAGAAGAAGAAGAAAAACTCCTATATAACATAATGCAACCATGGGAGTAACATACCATTATCTTTGCCATCTTCTCTTGTTTAGAAGCAACTCACCAATTCCACACACACTTAGGGGAGGGAATTATATACAAGGGGTATAAACACCAGCAGAAAGAGATCATGGGGTCCACCTTAAAGTCTCTTCATCACAGGTGGAGATAATAAGTGAGAGAACTGTAGGCTCCCTCAAGGGAATATACTGTTAATATATACTTCAAAACCATGGCCAAGGAGCGTCTGGGTGGCTCAGTAGGTTAAAGCCTCTGCCTTCGGCTCAGGTCATGATCATTGGTCCTGGGATCGAGACCCGAATCCGGCTCTCTGCTCACAGCAGGGAGCCTGCTTCCTCCTTTCTCTCTGCCTGCCTCCCTGCCTACTTGTGATCTCTGTCAAATAAATAAATAAAATCTTTTTTAAAAAATGGCCAAGAATATTCCAATTCTCACCAAAAACATTGTATTATAGCACCCTGTACATGTTAGATTATTTAGACATTGAGATTAGGGCTCCAGTTTCATTTCAACCCCATCTTATCTCCCCTGCCCTGAGGGTATTATTCCTTATTTACTAGGAAAACCATTTAAGAAAGTTTTAAGAAAATTTTTGACTATATATTGATAAGAACATCTTTGCTGCTTTACTTTTGTTTCTCTTGGTTTGCAGAAAAGGACTGCATTTCTTTTCATATGTACTGACCCTAAACAGAGTCACATCCTTTTGTCTGTTTCTTATGAACTATCAGTTAAATTTCCACATTCATCACAGACAATGTGTGTCATGAGAATAGCTAATAAACACAACCTATGCAAAGCAGCTTCTATCAAAGTAAGAGAATGCCAGACTCCCGGTTTCCACAATTAATGTCTATTATGTATTTACGAGCCAACGGGCACAAATAAAAAACACTGCCAGAGATCATACTGAATGAAAATGTTTGCTTACCAAAAGGAAATTTCTATATGTTAATTATGACCAATTTGCTTTTTCTTAAGACTGAAATAATGCTGAAAAAAAAAACTGTCAAATATAAGTTGGCAATAATAAATTTGGCCATTTATAGCAGTGTATCATGTATATATTGTGAGGGGTATTCTGACTTAAAGAGTAAAATTCATTTCAAAGGAAAGTGCAAACATTTTGTAGAGCATAGGTCATGTAATTGACCAATAGTATTGTATTGTATTGTATTGTATTGTAATACTAATAACGTACCTGCTGGATGGAAAGTAAAAGGTTTCTCTCACACTGAATAACAAAAGTACCGTTGTCTCTCAACAGAATTTCATAACAAAATATTTACACACAACTACTAGATGACATTGGCAACACCAAGGACAATAGAATTCCTAATCTCAAAGGCTGCATATTGTTCTTGTTCTCAAAGACACTGGAAAGTAGCACAGCAACGCAAATGAGAACTGGGCTTTTACATAGGTCAGAAGATACTCAACTTGACTCGTAACTAGCAAAATACTAATTCAAACAGTGAGCTATAACTTTTCATCTAATATAGTGTCAAAGATCACGGTTTTGCAAGTGCTGTATTGGCTGTAGTGTGGAGAAACAGGCACTCTCGTGATTTGTTAAAGAGACTAGAAACTGGGACATCCTCCTTGACAGGCAATTTGGTAATATCCATCAAAAAATCAAAATACACATAAACCTTGACCAACCAGTTCTGCTTAGATTTACAATCACACAGCAGAGCAAAGACATTTTCTCAAAGATAACCTCCAAAAATATACCAGATTAAAAAATTCAAAAAAGGCAAAGCAGAGGTGTATGTACACGAGATGCTGAGATTTCAAAACAGTGGGAGGTTTATATATGTATGTTTTTGTACACACTTTTTTTTTTCCTTTTCCTGGAAGGATAAACAAAAAAAACTGTGAGTAATACTTACCTCTAGCAAAGAGAGACGAATTGTGAAGTAAAAATATATATTACTCTTTATTTGTAGCTTCTAAAAGTATTTGAAAATTTTATCTTTCCACTTTTTTTCAATTAAAAATGAAAAAAGAAATGAAAATGAAACTGACTTCATCCAAATGAATCAAATACACTGAAAGTCATATGCTAATTAGAATTATGGAGTTACATTTGGCTTCTCGGCCTACCTACATTTTAAATGTCCTTAGGAGGCAAAATGAATGATAGGACGGTTGCCACTCAGAATGCTAATTGCTTTTTCTGGATTTCTGTGTAGTATTTAGGCTTTGAAAGCTTCAAGGCTAGCATGACCTCAAGAAATTCATCCTGTTGGGTTCAAGATCATACTCTGAAGGTCATACTCTGAAGGGTTGAGGTTCTGGGGTTAAGAACGTAATCTGAGCTAGACCTAAAGCCTAGTTTGTACCACTGCAGAGGGTAGGAAGTCACTTGTTGAGGAAGGAGTCAAGAATCGTCTCAAAATGTGATTAGGCAAAACTGCTTTGAGAAGTTTCTTTATTCCCAAGGTAGAATACAGTCCAAAAACAGGATTCCCAGAGTTTCAAGACAAAAAATGGACCAAAAAATCCAAATTCCCAAACCCACCTCAGTTTGGTGTATTCACTAACTCTTAGATTCAGACTACCCCCTGGTGGTTAAGTTCAGAGGAGAGCTTCCTTTCTGTTTACCGGCAGCCCCAATTCAGAGGAGTGGGACTTGTTTTGTCATAAAGAGAGTCAGCCTTCCCAGAAATGAAGAGCATAATACAACTGGCCATCATACAGGGGACAAATCTCTAGAACTGGCAGTATGAGTGGAGGCTGAAATAGAGAAGACAGTAATTTGTAGGACAAATTTTTGTTCTGAATAAAGTGTTTTAAAATGTTTCCCTGCAAATGCCCTTTCTTCTGGCCTCATTCCCCTTTGAAATGCCACAGTTTTTATTTTGCGCAGCATCATATGACCCAGCCTCTCTGAGTTGCAACTGATTCCTTGGCCCTGATCTGTACTCATATGGGTTGATGACATGTCACCTCAGCGTACTCTAAGTCACCGAAGACACATACACATTACCTCATCTTGTAAATTACCTAACCCTTTAAGAAGAATTTGAATCTCATGGTCAGAACTAATTCATTTATATTTATCTCACTAGATTTGGTTCCTCTGAATTCAATATTAGTGTAAGTTATGGTATCTGAACATTGTTCCTGGAACACATGGCAACTTCATATTAATATCAAGATTTCTATGGGCTCCAAAGTAGCAAGTGTTAATAGAAAAATGAAGAAATAGATATGTCTGCAGATTCCTTCAAGTTTCCAGCTATTTGTTCTGCTGTATTTAGTTTTAGTGAATCTGCAACACTCCCTAAAGGGCTGACTTCTTGAAATTGCCTTTTTTCATCTAAGTTTGGAATGAGAAATGTGTTTTGATATCATTGAAAAACCCCTACAGAGTTAGGAGGTGGAGGAGAAAGTCTCTCACGTTTCTAGGATTAAAGATAAAATCCTCAGATCTTCCTCTCTTATCATGGTGCTTCCCATTCCTCATTTTATTTTTATGTTTTTTAAGATTTTATTTATTTGACAGAGAGAGAGAGAGAAATCACAAGTAGGCAGAGCAGCAGGTAGAGAGAAAGGGGGAAGCAGGCTCCTCGCCGAGCAGAGAGCCTGATGCGGGGCTCGATCCCAGGACCCTGAAATCATGACTGGGGCCGAAGGCAGAGGCTTAACTTACCGAGGTGTCCCCCCCATTCCTCATTTTAAAAGCAAAACATTAAAATGTGGTTATGATTTTTTAAATAAAATAGACCAGTAGATAATATTCTAAAATATGGATGAAAATTTTGATAACCAAACACTAAAAATTAAAACTACACATAATCAAACAATTCAAAAATAGCCCTTGAGCAAGAAGTGACTATTTGATGTGTTTAAATAGCTAAACAGTGAATGACATCTTCAGATATTGTGGAGGTAGTATATCCTGGCTGACAGCCTCTCTGGGAACTCCTGCTTTGAGAGTCTCTGCAGGACCGACCATCCTCTCATGCCAAAGGTTTACGCCTACAGCACAAAGGGTACATTCACACCTTCAGAGGGCACATCCAATCACAAACCAATACTCAAACACCAACAATCAGCCTTAACATTCTTCAAGCCAGTCATCAGCTTGTGGGACCACAAACCCTCTTCCTCTTCTCCCATAGTTCTTTCCATCTTCTTACAAGTCAGAACCTAGGAGCTGACCCTCATTAGGCATTGAAAGAAGTTCAACCAAGCAACGATCGTAAAGTATCAGGGTCACCATCCATAGTCAAGGCAAGAGTGGAAACTGAAAAGCCTTATTGTGGCTTCCAAAACCCTACAAATCTGAACCCAGTCCCTCGCTGACCTCATTTATTGAGTGTCTCCTTTTCTCCCCCTGCTCTGGCCAAGTTCACCTCCTGGATTATCTTTTCCACACCAAACACACTGATGTCTCAGGCCTCTCCACTTGTTTTCTTGGCTTGGAATGCTCCTTTCAGCTATCCTTGAGGCTTGCTCCTTGTGCTCCTTCAAGTCTGGTTCAAATATCACCTCAATGTCACCATCCCCTCACCCAGCATTCCTGATTAACTTACCTTGATCTATTTTTTTACATAGTACTTAACAGTGTATTAAATACCACGTAGTTTAACCATTGTGTTTATGTATTCCTATCTATCCCAAGCCCCTACACACACATTACAATGTAATGTCTACATTGATAGAAATTTTTGCCTGTTTTTTTTTTTTTTTTTCACTGATGCCTCATCTGTGTCTGGAAGAGTGTCTGGTATGAGTGCCTAGTAAAAACTCAATAAACCCAGTGTTGTTAAATAAACAAATGAAAGCAAGAAGATATGAAAACTGTTCTGCAAATTGGTTTTTTATGCAGTGTAAGAGCAAGCCCAGGTCAGAGATGGACATCTGGGTTGGAGCTGCCAAATGGTACACAAGGAGTACACAGAGCCACAGAAGCAAACAGGGGCCAAGTTAGAGTAAAAGAACTTGAAGTCTTCAGTAGTAACTGATCCTGAAGGATTTTTCTGCTTTTTAATCTAGAACATTCTAGTCAACCTACTAGTCTTTTCATCTTATCCTGCACAAACACTGCCTCTGGTTTAAAGACTCTTCTGTCATTCTTTGATCATAATTCCTCAGTTTCCATTTCTCTTTGAAGCAATGCCTTCTCTGAAAGGATAGAGAACCCAGAGGGCAAATGTAAATAATCCAGTAACTTGTGGGGCGCTGGAGTGGCTCAGTCGGTTGGGCATCTGACTCTTGATTTTAGCTCTGGTCATGGAGTCCGGGTTGTGGATCAAGCACTCCGTCAGGCTCCACGCTCAGTGTGGAGTCTTCTTGTCCCTCTCCCTCTGCTTCTCCCCTGGTTTGTTCTGTCTCTCTCTCAAATGATTTTTTTTTTTTTTAAGATTCATTTAGTTGACAGAGAGAGAAAGTACAAGGAGGCAGAGGGAGAGCGAGAAGCAGGGTTTCCGCTGAGCAGAGAGTCTGATGCAGGGCTCCATCCCAAGACTCTGGGAACATGATCTGAGCCCATGGCAGATGCTTAACTGACTAAGTCCTCCAGGTGCCCCAAGAAAGAAAATCTTAAATAAATAAATAATCCAGTAACCTGAAACTTGGTAGTTCACTCTCATCTGAACTACCAACCTCTAGGGGCGCCATTTTGATATTAGCAAGAAAATCTACATCGTTTATATTCAGTTGACTGGGTCAGAAGACATTCTTAAGTCCTCTCTTTTACTCCCTCAGAATTATTCTGTAATAGATCTGAAATGTCTACCTTTGCAATGACTGCTTTTCTTCTGTGGATACAGGCCTCCCCCTCTTATTTGCTCACAAGTCAGAGAGTATATTTGTGTTGTGACCTCTTCCCTGCATCACTCACACTATTTATGACCCACATTCAATTGGTAAATAGTATCACTTGAATGCTAAGTCTTCTTGGTAACTAAATATAGTGAGGTTTCCTCTACATGAAAATACAAAACAGAAGAGAATTAACATTTGCTTAGCTACAGCATGTCACTTACTTTACAGATGTTACCTTATTTCAACATTACAAGGAATTTTAACAGGAAATGGAATATGTTTTACTCCATCAGTTAGATTATAAGCTCCTTGAATAAGTTACCATGCTTATATTACTCATCACTAGCTCCATATCTAACAAGATGCCTAGCCCATAGCAGCTGCTCAATAGTTTTAAATAAGTGAATGAATACAATTACATCATTGCAGTTCCTCTTACCTATAATTCTGGCCCAAATCCCAATTCTATATTCTTCCTTATTAACTGTATTCTACCCACAAGGCTGAGCCTCACAGGATGGTGGCTATGATCTTTTCACATCCCAAGACATATTTTTAATGCAAACACAGTGATCATTAAAAACTAGTTAATGTAGAAGAACATCAGGCTGTCTCAGCTTGATTTAATTTGACTCTGACTTAGAATCTTTAGCAAAACATCCATTATTTCAAATACCACATTGTCCCATTTTTAGTTGGTTCACTGAAGCAGCCTAGGATGAAATTTAAGATTTCATACAATAGAGCATTTCATAAATATATCATGTTCTTCAACCATGAGCTTTTTTTAGGATACCTTCTGTCAAGTTATAGGTCATGGAAGCAGCAAAGCACTTTATGGATTCATTTTCATTCCCATCATTCCATTAGGTGAGAATTAGACAACAAATCTGCATCTGTTTCTCAGCATGAATCCTTTTATAAGATGTTACTAACACAGAGTTTAAAAACTGGGACAGACTAATTTTCTTATACTTAAGCATGACGATTAATGGATGACCATTTTTTCATGGATTCACTATTCTCAAAAATAATAAAATATTTGTTCTGATCATAGGCTCACTCAGAGTACAGAAGATTAGAAAAATAATTTTAGCTTCAATTTCAATATTTAGTTTATTACTGAAACTGCTATGACTTCTTAGCCTTAGAGATTTTTATAGTAAAATAATTAAAAGAATAAAACCTTTAAAGCATTATTTTGTAGTAAGCATACCATAGTCCTATTCTCATAAAATCCTATTAATAAAATTTTAAGGGTAATTTGACTTATATAGAATTAATTCAACCAGGAAGGCAACAATGAAGTATGACATTAATCTTTTGATTTAATCCAGCAAAAAGTAATTGGTGCACTAATTTAAAAAAAGTTATGAGTTGCTATTAAACTGAACCGTCCGAAAAATTATTGCCAGTATCAACAATCACCAAAACAGAAAACTAAAAGGCACTTTCCTCTTTTTCCTCCTCAATATTCTCTTAACTATTTTTATGAAATTTCTCTTCCATGTGAACTTTATAATCAAGGTACTCAAGGTAATCAAAAGTCAAATTGGGAATTTTATTACAATTATTACATTGAATTATAGATTAACTCCTGACTAACTGATATGGCTACAATATTGGATCATCTACAGCAGAAACATGTTATACCTTTCTGTTTTTCAGTATTTTCTGTATCTTTCAGTATAGATTCATATTCTTTGGAAAATATGTACCTTTAAACAATTTTTGTTAAATTTATTTCTAGGTATCTTGAAGTTTTTGGCGCCACGGTAAATGGATCCTTTCTGCAAATACATACAGATATAAGAAACCAAAGGAAATTATATTTAAAATCTAATGTTACTGGACTTGATTATCAATATGACTCATCAGGTTAAGCCACAATCCAGGAGGGGTCTTTTTAAACTTGTCTTTTTAACTACATAAGAAGATGGTGATCCCAACAAAATATTCAAGGACCTCCTGATCAGAAACATATGTGCAACCTAATAATGTTTATATCGAGCTTGAAATAGCAGTTGTAAGACAGAAAAACAAGAAATAAGCTGAGATAACTTCTCAGAACATCCAGTTACACAGAGCTCGTTGCAATGTTCTAGCTTTGTCAGGGCCAAGGGAAGAGGTTATTCCTGCAACAGTTGCCAAAAGTTTTATGAGGCACATGCAGAGATAGCGGCTTTGAAATTTCAATTTTACTCACCTCCCCAAATCCGGTGCTAAAAACCTGGTGACTGGTGAGCTTATCATCGCGAATGATAAACTACAGTTGTAATCTCGGGAGGATTACTGAAGAGAAATTGGAGGCTTTTTATTAAAAATAAGGTCTGTGGATTGGGAACAGAACTGTGCTTATCGTAAAACCGCCTGTTTGCTGAGCTTTTGTAGAAACAGAATCATTTGCTAGACATTTATTCTCTGTAGGCCGTATGTCTCCATTTTTTTTCTTCATTTAGTTTTACAAGTCACATCTCCCACCTATTGAGTTCACTGAGAAGCCCAGTCATTTCCAACTCTTGTGAGATGAAGCAAGCACTTCGCAGAGCTCCAAGAATAGTTTGTCCTACTTAAGAAACACCAGATGGAACAGTTAATGCTGTGCCTTGCCTCATCTGTCCTGTCAACATGGCACAACTTTTACTTTCTATCAAAACCAGAAAAGCCTCTACCTCTGCACAAAAAGAAGAGGAAGAAGCATCTTTACATCTTCATCCTCTAACACAGCTGTACCATGCCCTGAGCCTTTAACCCAAGATCAGTTACTAAACAGCCACAGAGAAGAGGTGGGTGAACTACATCAAGGGGCCATGGAGGTACAAACGTCCAATAAATAAGTCATGGAGATGAAAAGTACAACACAGGGAATATAGTCAGTAATATTTTAATAATGTTATATGGTAACAGATGGTAACTGCACTTATCACAGTGAGCAATGAGTAATGTTGGACACCCGAAATCAACATTAGATTGCATATTATGTATCAAAAATATGCAGTCAAATAAATCAGCCATAGAATCTGGATTGGTAATTATTAAATAAATAAATCTTGAGCAGGGGTTTGGATAATGGTCAGGTTGGTACTGAGATTTCAATGCTAAATGACCGACATAACTCTAAAAGAAACGAAAGGTGACGTATATAAGGTCTATTAGAAGAATCAAACCCCGAGGTTTCTGATGGCAACAACAACCATATCGGGGGGGGGTACCTAATCTTTTTATTATTCTCCCCAAAACACCCCCTCCCCCTAAATATATGAATCATACAACTTTATTCAACTTCTATCAGTGTTTACGGAAGATATATTCTAAGTTTACCCTTTCTGGGGACATATGTGCTGAGGGAGGATGTGTTTAAAACATGTAAGTGAGGATATTAGCAAGAAACCCGGACTAGAAAGTATCTCAGATCAAAAGTCCAGCTTTATGTGTTCCTGATCTAGATGTCACTAAATGACAGATGAAATTAATAGAAGAAAGTGCTAAGACATAAAGGTATTTCTTAAGATTTTCCAACAGAACCCTAATATGATCAGCTGAACTTAATGTTGCATGTAGTCATTTCCACGTCAGCTACCACTCTCACATCCCATTTGTGATGTTTCCCTGGAGAGAAGCTGTTCCCCTGCATCCGTCATTTGCACAATTAGCCTTTTATAATCAAGCAGACAATCAATATATTACAAAGAAATCAAAGGTCATTCTCTATCAGGAAAATTGAGGAGAGTTTCTTCTTACAGGTTTCAGAATATCTAACAAAGGGGCGACTGGGTGGCTCAGTCATTAATTGTCTGCCTTCAGCTCAAGTCATGATCCCAGGGTCCTGGGATCAAACCCGGCATTGGGCTCCTGCTCAGGAGGAAGCCTGCTTCTCCTCCCACTCCTGCAGCTTGTGTTCCCTCTCTTACTGTCTCTGTCAAATAAATAAATGCATCTTAAAAAAAAAAAAAAAAAGAATACCTAACAAAGGGCAGGGTGCTAGATGTCAAAGTTCAGTAATAGCTCTCCTCCAGAGGGGAGCTTGGCTCAGTCTGTTAAGCATCTGAATCTTGGTTTTGGCTCAGGTCATGATGATCTCAGATTATGGGATTGAGCCCCACATGGGGCTCCATGCTCAGCACGAGTCGGCCTGAGATACTCTCTCTCCCTCTGCCCCTCCCCTCACTCTCTTGCTCTTTTTCTTTCTCAAATAAATAAACAAATCTTTAAAAACAATAGCTCTCTTCCTTGACCTCATATTCCCCATCTATAAGATGAAGGTAAGTTAGACCCACTCCATTCAGGACATAACAGCTGACCAACCTCTCTCTCTTTTTTTTCTTTAAAGATTTTATTTACCCATTTGAGAGAGAAAGAGTATAAGTGAAAGAGAAAGCATGAGTGGGGGCAGGGGGAGCAGAAGAGAGGGGAAAACAGACCCCCTCCGCTAAGCACAGAGCCTGATGTGGGGGTGGATCCAAGGACTCTGGGATCATGACCTGAGCAGAAGGCAGATGCTTAACCAACTGAGCCACCCAAGTGCCCCTTGCCAACCTCTTACATATATGCTCATTAATGGAACCAGTCTGCCATAAATTTCCTCTCCATTAAGTCTATCTCCTGAAACCAAGTGTTGGGAGTCAAATAGGCCAAGGCATATACAGTACTTCAGACTTTCCTTTAAAGGAAATTTGAAGGAAAAGAGAACTAGTTTAATTCACAATTTGATCCTTGTTCATAGATGGCTGATTAGAGTGAAGCTGACAAGGGATCATGAGCCATATGGAAATAAGAGATATCAAATGGATTCTTCATAAATTAGATGAGCAGGCCCTTAAACCCCCAAATTTGACTATAGCCCCAAAGGCATTATTTTCAGGCAAAAACTGCCATTCTAAGTTTTCCTGTGTTATTCTCTTATTTTAGAGGACACTTCTAGAGATAACATTATATTCAATCTGGTTATTTTATTATCTACTAACCCTTCATGAGTCATAATAAAATATAGGGTATACTGTATTAACAGCAAAATTTAAAGTAGGTAAAGAAAATGGTGACATACATTAGTTAGGATAGAATAGGCTCTGCTTTGGTAACAAATACACCCTGAAATGTAAGTGGCTTAACAGAGCAAAGGCTTATCTGTTGCCCACATCATAGACAAATGTGTGTTGGGAGGATCTCCTTGGTGACTTTCATAAATGGTGTTGAGTTCCTATATCTTGAGACCACTGACATCTTGAAAACATACAAACTTTGCATTGCCAGTAGAAGGAGAAGAGAGAACGAGGATAAGGAACATAAACTCTTAATTGCATCCCCCTGGAAGTCACAGCAGTGACTTGGCTGGCACTCCATCTCCCAGTAGGGAGGCTGGGAAATCCTCAAATCACCACCTCTGCCACAAGAGGCAAGAGCTCTGGAGTCAAGCATGAGATAATGACTCCTATGGCACCTTGGGCAAGTTGTCTAACCTCTCTTCACCTGAGTTTCACCATCTATAAAATGGGAATAGTAAAACACCTGGCAGGGCTGGTGTTGATGATTGATGAAGAAATCAATCATCTGCATAACTGCCTAATTTAATGCTCACAATATATGGCAGCCATTGTTACTCCTATTTAAATGGTTCATGGTTTTCACAATGGCCCTAAGGCTCAAGCAGATTTCAAGTTCCGCACCATCAGACCATAAGATTCTTTTGGCCTTTAAAATCATCCGGTGTGTATTTGTGTTTGTGCACTTTCAAGCGTATTGCACCAGACCTAACTCTACACACGCTAACATCCACATCTAATATACCACAGCTCTATCTTCTCTGCTTTCTAATGAATGTTTCAGTTTCAACATTCCTGAGGCTTTTAACCTGGTTGTTAACCTCTGAGGTTCAGGTATTTGCCTTTTTATCCCCTTGTCTGTGTCTTTTCTCTCTGATTCTATCTTTCTGTCTCTCCCTTGGAGCAATGGATTGAAAACTTTAGAAATAAAGAAGCATTTTGTCAACAGAATCTTATTTCTGAAGGTTTACTATGTTTTCAGAAACTAGGTTGAGGAAGATTCAGAATCCTTGAATGTCTTAATAAGCAATGGAACCTAAGTGACATTTTTATTCTTTCCCTAACTTTGCCTTCCCTCATTAAGGAGCTCAATTTAACACAGATAGATGAATGTACCTTCAACATTAAGCACTGCTGGATCCAGATGCAGAAAAGACAGATCCATCTTCCAACTCCCTATTTTGAAGCAACTACATAAAAGCCTTACCAAGAAGACTGGATGAGAGCTCTGGTGTTGCTTTTTCTCATTATGGCTTTAAGATTTGATTCACACTACAAAGATCTGTCAACACAATCATTCCGGTGGCAACAGAGGCAGCAGCTGCTGCCTAACTAGGAAACCAATATTATTCCTGGAGTGTGTGTTGTCCTGCAGGGTTTGGATTAACTCAAGATGGATACTTTCTCTCCAGTGCTTTGTTACAAATCACTTCGGATAGTACCAGAGGTACCGCAAAGAAGCATTCAACACCCGCAAAGGAGTTATTTAAAATGAAATATGAAGCATTCTGACTGCTTCTGGATTATCTTTGCTGTGTTTCTTAATGAATTTTTTAAAAGGAAGTAGCAGCTTTTCTTCTATTAGAGTTCCTGAAAATGTGCTTGCGCATACATCAACCTCAGTCAAGAAAAAACTTGAAACATTATCTTAGAAGATAAGAACCTCTCCACTAATCTTAGTTCTTCTTATACATTCAGTTAGCATCGCTTTGTCCTTACTCAGACAAATCTGACTCGAGCATGCTTGACTTCCACAATGCATCATGGGGGTCCTCCAGGACTGGGAAGGGCACTGAGCTCCCAGCTACCACTAGTGTAATCTCAATTTCCCCTTCACCACCCACAGCCCAGTTAGGAGGAAAGTTCAAAATAATCTGCAAACCACCTGAAGAATAGCTAATGCTCTAGGGCAGTTGAACCATCAAAGATGATTCAAAGACCTGATTTCAATGGAGCAGGGCAAAGAAATTATACCAAAATTTTCTATAAACTCACTGTCTTCAGCTCCTCCAATGTTAAAATCATCTTGCATCTTAAATTATGCCTTATATAAGGTGACTCATTATAAAAATCTCTAGGAATTGCTCCTCGTTATCATGACTGACTTCAAAATTTGCAGGGAAAGTGGAAAAAAAACTTTTGTGGTTCCTCAACTCCCTGTGAAGGGAAGTCACTCCCCAGAAATGACTGACCCTTTTCTTCTCTCCTGCTTGTCTCCTTAAATCCTCTTTACACTCATCTGAACAAGTCAAAAGAGATACCATAAGACAGATATCCTTTAACTTTGCTATGTTAGTTGCTAAGAAAATACTTTGAGAATGAATATGAGGCCTGAGCAGATTTTATAATGTCAGCTACTGCTGTCTCCTCTGAGCATGGGAAATTCAGAGCCAGTTTCGACCACATTCTAAGTGGCCTCGTCATTCATCCATAAATAAGGCTCCCTCTGTATCAGATCCTAGAACTTAAGATAATAAGCATAGCAAGAAGGAGCTATTCTCATCATGTACCAAGTATCTTTTATAACCTAGAAGGGCAAGGGGTCTATTTTGCTGCATGTCCTGGACAACATATTTCCCCCCACCCCCACCCTGAATCTTAGTCTCTAATCTACAAAATGAGATTTTCCTGACCTACCCTTCAGAATAACTCAGGCATGAATTAATAGTTTCACCTAATATATTCTGCTACCTCATTTCTGGGATAAAATAAAAATAATAAGGAATAAAAGAAAGGCATGTTAAGTTCATTTTAGATATAAGATGGAGACAGTGGGGCGCTTGGGTGGCTCAGTGGGTTAAAGCCTCTGCCTTCAGCTCAGGTCATGATTCCTGGGTCCTGGGATCGAGTTCCACATCAGGCTCTCTGCTCAGCAGGGAGCCTGCTTCTCCTCTCTCTACCTGCTTCTCTGCCTACTTGTGATCTCTGTCTGTCAAATAAATAAATAAAATCTTTAAAAAAAAAAGATGGAGACAATGACTGAACAAAAAAGTACACAAGAAAAGCTCTGGAGTTTCAATGAACGTAGGGATGGCCCATCACATGTGACTTAAGGAAAACTATGGAAAGTATCATGCTCAAATATACCTCCTCTATCAAGCTGTCCCTAGTACCTGAGTTGAGATCTTGAGCCCTTTAAAAATCCCAGCATGCCTGAGAGAGGAAAAGGGTAGGTAGTAATGCCTTAGCTTTAATGAGCTGATCAGAAAAGATCTAACCACTTCAGGATAAACAGGTTACAGAAGGTTTTATAGGGGATAAAGCAGGCTCCCTGGCCCAGAGAAAACAGGTAGCTATGAAATAAGATAAAGACTGGAATTTAGGTTTTGTGGAGAGAGGAGACAGGATCACAATCCCTGGAAAGCCAGACACAAAGGAAGGGAGAACAGGACCTCTAGAGAGACAGCCTTTAATCCACTGGTCTAAGCTTTCTAAATACATAATCTTCCAAGGACATGATGGATCCAAAAATCTGAGTGAGGCCTAAATGCATAGTTGGTGTTTCAGCAGCCCCAGCTATGACAAAATACCTCTAATTCAGGGAATGAAATAAACAGTTACATCACCTTTTCACTGAAGGCTTCCTCAGCTAGAGAAGATTACAGCTTGAGAATAATTCCCTCTATCACTGGTTAATTTTACCTACTCCTTTTGTTGAATACCCTCATCATCTTTTGGATTTCTGTGCTGTTTCTGAAACTCATAGTGAGAGATCAAAGCCCATCTCAGTTCTGGCCTTCTCCTTTCACAGGAAGTGCTCAATTGGAAAGATTCCAAGCTAGTATTTAAAACCAATGAATGGTTTTAAGATACCAGAGAAGATACCAGAATGGGGTATCTTCTCCAGTCTGTTTTTTATCTTTCTATACCTGAGACAGCACTTAACAGTGTTCAGCCAGGATAGTTTTTTAGTGTTCTCATACATATGGGAAATTATCCAATGCCCCGAAGCCTCAGGCAAACAAGTAGACTCTTTCGATTTGCTGGTACAGTTTCCTTTGTCCTCATTTGAGCTAGCCTCACAAACCTCATAGCTGAGTTCTGGATTCACTATATTGCTTCCAACGCCTAATAAGGACATTAGCTAGCTAGTAAGTTCAGGATTTACGATATGATAAGTGATATTTTAAATGATTTATATTTATTTGCTCATTTAATCCTCTTCCAGAGATTACTGAAGTAGCACCATTCATAAGGGCATTTTCCAGATAAAACTGAGGCACAGAAAACTTCAGTAATTTGCTCAAGGACGTGGAAATAGTAAGTGGTAGAACCGTGATCTGAATAGAGTCAGACTGACTCCAGAACTTAACTACCTTGCTACTGTACCTCCCACTGCTTATATGTGCTGCTAAATTTCCTTCAGATGACTTTAGAGGGGGCCTCTTCTTAGGTCAACAAGATCCAGTGAAAACGGGAGTTAATGTTGAATGTCCTTGAGTACCATTTCCCAAATGGTATCTTTAGAATTCTCTTCTCAAGGACATCAGTAAGCATTCTATGAAAAAGGGATCTCTGATGAAATAAGTTTGGGAATGTTAAGTACTATATCCTCTTGCAGAAAGTTATAATTCACAGGAGCATTTCAAAAACAATGACAAGTTCTATAGTAAAGAAGTTTGTTGGGGCACCTGGGTGGCTCAGTGGGTTAAGCCTCTGCCTTTGGCTCAGGTCATGATCTCAGGGTCCTGGGATCAAGCCCCACATTGGGCTCTGCTCAGCAGGGAGCCTGCTTCCCCCACTCTCTCTCTGCCTGCCTCTCTACCTACTTGTGATCTCTCTCTCTCTCTCTCTGTCAAATAAATAAATAAAGTCTTTTTTAAAAAAAAGAAATTTGTTTAAATTTGTTTAACCCAGCATTTGCCTAGTGTACTTGACAATAGGACTCATTGTTTTTAACCCTTTATCAATTGACATTCTAGAAAACAGTGTTTATGAAACATCAGCTTGGGAAAAGCTGGTCTAGAGCCATGACAAAGTATTTAAGCTTTTTTTTTTTTTTTTTTTTTAAGTAGGTTCCACACCCAGCATGGAGCCCAATGCGGGGCTTGACACAACCCTGAGGTCGAGACCTGAGCTGAGGGGCCCCTAGGAGGCTCAGTGGGTTAGGCCTCTGCCTTCGGCTCAGGTCATGATCTCAGGGTCCTCTGATAGAGCCCCACATCAGGCTCTCTGCTCAGCAGGGAGTCTGCTTTCCTCTCTCTCTGCCTGTCTTTCTGCCTACTTGTGATCTCTGTCTGTCAAATAAAAAAATTTAAAAAAAAAAAAAGACCTGAGCTGAGATCAAGAGTCGGACACTTAACTGACTGAGCCACCCAGGCACTCTCTATTTAAACTCTTCTAAACATGTTTTATGGGATATGTGAACCCTGATTCCTGAATGGAAATAGAAACTAGCCCCTTCCCAAGTGACTTTAGAGGAGCACAAAGAGTAGGATGCATGGGACAGCAGTGGTCTTCAACTGGAGATGTTTTTGACCCCAAGGGTCATTTGGCAATGTCTGGAGACTTTGTCACAACTAGGGGTTGGTACCAGTATCTAATAGGTAGCAACTAGGGATGATGGTAATCAGACAATGCAATGCACAAGACAGCTCCCCAGAATAAAGTATTATAGGGTCTAAAATGTCAATATGTTGCTATTGAGAAAGTCTGTCTTAAAGGATATAACCCCAAATATTCCTGACCTATATTTAAGGAAAGGACCAGTCCACTGAACTATATAAATCCCATTAGCAAATATCTATATCATCAGCTATTCTTATTACATAATAAACACTCTGAATATTTATTGTCTGATCATCTAGGCTAAAGGATGCTTCTCTAGCATCTGTATTGTTTTTCTACTAAAATCTTAGGGCTTTAGGAATTTCTGACTGAAGGAAACCCCTGAGAAAAGCCACTCTGATTCAGGGAGACTGGCTGACGTGAATCTTAAGAGGGCAATAGGATGTTCAGGCATCATAGTCAATTAGCACATTTCTCTGATGTGCCCCAGAGTCATAAGAAATATTTGGGAACCTGTGCCTACCACTGAGTTCAATGGCTGGCTAACACAGTCGAGTGGAGTTTCTTTGTACTAGAGACAGTGTCTTTCTCCTACCTTTAGGGAAGGTTCTTAGGTCAAGAGATTCTCTAACCCAGAATAAATAGGAGAATCTGCCCTACTGGGTTTGGAAGAAAGAGATTAAACTGCTTATTAAGAAATTTGGTAAATAAATAAACTGAATGAGAATAAACTAAATTGCATCCTTGGAGCACCCAAGAATAATGTTCCATTGTCGTAGGATGTCACCTAGAAGCCTAGGAGAAGTAAACTTTGATAATTCGATATCATGCTAGTTCATAGATCCTCATTCAGTATTAGGTACACAACACTGTTCTATGGTGGCCCACAGATTCCCCCAAACTCAGTGTACTTATGTCCATAATAAATTAGGTTTCAGCCTCTGAGCATTTAACTTCTCACACATTCCAAGTCTGGAGTAACTGCACTGGGAGCCATCTGCCACTAAGCGTCTGGTTGGATTTGGACTTAATCCATCTCTGCCAGGTGCCTGACGGTCACACACTCTGAAACCGCAATGCCAAAATTACATGTGAATCAAGGACCTGGGGTTTCAAAAATGATCCAATTAAGTATTTTTAGAACTCAGCTTAATTTTTCAAAGGCTTAAACTTTAAGGATTATTATTATCACGTAATCAGCAATCTTTGAAGGGAAATCCAATTGGATACACTTTTTACCAAAACATTTCTCACTATGATTTGGTAACTTTTTATATAATTAAGATGTATCTATCTATACTTTTTTTCATAATTGACACAATTTTTAAACATATTTTTTGTAAGTCTTCAATTAGATAGGCAACCATTTTGTCTTAAAAATAGAATTTTAAGTTTTCTTTGAGGAAAAAATACCATGTCCTCCAACTTCTTTATATCTATGGTAGGATAACCATATAATAGGTATTTATTAAAGGCACTGATTCATAAACAGGTATTCATAGAGCAAACCTAAATTTCATCAACCCACGACCTTACTTATAAAAATGGGAATAGCTAAAGCATATTGTGAATTTTCTATTTGCCAGACATTGTGCTAAGCATACTCTACATACGTAATTTTCCCAAAATTCATCTGAGACAATTTCTGACATTCCCCCATCTTACAAACAAATCATCTAAGGCTTAGATTGCTTAAGACATTTTCCAAAGGACGCAAAGCTGGTAAATGGCAAATTGGAGCTACAAACTCAGATCTGACATCAGTTAAGTCCATGTGCTAATGAATTGTGCCCCTGGAGCTCCCAGATCTGTCTGTCTTCAGAAGCCACAGCCTTAATTCCTGTTTTCCCCTTAGCTATGAACACACCCCCTTCTGGTTTTCTGTCAGCAGTAGACCTTGTGGAAGAGGACTGTTAATGTATTCCAGAATTCCAGACAGGGAGCTAACATCTTGAATTGCATATGCTGACTCGGCCAGCTGCTTCCTGAGACACTAGTTCTTCTATCTCTGTCCTGCCTTGGTACACCACACCAACTTCTTTCCCTCCTTCTTTTTTCCCCTTATATTTTATTTATTTATTTGACAGACAGAGATCATAAGCAGGCAGAGAGGCAGGCAGAGAGAGAGGAGGAAGCAGGCTCCCCGCAGAGCAGCGAGCCCCATGTGGAGCTCGATCTCAGGACCCTGGGACCATGACCGTAGCCAAAGGCAGAGGCTTTAACCCACTGAACCACCCAGGTGCCCCCCGCCCCCAACTTCTTTCCCTTAATGGAAAACTTAAAACCTCAAGTGTTCAAGGGCTCAGACCAGGCTTCCTGAGCTTTCTACAAAGTTAGAGGAGCCACTTGCTTAGTAACAAACTAGGAACCACCAGTAAGATAGTCCAAGAAGATGACAAAAGTGGTACAGAGGTAAAACAAATGTTCACAGAATATTCAAAAAACATCTCAAAGATTTTTAAGGTCAGCCTTCACTCTACATACACAGGCTCATAAACAGAAGGGACTTTCTTAACTTACATGGCTAATTAGTGACACAGCAACACTAAATCCCCATTCTCCTCTCCATCAGGACCTGTTTCCAGCACACCATATCCCTCTTGTCCTGAATTACTCTCAGGCAAACAAATACCAGCCTTTTAGGCAGGATGATCCAAGGATTTTTCCAATGACCCTTCTTTCCATGGAGCTTTCTAAAATTGGAGAAAGGAATTATTTATAGCCCTTATTTCAAGGTGCTTTTCAAATATCTAATCATCCAATGACCCACACAAGAGCTGAAGGTGGCTAAGGACAGGGGACTTGGCTGTGTATTTTGTAATCATTCATGTGATAACCAAAACTCCGCTGCTTAGACAATGAATGCCCAGGTTGAGGATGCTAGGAAGTGAAGGCAAACATCTGTGCCTGTCATTTAAGTACGTGCTGAGGGCAGGGAAAAACCTTTGAAAGCTTTTAACCCTTAGAGATAGGTAGCAAAGTATTTAAGCTCTAAATGACATCAGCAAACTTTAAAAGAGTTGTCTGGAGTGGACTTTGTTCCATTCTATTTTTCTTCAGTACTCTTTTTGGGCTTTCTGATACAGTTAGGAGAATACAATTCCGAGTTGTGCAAGAGACATCAACTGGCAGCATTTGTGATACAGTCCAGGAGTCTTAGAAATGTTTCCATCTACCAAATTAGACTACTTCCATCTGGCAGACACTGCTACTTGTTTTGGGAGATGAATGGAACTGAAACAGCCATGGCAGCTTTTCAAGGTTTCAATTCAGTGTAGGCAGTGTTCTCAAGCCCAAGTCTAACTTTCATTGCTCTGAGACTACAGCGCTGTAGTTATTATAGCCCAAAGAGAAAGATTAACTGCTCTGAGGGGAACCAGATGAGACAAAATTATCATAGATCCTGGAATTTGGCTTCAAGTGTTAACAGGTGTGAGCCAGAAGATTTCTTGCAAAAGAATAAATAGGAGATATAAACAAAAACAAAAATCACCAGAGTATTAAAAAGTTGCTTTTTTCTTTTCCCCTTTTAGCCATTTTGCAAAAAAGAATAAAATCAGAGAAATACACTTGACCTGCCCTGTGCTTGAGACCAGAAATAAAAAGAACACAAGCTTTCCCAATCTCCTATGATCACCCACTTGGTTTTCTTTTCAACCACTAAAGTTTCCCTTTATTATTGCTGGGGGGTTACTTCCCATTTGCACTCTTGAAGCTTCTTTTACTAACTTCTGTCTCTACTCATACTTATCAACTGGCTCCATGTTCTTCTTCAGAAATCAGACCCTTTCTGAGTTACTACTCCACATGCTGTAAAAGGAGTCAGCTGCAATAAGTCACCATATTAACATCATTCCTTCTCATTCTGTGTAGACCTCTAGAATACACCTCACCACCTGTTTTATGCCTTTGATTTCACATCTTATAGCATGAGCTCAATAAGACAAAATGTTGAACTTGTCTTTGTCATAGTGACTTCACTGATTTCTTGTAGGACTCATGTCAATATTCTCATTTCCTTATATGACTATAACAAAGGCAAACAAAGCTTACAACATCCCTAGAGCTACCACTCTTCTCTTCATCCCATTTCATTTCTCCTTTCTTCTCTTCTCCCTCTCCCATTCTTTCATGCTCCTCAAGAAACTGTCTTTTGGAGGTCTTAAAATAAATTCTTCTCAGGTATTGGGTTAAGAGTTAACATGTATTATACCACAGTGTAGCAGCCCAGATCATTAGCCTGTTTCCTTTAATTCAGTATGACCACTTAAACCTATTGTCATTCCAGGATAAGTTCCCTGCCATTAGGACACTATTTGGTATGTTCAAAAAGGCTCTTTCTCCCTAACTTCATCCATTCACTTGGATATACTCAATTATTTCCAACAATACTATTGGGCACTCATGCAAATAAAATTTCCAATCCCTTCCCCAAACATGTCCCAATAATTCTAACAGTGTAATATTAAGTAAGCACTTTCCCTCCAAGGGCTTTGTTCTGTACACCAAATGAATCAAATCACCAAATGAAGCATCTCTCACAATGAATTTAAGAACCACTGTAATACTATGTGTCTGTGGAATTGATAATTTGGTTGTACATCATGTCTTAGTCAAGAAGACCCATAGTGTAAGAAATTGCATATTTTTCCATTAAAAAAAAATCTTCATGATGTTGCATATTTTTCCATTAAAAAAAAACAAAAGCTTCATGATGTCACTCTCAACCCAACTACAGTAGTCCTTATTATAATATCCCTCATCTGAAAACATGTTCTTCCCTAAATTGTATTGCTTGATGTTTTTGGCTCACTAATTTGCTCATCAAATGTTATTAAGCACTTCCCACAAGGAAGGTATTGTGTAAAGTCTTGATTCAAATCCTGGCCTGATATTTAACTACCTTATTCTTAGGTTGTTCAAAGGATTAACAGAGATAACAGGGTCACAAGTTAAATGTATAAAAAAATGACTTCTGGATGGCAGCATGAAGACTTCTAGGACCCTCTCACCAGTGAAACAATCATAACTAGTGGAAAAGATTTTTTAAAAAATGAACAAAAATTCTGGAAATAGTTTTAAGGGAATACAACAAACAAGGAAATATTTACTCAAGAAAATCTATCCAAATCTTGGGGCACCTGGGTGGCTCAGTTGAATGGGCATCCAACTCTCAATTTCAGCTCAGGTCATAATCTTAGGGTCCTGGGTTCGAGTGCCATGCTTAGCACAGAGTCTGCTTGGGATTCTCTCTCTCCCTCTTCCTCTTCCCTTCCACATGCTCACGTTCTCTCACTTTCTCTCTCTCTCTAAAATAAATAAATCTTTAAAAAAAAGAGAGAAGAAAATCTACAAAATCTTACAATGGGAAGAGTCTGTGGCATATTAATCATATGCATCCCCCATTCCATTTCAGCATGATGGAAGCTCTACTCTGGGCAGATGCAACCAAGAACATAGGCTCCCTTTCTCTCAGTTCCCAATTTAGGGGTACAATATTTCTTCAAGAGGGGTAGACTGCAAGTATTTCCCACAGATCTCTACACACTCACCTGGTCTGTATTGCAGGAGTTCTATTTCAAATGAAAACGCCTGTGAGATCTGGGATTCTCTTCCTCTAATTAGCCGACACTCACAGGGTGGAAGCTCTACCATAGATGTATAGGCCTTTAACTGAGGGCCTAGACCACCCTCACTTCAGCTAATTCGTAGGTCAGAAATTCCATACCAGGAGAGATAAGCTGAGAAGACCGGTGGCTGCTGCCCCAGCTCAGCACTCTGCTTGAAAAACAGGTGTCATTCCAAAAGAAGCAGGCCACTGTCTATATACTCAGCTCTGGTGCATAAGAGAGGTCTTTCTCAGAGGGATAAATAGATATAAAACAAATCTCTGAAGATTTTTTAGGGTAACTGATTTTATTTGGAAGAGAGTAGGGAAAGTAGCTATATTATTTAAAATGCTCAATATTCAACAAAATAGACAATATACATTAAAAAACAAACAAACAAACAAACAGAAAACAGGGAACTGTGCCCCACACACAGGGGGGGAAAAAGCAAGCAACAGAAATTACCTTTGAAAGGTTCCACATGTCAGACATAGCAGACAAAGACTTCAAACAGCTATTAGAGATCTGTTCAAATTTAAAAAACAACATCTTTGCTTAAAAAAGCAAAGGAAGATATGATGACAATGTCTTATCAGATATAAAATGTCAATAAAGATATAGAAATCATTATTTTTTTAAAAAAGGAACCAAATAGGAATTCTGGAGCTGAAAAGTAGAAAAACAGAGGAAAATTCACTAGAGGAGCTCAACAATAGATTTGAGCTGGAAAAATAAAAAAACAGTGAACGTGAATATAGATCAATAGAAATTTTGCAATCTGAAGAATGGAGAGGTAAAAAAGAATGAAGAAAAATAAATAACCTCAGAACTGTGGGACACCATTAAATATACCAATATATGCACAAATAGGAGAGGATGGAAAAGACAGAAGAGGTAAAAAGAGAAGCAGCAGAAAATAATCAAAGAAATAATGATTAACATTCCAAATTTGATGAAAAATATTCATTTATACATTCAAGAATTTCAGTGAACTTCAAGTTAGAGAAAAACAAAGAGGTCTACATCCAATGCATCACAGTAAAACTGGTGAAAGACTCGTAGTAAGAAAACCATAACCCAATCATTTAAAAAATTAATACTAAACTTTGCGCTCTTTCAAAACAACAACAAGAAACCAGGAGAGCAAGAAACACTTCCCAATTCTATGAGCTTATTATTACCCTCATACCATAAACTTGACAAAGATCTCAGTACTATGACCTGAATTGCATCCTCCCCAAATTTCCTAACCCCTAGTGTTATATATTTGGAGATAGGGCCTAAAGATGTAATTAATGTTAAATGAAATAAGGGTGGAGCCCCAAATAAATAGAATTTGTAGCCTTAAAAGAGGAAGATCTGTCTCTCTCTCTCTCCTACCTCCTTTCTGGTACCTGTGTCTGCCACATGCTCTGAAGAAAGGTCATGTGAAGACAAAGTGGCCATCCACAAACTAAGAACAAAGATTTCACCAGGAATCAAATCAGCCAACACTGTTATCTTGGAATTCCCAGCCTACGGAACTCCAAGAAATAAATTTCTATTGTTTAAGCCACAGAGTCTGTGGTATTTTACTGTGAGAGCCCAATTAGGCTAATATAAATCACAAAACAATAACAACACCTATAGATCAATATCAATGCAAAAATCCTTAAGATATTTCTATCAAACCAAACCTAACACATTATAAATATTTTTCTCTATACCAAGTAGGATTATCTCAGGAATGTAAGGTTAGTTCAATATCCAAAACTCTATTAATAAGCCATATCAGTATAATAAAGTACAAAAGCTACATGATCATCTTGATACCAAAAAAAAGTTTGACAAAATCTAGTATCTTTTCATAATTAAAAAAAAGAGAAAAACCCCATATACAACCAAGTAGGAACAGGCAAAATCTTCCTCAACTTTATCAAAAGCATTTTCACAAAATAAGGATAATAATAATAATAATAATAACAATTAAAACCATCTAACAACTGCTCTGGGCTCTGTGTTATATAGGATGTGATCACATATACCACTCAGAGCAATTGCTCCTTTTGCCTACAAAGTCCACACTAAAAGTATGCCAACACCTTCCATCATTATACCCAAATATCTTCCTATCTCTCTGTCAGTACAACAGTCATATGCCTCTGTGCCAGATGACATGGAGTGATTAACAATCGTCTGGAAGACTTGCCCTTCCCTACTTTGTCACTTGCCTAATGTAACTTTGGTTTTGTTTTCCTTCAATCTTGAATTGTCCTACCTACCCATCTATATCTGTTCATAACCTATTTGTCCCTCAAGAGTATGCTCAGATGCCACCTCTTCTAAGATGCCTCCCTCTCCAATCCTACCCCATAAAAACGTCTGTTCTTTTTCTGCCTTTCAGTAGTGCTTTGCACTTCAATTATAAATCTTATAATGTTCTACTTTGTAGTCCTTCCAGACACAACTTCTTGAAGTCAGGACCTCATCTTCTGAAAGTTAGATCCAAAAAGAGACAGCTGAATAACATGCCTTGCATATAATAGGTGCTCCAAAAGTCCAGACATGAATTTAAAAGCTGATCATGAACACATTTTTGGTAGCATGCCTATGTGAGGCAAGTTCTGGTTTATATTCTAGGGGCTAACAGAATGTGCTGTGTGAAATGGTTCTAGAATAATCCTGAAGCACCACCATTTCATCTCAGAAAATGCCCAAAATAGTGCCTTACCCTTCAGAAATCTCATGTTGACTGCCATAAAAATATATGAAATAACATGCAGTGAAGATAGTGCGCCTTCTGCTGAATTTAAATTTGTGATTTAAGTTAAAGGAAGACATGCTTGGAATGAAGCATTTGTGAATTCTAAATAAATCAGTAAAAAGGGGACAGACAGAAGATTTTCATATTCTCAAATATTTCCAGGAAAAGTGATAAACAGGCGAAGAGAAGACTGAAGAAGACTTCTTCATATCCCTCAATCCATCTATAGACCAATAAAGGGCTGCAGAGTATTGTGGCAACTATTAATTGAAATTTGTAGCAGAGCCACTTACCAGTAGTCAAGAGGCTGACAAAACTGTGTGGGTATGTGCTTGGGATGAAATGTGTCAGGATGGAGGGGAGGAGAATGACACACTTCAATTAAAAAATAATTATTCAATTCAAAATACAATATAAATAATACTTAGAATCCACGTTAATCTGACAATTAGTTGACTACCCAATTCCATAGTCAAAATAGTTGATTTGATTAATGTTTTAAGTATTTTCTTCTATCAAATTTCCTTTTTTTCCCTTCTTTCAAAGAAACAAGCATATTCTAAGGAGAAACATCTCTCATCTTTGATGTGACAAATGAAAAGAAAAGAAAGCTGAAAATAGGGATCCCAAAGACTCATATACTGGGGAATTCAGCCTTGCATATAATTTGCCAATATTACTATCCTGCCTTTTATATAATATCCCTTCCCCCATGATGCTCAAAGCCCTTAACAGCTTCATTAAAGTATCTGTGTCCAGTTATATTAACAAACTCAGAGGTATATTGTAGAGCCAAGTTTTAAATCAGTGAAATAGAGTAAAGAAGCAAAAGCAAAAATGAATTTTTGGGACTTCATCAAGATAAAAAGCTTCTGCACAGCAAAGGAAACAGTCAACAAAACAAAGAGGCAACCCATAGAATGGGAGAAAATATTTGCAAATGACACTACAGATAAAGGGCTGATATCCAAGATCTATAAAGAACTTCTTAAACTCAACACCCAAAAAACAAATAACCACATCAAAAACTGGGCAGAAGACATGAACAGACACTTCTCCAAAGAAGATACACAAATGACTAGCAGACACATGAAAAACTATTCATCATCATTAGCCATCAGGGAAATTCAAATCAAAACCACACTGAGATACCACCTTACACCAGTTAGAATGGCCAAAATTAACAGGACAGGAAACAAGTGTTGGAGAGGATGTGGAGAAAGAGGAACCCTCTTATACTATTGTTGGGAATGCAAGTTGGTGTAGCCACTTTGGAAAAAAGTGTGGCGATTCCTCAAAAAATTAAAAATAGAGCTACCCTATGACCCTGCAATTGCACTACTAGATATTTACCCCAAAGATACAGATGTAGTGAAAAGAAGGGCCATATGTACCCCAGTGTTCATAGCAGCAATTGCCACAGTCACTGAACTATGGAAAGAGTCAAGATCCCCTTCAACAGATGAATGGATAAAGAAGATATGGCCCATATGTCAACGGAATATTACACAGCCATCAGAAAGGATGAATAGCCAACTTTTGTATCAACATGGATGGGACTGGAGGAGATTATGCTGAGTGAAATAAGTCAAGCAGAGAAAGTCAATTATCATATGGTTTCATTTACTTGTGGAGCATAAGGAATTACATGGAGGACATTAGGAAAAGAAAAGAAGTGAATTGGGGAAAATCAGAGGGGAAGATGAACCACAGGAGACTGAAGATTCTGAGAAACAAACCGAGGGTTTTGGAGGGAGAGGGTGGAGGAATGGGTGAGTCTGGTAGTGGGTATTATGGAGGGCACATACCATGGAGCTCTGGGTGTGGTGCATAAATGATGAATTTTAGAACACTGAAAAAATAAAATTAAATTAAAAAAAAAGAAATAGAGTAAAATGGAATTCTCATCTTAATTCCAGATACGACTAGTATACCACATGCAGACAACGTAAGGGTAGTAGTTAAAAGGATGAACTCTAGAATCAGAATTTGAAGGTTTAAATTTAATAGCTGTGTGACCTTCTGCAACTCACTTAAACTCTCTCTGCCTCTGTTTCCTCATCTGTAAATAGGAAATAATACCTACTTCAGTTTCAACAGTGGTTAAATATTTGAAGTATTTGAGAAAGCTTAAAGCAGTGTCTGGCATATACTAGCCATTATATAAAGGTCTACTAAATAAATATACATGGTAGTGAAACACCAAAAAAAAAAAAAAATTAAAGAGCACATAAGTTCATACTAGCATCAAGAAGAGAGTTCCCCCAAAAGGCAAACAACTAGGGTGAACACTATTCTGATTTGTCCAAGACTGAGTAGTTCCTGAGAAGTGGGAAATTTGGTGCTAAAACCCAGAGTCCAGGACGTTCAGTACAAACCTAGATTGTTGTTCACCCAAACGGGACTCAAGAGGGTAATAAACTCCATTTTTTAAAAAATTTCTATCATGTACTAATTAGTACCTAATATGTATTATATCATTTAGTCATTCCAATAGCCCTGCAAGTAAGGTAATTTTATTTTCACTGTTTGGAAAAGAAAACTCAGATATAGACCAATAAAGTAATTTGCCCAAGGACATACAGCCTTAAGTGGTATGATGAGAGATAGACCCCAAATCTGCCTGAATTCAAAGCCTGTGGTTTCAAATGTTTTGTTTGGCTTTGTAGAGTAATTATAAGATAGCCTCTTTGGGCGCCTGGGTAGCTCAGTGGGTTAAAGCCTCTGCCTTTGGCTTGGGTCATGATCTCAGGGTCCCAGGATCGAGCCTCGCATCAGGCTCTCTGCTCAGCAGGGAGCCTGCTTCCTCTTCTCTCTCACTGCCTGCCTCTCTGCCTACTTGTGATCTCTGTCTGTAGAAGAAATAAATAAAATCTTCAAAAAAAAAATAATAATAAGATAACCTCTTTTAGAAAGGGGTTGTTTCATGCCCCAGCCATCTCAGAACCATTTCAAGACAGACCTTGAATAGTGACTTAGTCAAGATCTACTCTTAAAGTTCAAAGGCTATTGGTCTGGTCACGTTATCCCTGACTTTCCAGGCAGTTTGGTGCCTTCCCAGGGAGCTTTGATAAAACCACCTGTCCTTTTCTTCTCCTAATGTCCTCCATGTTATTCCTTATGTTCCACAAGTAAGTGAAACCATATGATAATTGAATTTCTCTGCTTGACTTATTTCACTCAGCATAATCTCCTCCAGTCCTGTCCCTGTTGATACAAAAGTTGGGTATGGAGAGGGAGATGAACCATGAGAGACTGAAGACTCTGAGAAACAAATGAGGGGTTTTAGAAGGAAGGGGAGTTGGGGTTGGGTGAGCCCGGTGGTGGGTATTAAAGAGGGCATGTATAGCATGGAGCACTGGGTGTTGTACATAAACAATGAACCTTGGAACACTGCATCAAAAACTAATGATGTATTTTATGGTGATTAACATAACACAATTAAAAAAAAGGTATTTCAGTTCTGCAAAACAAAAACAAAAACAAAAACAAAAACCACTTGTCAATGCCACAGCTATACATATAGAAAGTAAAGTGTCAAGCTCTTGCCATTTTGTTGGAACTTAATAAAAATATCAAAGGAAGTTCTATTGCTTACCACTCTCTTTACTCTTTATTAATAATTCTCTTTGAAACATGCAGCCCTGTTTTTAGCATGAAATTTTGAAATTCATCCATCCTTCCTTTTTCCTCCATCCTTGCTATTATTTTGCTAGTACAGTTAGAATAAAATAAACACAGCCAGACCCATTTTAATTTATTTTCTTTGAAACACCATTTACTTTTGTTTTAAGACTCTCCAATTTCATAACATATTATCAATGTCATCGTTATATACCTGGGAGAGGGTCTTACCCAACAACATCCTCAGAATAGGCAAGTGTAGCTCTGTTTCCATTTAGAGAAGCTACTGAAGCCACCCTAACCATTCCTAACTTCTAGACCACAGATGTAAGTGTGTGGATGGTGTGAATGCCAGAGTTTGAACAAAGAGTAAAACAAATAACCCACACACTCTCTCTATTTGTGGAACCTGTTCTTAATTGATTTGAAATATTCAAGAACACAGTATACTGTATTCATCTCTCCATGCAAAAGAGGATAAAAAAATGATCAAGAGTAGTTTTGGTTATGGATATCTCTAATAATAACTTCAATGTTAATTAAAAACTCACTTGCTACTGTCATAAATCTACTTCTTAAAGTGCAGGTTTTATTTTTTTTCTACTGAATAGCTGAAAAGTATTTCCACATCCTTCCTTGCTGGTAAGTGTATGGGTTATGTTTTACCGTAACTGTTCACTCCCCCTTTTCTAGAAATAGCTACAGACCATACTCTAAGTCATGTTTCCACTGCTTGCCCATCCCCAATCATAGATGACCAAATTCAAAATATAAAACAGAAAGCAGCATATTCACTGGCCAAGCAGATTCTCTCAGAATTTTCAAATAAGAAACATACAGAAGGTGCAGTGTTGGTAGTTCCATCTTTGATAATAAGGCCTTCTGCACCCCCAAGTCCCTATCGCTATCTTCAAAATAAGGTTTATGAATCTTGCTTATGTGAAAATCATGTTTGTGAGAATATAAAGGGATGTCACCTCTATGTAAGCTTTTTAAAATTTTTTATTTTATTTTTTCAGTGTTCCAAGATGTCACCTCTAAACCAAGATAATTGTGTAAAGGAATAGACTTTTTGTTGTTCTTTGGGTTTTTCCATTTTATATAAAGGAGTAATTTTCTTGGGTGGTCCAACCAAATTCAGGTATTTATCATTTGCAGCTCCTGAAGAAATTTTCTTGACTTATGTAGTGACAGCATAAGGTTTAGATGAGAATACCCAAATGTGCAAAATGGAATCAACTACTCTACATAGGTAATGCATAATTACACATACATTTATAATATGTTATATAATAATGTACATATAACACATAAATGTATGCTTTATACATAATACATATATATGACATGTATTTGTGTATGTGTGTCTATATAGGTGTGTATATATATACATATTTACATACATACACACACACAGAGCATTCTCACATTATAGATAGTAACTATGATGATGGTAGTGAGAGTGCTAAGTGTCACTAAGGTGTTGGTGAAATCCTTAGTTCTATGTTCTTCTGTTCCCACTGTCATGACACACATAATAAGTAGTAATATTGGTGTAGCACACTGAGGTAATCTGCTCATTTTCTCAGTCTCCAGGTTTGTCTACCTTGAAATGATCACTTTCTCTTATGAGGGCATTCATGATAATTTCAGAGAATTTTCAGTCTCTTTGCACTAGCTTAGCATATACAGTTTAAACATAGTTTCCTACCTGGGAATAAATCTAACCAAAGAGGTAAGGATCTATACTCAAGGAACTACAGAACACTCAGGAAAGAAATTGAAGACACAAAGAGATGGAAAAACCTTCCATGCTCATGGATCGGAAGAATAAAATGTCTATACCACCTAGAGCAATCTATACTTTCAGTGCCATCCCAATCAAAATTCCACAGGCATTTTTCAAAGAGCTGGAACAAACAATTGTAAAATTTGTATGGAACCAGATGAGATCCAGAATTGCTAAGGAAGTGTTGAAAAAGAAAAACAAAACTGGGAGCATCACATTGCCTGATTTCAAGCTTTACTACAAAGCTGTGATCACCAAGACAGCATGATACTGGCATAAAAACAGATACATAGACCAGTGGAACAGAGTAGACAACCCAGATATGGATCCTCAACTCTATGGTCAAATAATCTTCGACGAGGCAGGAAAAAATATACAGTGGAAAAAAGACAGTCTCTTCAATAAATAGTGCTGGGAAAATTGAACAGCTATGTGTAGAAGAATGAAACTCAACCCATTCTCTTACACCATACACAAAGATAAACTCAAAATGGATAAAAGACCTCAACATGAGGCAGGAATCTATCAAAATCCTAGAGGAGAACATAGGCAGTAACCTCTTCAGCAACAGCCACAGCAACTTCTTTCAAGATATGTGCCCAAAGGCAAAGGAAACAAAAGTGAAAATGAACTTTGGGGACTTCATCAAAATAAGAAGTTTCTGCACAGCAAAGGAAATAGTCAATAAAGCAAAGAGGTAACCCACGGAATGGGAGAAGATATTCACAAATGACCGTATAGACAAAGGGCTGATATCCAAGATCTATAAAGAACTCCTCAAACTCAACACACACAAAACAGATGATTACATCAAAAAATGGGCAGAAGACATGAATAGACACTTCTCCAAAGAAGACATACAAATGACTAACAGGCACATGAAAAACTGTTCATCATCATTAGCCATCAGGAAGATTCAAATCTAAACCACATTGAGATACCACCTTACACCAGTTAGAATGGCCAAAATTAGCAAGACAGGAAACACCATGTGTTGGAGAAGATGTGGAGAAAGGGGAACCCTCTTACAGTGTTGGTGGGAATGCAAATTGGTGCAGCCACTTTGGAGAACAGCATGGAGATTCCTTAAGAAATTAAAAATAGAACTTCCCTATGACCCTGCAATTGCACTACTGGGTATTTACCCCAAAGATACAGATGTAGTGAAAAGAAGGGCTATCTGTACCCCAACGTTTATAGCAGCAATGGCCACGGTCGCCAAACTGTGGAAGGAACCAAGATGCCCTTCAACGGACGAATGGATAAGAGAGATGTGGTCCATATACACTATGGAGTATTATGCCTCCATCAGAAAGGATGAATACCCAACTTTTGTATCAATATGGATAGGACTGGAGGAGATTAAGCTGAATGAAATAAGCCAAGCAGAGAAAGTCAATTACCATATGATTTCACTTACTTGTGGAGCATAAGGAATAACACGGAAGACATTGGGAGATGGAGAGAAGTGAGTTGGGGGAAATCGGAGGGGGAGACAAACAATGAGAGACAGTAAACTGAGAAACAAACAGAGTTTTAGAGGGGAGGGACATTGGGGGGTGGGGGAGCCTGGTGGTGTGTACTAAGGAGGGCACGTATTGCATGGCTTACTGGGTGTGGTGCATAAACAGTGAATTTTGGAACACTGAAAAAAATAAAATTTTAATAAATAAAATTTTAAGTAAATAAATAAACACCATTTCCATCAACTATAGACCACCATCTTTATTTTTTTAAAAACTTTTAATTTTATTTTATTTATTTTTAAAGATTTTATTTATTTATTTGACACAGAGAGAGAGAGATCACAAGTAGGTAGAGAAGCAGGCAAAGAGAGACGGAGAAGCAGGCTCCTCGCCAAGCAGAGAGCCCAATGCGGGGCTCAATTCCAGGACCCTGAAATCATGACCCAAGCCAAAGGCAGAGGCCCAACGCACTGAGTCACCCAGGTGCCCCTAGACCACTGTTTTTAACTCGTTACAAATTCCTCCACATCTTCTCGAGGAAAACTAGTACTTTAGCCACTCTCCCGTTTTTCCATTTTGCTGCAGATAGACATGCTGCTTTGAACCTGGTCCTCAAACACAGCAGTTCATTCATACCATAGGCCTTTGTCCTAGCTATGCCCTTGGTAGCAATGTGCTCTCCTTTCTCTTTGCGTGACTGGCTCCTTGTCATTCAGAGCTTGCCTTAAATCTGATTGGTATTCCTTAACCACTAAATCTAAAGCAGCAATCTGGACACCCTGTCATGTCAGCCCAATTTACTACCAGCTGCTATTGTGTTTATTGCATTTGTCTATTGCTTTTATCTCCTTCCACTCGATGTAAGCACCGTTAGAACAAGTTTGCCCCTCTTGTTTTCAGGTGTTCCCTAGAACCTAGAACAGTGCTGGCATTTAGTTAGCAAATACTTCCTGAATAAATAAATGTTAAGTAAACTGTTCTCCTATAATTGTCTCCTACCTGGGAATTATTTTTCTCTAAAATCAGCTTTTAATAACAAGGGCACAAATTTCCAGGGACATTCATCTGAAAATGACTGTCTCACTGACTAGAACTTATTGACCATTTCTGGGGCACTTGGGTGGCTCAGTTGTTAAGCTTCTGCCTTTGGCTCAGGTCACAGTCCCAAGGTCCTGGGATGGAGCCCCACGTGTCAGGCTCCCTGCTCAGCTGCAAACTTGCTTCTCCTTCTCCCACTCCCCCTGCTTGTATTCCCTCTCTCGCTGTCTCTCTATCAAATTAAAAAATAAATAAATAAATAATAAAAAGAACTTATTGACCATTTCTTAGTCATGTTAATAAATATCCTGAAGTAATCAACAAGTCACCTGGGGTTTGTACTTTACCTCACGTTAACTTTTCATGTGAGGGTTATAAAAGCCTTTTTTATATCACAAAGTCATATGTAAAAATTAGTTTTTTATCTATAGTCAAAGAAGGACACTGCCTATGCATGTTTTCAAAGTACCCTTAGGTCTCCTCACACAAATATATTTTAACAAATACCTGTAATCTCCAGATTACTCATGACCTCAGGTTGTGCTATAAAAGCCTGCTAAAATTAAAATGTATAATAAAGTCCTGCTCAAATCTAAAGGCAATTCTTAAGGTGAAAAATCACACTCAGATAAAATGAAGGTCCCTTAAATTACCCATGAAGTATAGCATGCATATACACCATTTCTCAGTGAATCAAACATAGTATTGTTTTTCCTTTCCCAATATTATTGGAATAGAAAACTGTTTCTTTAACTAATCATCAAACGAAGTAGTTAGCCATACTATAGGAAATCTATATATATCTAAATTTTAGAATCAAATTCAGCCCAGCAAAACATCCATGCAATGAAAATAGAACTTGAGACTGACCAAGGAGAAATACATATATACATACATATATAAGATACTGATATGTCTGCCATTTTGGTCATTCTGATCACCTATAGATGGAGTAGATTGGATGTTATAGATTGATTTATGTCTCCCAAAATTCATATGTTGAAGCTCTAACTCATTGTGACTGTTTTTGGAGATAGGGCTTTAGGAAAACTAAGGTTAGGAAATTAAGGTTAAATGAGATCATAAGGGTAGAGCCCTAATCCAATAGGAATGGTAGCTTTATAATAAGATGGAGAGAGAAATCTCTCTCTCCCCACCATGTGAAGAGACAGCAAGTTTGTGGCTATTGGCAAACTAGGAAGAAAGTTCTCACCAGAAACCTACCATGATGGCAGCCTGATTTCTGACTTCCAACCCCCAGAACTGTGAGTTCTGTCTGTTAGTTGAGCCTCCCAATCTATGGGAACTGACTGGTAGAATGTGGAACACATTATAATTCATTCTCTCCCTCCCTCTCATCTTCAATCCTCAAACCCTATGCTTGTGCTTGATTTAAGTTAAATGTGCAAATGATGCAACTCTTTTGTAGCATACTGAATCATAACTAGTTAATACTACCCTGAATGGAGAAACTGACCATATTATTAACCAGATATCAAGCAAAGCCTGGAAGGAAGAAATACACAGGAATAAATTAGAACAAAGATAAAAGAGTCAAGTCTCTCTGGAGGGAATACTGAAGTTTATGCTGAGGGGTGGGTTAGGAATTGGGCATCTAAAGAACAGCAGAAAGGTTGGGCACTAAGTTCTAGAAGTTTGGGAAAGAGATTAATAAAGTACATAAAATAAAGATATGTTGGTAGCAAAAGACATCTTTCTCAGTTTTGCCTAAAGCTATTTCTGTTCATAAATATAATAACTGTGAGAATTGCTTAGTGTGTTATTAATCTTAGCAGACAGATAAACAACCCCACTTATTAGTTCTTCATATGCCCTTATCTATTCATCCTCTCAGAGGATGAAAGGAGAAAATTCACTTCCAGAAATGACTAAAGAAAAGATTACCTATTCTTATTCATGCCTATATAAAATTTTAAGTACACTTACAACACAAAGCTAAAGGAATCATCCAAAGCAAAATGGTTTTGTGATCTTCAGGATGGGAAAAGGAGCCACTACATTTAAGCTTTAACAAAATAGGGAATTTTAAGGTAGGGACATTGGATGCTGAGGATTTGAGATAACTTTTAAGTGACTTTAATGGATTCTTTTTTTTTTTTTTTAAATTCTGTCCTTTACGGTCTTTTTGAATTTTCAATTTCTTCCATCTTAACTGTCAAAATAGAAAGGATGTTCTGCCCATTACAGTAATTAGTTGAAATGAGGCGAGAGCTGGGAAAGGAATTCAGAAGCCACAGAACATCAGTATTAATGCTGTTTGTATTTCAAATATGAACAATAGGCAGCGATACGCATTCCAAATGACTGAAACACCCAGACATTCGGTCAATAGCATTCTCTGACATCTATTGTGTGAAAAGCACCATGCTTGGCTGCTGTCTGAGAAAAAGAAAAGAAATACAAGACATCCCTTATCTTCCAGCTTACCAGGCTGCAGGTCTCAAAAGACCAAGACTCTTGGAAGATTGAGACCATCCCCACAAGAGTCCATTTTGTCAGACTTGATAACAACCGTTAAGGACAGAAATTGTTATCTCCATTATAGATAAATGTAAAGGTTTTCTCTTAAATTAAAGAGAATAATTAACTTCAGAAGACTTTAATTCTCATTTTTGTTAGGAAAGTATCAATTTTTTCTATTACTTGATATAGCTCAAGAAAAAACTACAGCCCATTACTAATAATTCCTTAGTGATTTCCAGGGAAGATGGTTGAGTAGGAGGATTCTAAACCTCACTCATCTCATGGATGCACCTAGATAACACCCCAATAACACAGAAAATAATCTAAAGACTGACAGAACAGAGTCTCCACAGCTAAATGTAGAGAAGAGGCTGCATCAAAAAGGGTAGGAAGGGTATAGATGTGATAGGGAGCTAAATGGACCTGCAGGACTATTCACAAGAGGGAGGGATGCCTGGGGAGGATCAGATCCCATGCCAGGAACCCAGGCACTAGGGACCTACATGGGGAGGATGAATCCCCATAAATTTAGCTTGGAAAACCAGACAGGCCTAACAATCAGTGGGGCTTAACCCCAAGAACTTTAAAAATCAGCAGGATCAGCTTGGGAGGAAAAAGGAGGGTAAAGTCTCCATCCTTAAAGAGAGAGCATAACAAACAGCTCCACTTAGATATGGCCCAGAAGCAGCAGTTTGAAAAATGCTTGGGGTACACAGAAAAGAGATTTACCTACTAATCTCACAGTATGTGCCAGAGGTGCAGGGATCTTTGGGAGACTCCTCCAAGAACCAAAGACCTGATGGGTGCCATTTTCTTCCTCTGCCTGCCAGCCTAGATACATGGGCAGTGTAAATACCCTCTACCTAGCTTTTTAAGAGGCCCACCCCATCCCCATAGTCTCCTGCAGAAACACCCTCTCCATCCCATCCTAAGCAGTTTTCCCAAGTGGCTGTAGGCCTCCTTCTGCAGCAGACATCCTCCAACCTTGCTGGCATCATGGTACCTTTCCCCCACATTCTCATGCAGAAATACCCCCTCCAATATGCCCTTGGCCACAACCCATCCAGAGCAGTACCACAAGCTTACCAGTGTGAAAGCAGCCCTCAAAGGTGCCTCACCTTCCAAAGTGACTTCTTCCTGGGAAGAGCAGATGATAACCACATATACTATGACAACTATGACCCTAGCATGGGCTAGGGGCAAACATCAGGTCTGACTGCAGGACCTGCCAACCAATGAAAGCTTATCAGGGGACAAAACAGGAAATGTTCCCTGCAGTTTGGTGCTACTACATTAGTGGCAAACAACTAATATAACTCAAGTCCAAGGTGGCCCCAAATTGGCCTGCTTACAACAACAAAGGGACCAAACTCTGCCCACAACAGGCAAAGAGAGCCATCGCAGATGACTAAATTGAAGGCCAAAGTGGCTCAACCACAGCAGTAGGGCACATACAACACACATAGGAGATAGTGCTGAAGGGCCAGGTTCTAGTGAACAGGGGATATTGCACTATAGAGCATTACAGGACCTCTTCTTCTTCTTCTTTTTTTTTTAAGATTTATTTATTTATTTGTTTGTGAGAGAGAGAAAGGGAGAGTATGAGTGGGAAGGGCAGAGGAGATGGAGAGAGAAGCTCAAGCAGACTTTGTGCTGAGCACAGAGCCAGGTGCAGGGTTCCACCACATGACCCTGAGATCACAATCTGTGCCAAAACAGTCAGATGCTTAACTGATTGTGCCACCCAGGTGCCCCTATAGTACCTTTTCTTAAGATCACTAAAGAACAAAACATGTAATTGACTTTCCTAACACATAGAAGCAGACATAGAGAGACAAAATGAGACAGAGGAATCGCTCTCAAATGAAAGAACAGAAAAAATTCACAGCAAGTGACCTAAATGAAACAGAGATAAGTAATTTACTTGATAGAGAATGTAAAAAAATAGTCAAAGATACTCACAGGACTGGACAAGAGTAAAGGACCTCAGTAAGACTCTCAATAAAGAGATAGAAAACATAAAAAAAAGAAAAAAAAAACAGCAAATCAGAGATGAAGAATTAAAAAACTATAATTAAAATACACTAGATGGATAAATAGTATACTGGAAGAAACTGAAGAATAGATCAGTGACCTGAAGGCCAGAGTAATGGGAAGCAACCAAGCTGAACAGGAGAGAGAAAAAATAATAAAGGAAAATAGACTAAGGGAACTCGGTGATACCAGCAAGTAAAACAACATTTGTGTCATAGGGATCCCAGGAGAAGAAAAGAGAAAAGGGAGAAGAAAATGTATTGGGGGGCGCCTGGATAGCTCAGTCATTAAGCATCTGCCTTCGGCTCAGGTCATAATCCTGGGGTCCTGGGATCGAGCCCCACATTGGGCTCCCTGCTGGGTGGGAAGCCTGCTTCTGTAACAAGAGAAAAAGAAGGACACTTTTTGATCATAAAAGGAACAATCCAACAAGAAGATATAACAACTGTAAATATTCAGGCACCTAACACAGGAGCACCCAAATACATAAAGCAATTAATAACAAACATAAAGGAACTAATCAATAATAATACAATAATAGTAGGGGACTTTCACACCACACTTACATCAATGGACAAGTCATCCAAACTAAAATCAATGAGTTAACAATAGCTTTGAAGGACACACTGGACAAGACAGAGCCAACAGACATGCTGAAAACATTTTATCCTAAAGCACCAGAATACGCATTCTTTTCAAGTGCACATGGAATATTCTCAAGAATAGATCCCTATTAGGCCACAAAACAAGTCTCAACAAATTCAGAAAGACTGAAGTCATGGGGGTTAAGGAACATGCTACTAAACAATGTATGAGTCAACCAAGAAATCAAAGAAATCAAAAATTACATAAAAACAAATGGAAGTGAAAACACAACAGTCCAAAATCTTTGGGATGCAGCAAAAGCAGTTCTAAGAAGGACGTTTATGGCAATACAGGCTTACCTCAAGAAGCAAGAAAAATCTCAAATAAACAACCTAACCTTAAACCTAACCTTTTACACCTAACCTTATACCTTAGCACCTAAAGGAGCTAGAAAAAGAACAAACAAAATCCAAAACCAGCAGAAGAAATAATAAAAATGAGAGCAGAAATAAACAAAACAGAAATAACAACAAAAGAACAGATCAATAAAACCCAGAGGTGGTTCTTTGAGTAGATCAACAAAATTGATAAATCTTTAGCCAGACTTATTAAAGAGAGAGGACTCAAGTAAAATCAGAAATGAAAGAAGAGAAATCACAACCAACACCACAGAAATATGAAGGACCATAAAAGAATATTATGAAAAATTATGTCAACAAATTAGACAATCTAGAAAAAAGTGGATAAACTCCTAGAAATATATAACACCCCAAAACTGAAGCAGGAAAATAGAAAATTTAAACAGGCCAATTACCAGCAATGAAATTGAATCTGTAATCAAAACACTTTCAACAAACAGAAGTCTAGGACCAGATGGCTTCACAGGCAAATTATATCAAGGATTTAAAGAATTTGTACCTATTCTTCTCAAACTATTTGGAAAAATAGATGAAGGAACACTTCAAAATTCTTTCTATGAGATCCCCATTCCTAATAATAATAAGCCAGATAAAGAAAAGGGGGGAAAAAAAGAGAGAGAAGTACAGGCTAGTTATTTCTGATGAATATAGATGCAAAAATCCTCAATAAAATACTGGCAAACTGAATCCAACCATGCATCAAAAAAAAATCATTCACCGTAATCAAGTGAGATTTATTCCCAGTATGCAAGGGTGGTCCAATATTCACAAATCAATCAATAGGATATATCACATCAATAAGGATAAAAACCATATGATCATATCAACAGATGCAGCAAAAGCATTTGACAAAGTACAACATATGTTCATGACAAAAACTCTCAACAAAGTAGGTTTACAGAGAACATACTTCAAATGTAACAAAGGCAATATATGAAAAAACCACAGTGAACATCATACCCAATGATGAAAAACTAAGAGCTTTTCCCATAATATCAGAAACAAGGAAAGGATGTCCACTCTCACCACTTTTACTCAACATAATATTGGAAATCCTAGCTACAGCAATCAGACAAGAAATAAAAGGCACCCAAATTGGTAAGGAAGAAGTAAACTTTCACTATTTGCAGACAACATAATACTATATATAGAAAACCCTAAAGACTCCACCAAAAAAATTAAAGAACTGGTCAATGAATTCAGTAAAGTCATAGGATACAAAATCAACATACAGAAATCAGATGAATTTCTATTCACTAATAATGAAGCAGCAGAAAGAGAAATTAAGGGGGAAAAAGCCCATTTACAACCTCACCAAAAATGATAAAATACTACTTAGGAATAAACTCAACAATGGAGATAAAAGACCTATTAATTCTGACAGAAAACCTTGATGAAAGATATTGAAGATGACACAAACAAGTGGAAAAATATTCCATGCCCATGGGCTATAAGGACAAATATTGCTAAAATGTCTATACCCACTCGAAGCAATCTACAGATTTAGTACAATCCCTTTCAAAATCCCAACAGCACTTTGCACAGAACTATAATAATCTTAAATTTGAATGGAACCACAAAAGACCCCAAATAGTCAAAGCAATCTTGAAAAGAAGAGCAAAACTGAAGGGATCACAACCTCAGATTTCAAAATATATTATAAATCTGTAGGAATCAAAATTGTGTGGTACTGGCAGAAAAACAGACACATAGATCAAGAGAATGGATTAGAGAGCCACGAAATAATCCCACAATTATGTGGTCAATTATTATCCCACAAAGAAGGCAAGAATATGCAATGGGGAAAAGACAATCTCTTCAACAAATGGTGTTGGGAAAACAAGACAGCTACATGCCAAAGAATGAAACTGGACCACTTTCCCACACCATCCACAAAAATAAACTCAAAATGGATCAAAGACCTAAATGTGAGACCTGAAACCATAAAAATCCTAGAACAGAGCACAGGCAGTAATTTCTCTGACATCAGGCTTAGCTCAACATTTTTCTAGATATATCTTCCTAAGACAAGGGAAATAAAACATTAATGAACTATTGGGACCACATCAAACCAAAAATCTTCTGCACAGTGAAGGAGAAAATCAACTAAAAGACAATCTATGGAATTGGAAAAGATATATCCAATAAAGGGTTACTATCTAAAATATATAAAGACCTAATAGAACTGCATACACAAAAAATAATAATCCAATTAAAAAATGGGCAGATGAACAGACATTTCTCCAAATATACACATGACCAGCAGACATATGAGAAGATGCTCAACATCACTCATCAGGGAAATGCAAATCAAAACCACAGGAGACATCACTCCATACCTGTCAGAGTAGCTAAAATCAAGAAACAAATGTTGGAAAGGATGTGGAGAAAAAGTAACCCTTGTGCATTGTTTGTGGGAATGCAAACGGGTGCAGCCACTATGGAAAATAGTATGGAGGTTTTATGAAAATTTGAAAATAGAATTAACCTATGATTCAATAATTGAACAATTGGGTATTTATCCAAAGATATGAAAAGACTAACTTAAAAGAATATATGCATTCCCATGTTTATTGCAACATTATTTACAATAGCCAGATTGTGGAAGCAACCCAATAGATGAATGGATTGAGATGTGGCATATGTACAAAATTGAATATTACTCAACCATAAAAATGAATGAAATCTTGACATTAGCAACAACATGGATGGATCTAGAGGGTACAATAATAAATTAGAAGAGAAAGACAAATAACGATTTTGCTCATATGTAAAATTAAAGAAAGAAAACAAATGAACAAAAAAGAAAAGAGACAACCCAAAAAACAGACTCTTAACTATAGGGAACAAACAGATGGTTACCAGAGGGGAGGTGGTGGGGTGCGATGGGCGAAATAGGTGAAGAGGATTAAGAATACACATATCATGATGAACATGGAGTAATGTATAGAATTGTGGAATCACAGGGCGCTTGGGTGGCTCAGTGGGTTAAGCCTCTACTTTCGGCTCAGGTCATGATCTCAGGGTCCTGGGATTGAGCCCTGCATCAGGCTCTCCACTCAGCGGGGAAGCCTGTTTCCCCCTCTCTCTCTGCCTGCCTCTCTGCCTACTTGTGATCTCTCTCTCTCTGTGTCAAATAAATAAATAAAATCTTAAAAAAAAATTGTAGAATCACTATATAGTACACCTGAAACTAATATAACAATGTATATTAACTATACTAGAATAAAAAAATAAATAAATAAAATAAAGACTCCATCTGTCCCCAGTGGAAGTACAACAAAAAATCAAAAGGAAAAAAAGATTCTTAGTGTATTATAACTGGTAATTTCCACAGATCCAATCAACATGAGGTACTCTTTGTGTGACTCAGAGATTTCAAAGTGAGCTTTGAGGCTGGTACTAGAGGAGCTCTCCCAGTAACACAAACTAGATTTACTCCAATTGTTTGGTCATTCCAGAGGAAATAAAGTTTGTGAGGAGCATCTGGGTGATGCAGTCAGTGGAGGGTCCCACTGGGTTTCAGCTCGGGTTGTCAACTCAGAGTCTTGAGATCAAAGCCCAGATCGGGCTTCACACTCCACATAGAGTCTACTAGAGATTCTCTTTCCCACTCTTCTTCTGCACCTCCCTGCTTTATTGCTCTCTCACTCTCTCTAAAATAAATAAATCTTCTAAAAAAAAATAATAAAGTTTGTCACAAATTTCAGCACCAACTAAAAATGTGCTTGACTTGTTACAGAAATATTTTCAGGCTAACATGAAAATCGATATACTAATCAGAGCTGAGCTGTGAAGCAGACAACATATAACAAGTATGACTCATGGAGTAGAATTATAAACAACTTCATTTTTACCTCCCACGGTCTCTTCAAATTTATTCTTTTGGGCCAGTATTTCCATTGCTTCCAGATGAAAACTTGAGCAGTCCCCATTACTTCTTCTGGGTATTCTTAAGTAATAAAAAGTCCTAGAGTCTCTTTAAATTGCCAACAACAACAACACACTTACTTCCATAATAAGTCAAAAGTCCAACCTTGAAATAAAGCCAAACCTTCACCTTTCCCACGTCTAAAGGCTACAGGAAGGAAACACAGTTGGAAAAGGGCAAATGGTTTCTCTCTTTTTCCATTTTGTGCTTCTATTTCTCCACCCCCAGCATAAACTGGAAAAGCTGTAAGACATAATAAGGTCCAAAAAGGACCTCACTTGACTGATATTCTTGTGAGCTGGTTGGTGTTGGTCCTCTCCAGGCTTCTTAACTATTTGTAGGTGAGGCTTTTTTGTGGGTTCTTCTGAGATCACACACACACAAACTCACCCACACACACAAAGCTAGAGCTCTCTCAGCTGCCCTTGACATGAAAATGAATTCATCACATCATCAGCAAATGTTCTTTCCTCATCTCTAGGCATATGGCAATCCCTCTAGTTTCCACTACTGGGGTCAGCTCCTCTTCTAGAGTCTTCTTCCACATAACTTTAGATAACCCCAGCCCAGGCCTCTCTCTCTACATGGAAACATCAGTCCCACAGAAAACAATCAATTAACCCATCAATTTATTCATTCTCCAAATGCCCATGAGCTCCCGTTATGTACCAAGCACTCTTACAAACACCATATGCTAAAATATAAATAATCAAGCTTAAAGTATACATCTTCTAAAGGGTATTTTAAAAAAACAAGGTTTTTTTAAACCACATGAATAAATTATATGACACTAAATATACAGGTAGAATTACTCAAAAGAGTGAGTCCAAAAGCTTACCCAGAAGGTATAGATTGGGGCTTCTACATGGCAGTGCACTCCAGAGGCAGCAATGTGTTCTGAAGGGTGAGGAGAGGGGATTTTGAACTTTCAATATGCAAGACCACTGCTTTTATTTAAACTGTGTGGTTATTCAACATCACTGGAGGGTTGGCTAATGGATGACGGGGAATGGAAAAACTAAATTGCTTCAAGCTACTCCTTCATTCTACTTTCCCAGAATATTTTTAAGTCTATATTAGTAGTAATGTTTAACAATAGAATGATAGAATACCTGTGCTGGAAGAGATGTAGAAGTTATCTGGTCAAAGTCTTTGTGCACATACCTTCCCGGTATGTATGTATGTGAGCATCTATACATGTGACTATGGGGATTTTTGTTACATAAGAGAATGTGTTCTGAGCATGCATGCAAAAAAAAAAAAAAAAAAAAAAATCAGCACTAGCTGCAATTCCTTTTGGCAGTTGTTTGGACAACACAACCATTTACCTTGAGTCCTCAGCTCACCAGGATGAAGGCTAAATGATTAAATGACTGATCTTATATATGAGGGAAATGCAATCTGGTCTAACGTGAGTTTGATTCAAAAGAATAAATTACAAGTGGCTAATCAAGGTCCTTCCACTCAGTTTTCTAGGGATCTTTGTGCGGGATGCTAGGTAAATTAAAACCTAAAGGAGGCTCACTGGAGGAAGTATCCACCAGCACAAAAGCTCTGTGGTGGGAATGTGCCTGGGCTGTTTCAGAAACAGCCCAGAAGCCTGTGTGTTTGGAGGTACTTAGGGGGTAAAAGAAAAGGAGGTGAAAGAAGGAAAAATGAGAAGAGTGGTTCATAGCCCTGAAAGCCCACTAGCATTATTTGAGGACTTTTCAGTGAGTATCAATGCCCAACCACAAAACCAATGAAATCAACATTTTGGGGAGTCAGACCCCAACATGAGTTATTTCCTTAAAGCTCACCAGGTTAAGTTCAATGTTAGCCAAGGTGGAGAATCTCTTGTAGGTAACTTTCACTGAAATGGGAAAGCACTAGAACAGGGATTTGGAGCAGTGGAGTATCTGATCTCACTTAGGTTTTCAAGCAATTCCTCTGCTGGGAGAAGAGATTATAAGGGGACAAAAGTCAGAACTGATTTTTCAATATCTTTTGCAGGGCACCTAGGTGGCTCAGTAGATTAAGCCTCTGCCTTCAGCTCAGGTCATGATCCTGGGGTCCTGGTATTGAGTCTCGCATCAAGTCACCCATCAGGCTCCCTGCTCAGTGAGCATTCTTCTTCTCCCTCTTCCCCTCTCCCCGCTTGTGTGCACACTCTCTCCCTTCCATCTCTCTCACAAAAATAAACAAAATCTTTAAAAAAAAGAATACCCCACATACGTGATTGTGCTTGTTTTAGCAAAGTGGGTGATATCATATAGGTGTGCCTGTACATATATTAAAATATATAAATATATAAAATAAAATATAAAAATATATAAAAATAAAAATATATTAAATAAAATAAATATATAAAAATATATAAAATATATAAAATAAAGATATATAAAATATATTATATATAAAATATATGAAGTATTTTATATATAATTATATAAAATATAAAATAAATATAAAGTATAAATATATTAGAAAATATAAATATATAAAATACATTAATATATAATATATGTATACATTTGTGTATATTTGTGTATATATACATAAAATAACATTAAAACTTATTTTCTCGGAGGAGGAGTCAAGATGGCAGAGAAGTAGCAGGCTGAGACCACTTCAGGTAGCAGGAGATCAGCTAGATAGCTTATCTAAAGATTACAAACACCTACAAATCCAATGGGAGATCGAAGAGAAGAACAGCAATTCTAGAAACAGGAAATCAACCACTTTCTGAAAGGTAGGACTGGCGAAGAAGTGAATCCAAAGCGATGGGAAGATAGACCATGGAGGGAGGGGCCGGCTCCTGGCAAGCAGCAGAGCAACGGAGCACAAAATCAGGACTTTTAAAAGTCTGTTCCGCTGAGGGACATCACTCCAGAGGCTAAACCGGGGTGAAGCCCACGCGGGGTCAACATGGCCTCAGGTCCCGCAGGGTCACAGAAGGATTGGGGGTGTCTGAGTATCGCAGAGCTTACAGGTATTAGAACGGGGAAGCTGGCTACAGAGACAGCCAAGGAGTGAGCTCTCAGCTCGGGATTACCTTGAACTGGTCGCAGGCTCTGTCAGCTCGGAGCGCGGCCAGAGGCCAGGGTGATGGGAGTAATTGGGCGCTGTTCTCAGAGGGCGCACTGAGGAGTGGGGCCCCGGGCTCTCGGCTCCTCCAGGCTGGAGACTGAGAGGCCGCCATCTTCATTCCTGTCCTCTGGAACTCCATGGAAATCGCTCAGGGAACAAAAGCTCCCGAAAGCAAACCCAAGCCGATTACTCAGCCCGGCCCCTGGTAAGGGCAGTGCAATTCCGCCTGGGACAAAGACACTTGAGAATCACTACAACAGGCCCCTCCCCCAGAAGATCAACAAGAAATCCAGCCAGGACCAAGTTCACTTACCAAGGAGTGCAGTTTCAATACCAAGGAGAGCAGCGGAATTCCAGAGGAGGAGAAAGCAAAGCACAGAACTCATGGCGTTCTCCACATGATTCTTTAGCCTTGCAGTTAATTTAATTTTTTTTTCTTTTTCATTTTTTTTCTCTCCTTCTGCCAAATTTTTTTTAACTTTTACCCTTTTCTTTTTTAACATTTTTTAACTAGTTTATCTAATATATATATATATATATATTTCCTTTTTATATTTTTTCTTTATTTGTTTGCTTTTTTTTAATTGTTTCCTTTTTTTTCTTTCTTTCTTTCTGAACCTCTTTTTATCCCCTTTCTCCCCCCTCACAATTTGGGATCTCTTCTGATTTGGTTAAAGCATATATTCCTAGGGTTGTTGCCACCCTTTTAGTATTTCACTTGCTCCTTCATATACTCTTATCTGGACAAAATGAAAAGACGGAAAACTTCACCACAAAAAAAAGAACAAGAGGCAGAACCAAAGGCTAGGGACCTAATCAATACAGCCATTGGAAATATGTCAGATCTAGAATTCAGAATGACGATTCTCAAGGTTCTAGCCAGGCTCGAAAAAGGCATGGAAGATATTAGAGAAACCCTCTCGGAAGATATAAAAGCCCTTTCAGGAGAAATAAAAGAACTAAAATGTAACCAAGTTGAAATCAAAAAAGCTATTAATGAGGTGCAATCAAAAATGGAGGCTCTCACTGCTAGGATAAATGAGGCAGAAGAAAGAATTAGCGCTATAGAAGACCAAATGACAGAGAATAAAGAAGCTGAGCAAAAGAGGGACAAACAGCTACTGGACCACGAGGGGAGAATCCGAGAGATAAGTGAAACCATAAGACGAAACAACATTAGAATAATTGGAATTCCAGAAGAAGAAGAAAGAGAGAGGGGAGCAGAAGGTATATTGGAGAGAATTATTGGAGAGAATTTCCCCAATATGGCAAAGGGGACAAGCATCAAAATTCAGGAGGTGCAGAGAACCCCCCTCAAAATCAATAAGAATAGGGCCATATCCTGTCACCTAATAGTAAAATTTACAAGTCTTAGTGACAAAGAGAAAATCCTGAAAGCAGCCCAGGAAAAGAAGTCTGTAACATACAATGGTAAAAATATTAGATTGGCAGCAGACTTATCCACAGAGACCTGGCAGGCCAGAAAGAGCTGGCATGATATATTCAGAGCACTAAATGAGAAAAACATGCAGCCAAGAATACTATATCCAGCTAGGCTATCACTGAAAATAGAAGGAGTGATAAAGAGCTTCCAGGACAAACAAAAACTGAAAGAATTTGCAAACACCAAACCAGCTCTACAGGAAATATTGAAAGGGGTCCTCTAAGCAAAGAGAGACCCTAAAAGTAGTAGATCAGAAAGGAACAGAGACAATACACAGTAACAGTCACAACAGTCATTGTATTAGGGAATACAATGGCACTAAATTCATATCTCTCAATAGTTAGCCTGAATGTTAATGGGCTAAGTGCCCCAATCAAAAGACACAGGGTAACAGAATGGATAAAAAAACAAAACCCATCTATATGTTGCCTACAAGAAACTCATTTTAAACCCGAAGACACCTCCAGATTTAAAGTGAGGGGGTGGAAAACAATGCACCATGCTAATGGACATCAGAAGAAAGCAGGAGTGGAAATCCTTATATTGGATCAATTAGATTTTAAGCCAAAGACTATAATAAGAGATGAGGAAGGACACTATATCATACTCAAAGGATCTGTCCAACAAGAAGATCTAACAATCTTAAATATCTATGCCCCTAAAGTGGGAGCAGCCAACTATATAAACCAATTAATAACAAAATCAAAGAAACACATCAATTATAATACAATAATAGTAGGGGAGTTTAACACTCCCCTCACTGAAATGGACAGATCATCCAAGCAAAAGATCAACAAGGAAATAAAGGCCTTAAATGACACACTGGACCAGATGGACATCACAGATATATTCAGAACATTCCATCCCAAAGCAACAGAACACACATTCTTCTCTAGTGCACATGGAACATTCTCCAGAATAGATCACATCCTTGGTCCTAAATCCGGTCTCAACCGGTATCAAAAGATTGGGATCACTCCCTGCATATTTTCACAACACAATGCTCTGAAGCTAGAACTCAATCACAAGAGGAAATTTGGAAAGAACTCAAATCCATGGAGACTAAACAGCATCCTTTTAAAGAATGAATGGGTCAACCAGGAAATTAAAGAAGAATTGAAAAAATTCATGGAAACAAATGATAATGAAAACACAACAGTTCAAAATCTGTGGGACACAGCAAAGGCAGTCCTGAGAGGAAAATATATAGCGGTACAAGCCTTTCTCAAGAAACAAGAAAGGTCTCAGGTACACAACCTAACCCTACACCTAAAGGAGCTAGAGAAAGAACAAGAAAGAAACCCTAAACCCAACAGGAGAAGAGAAATCATAAAGATCAGAGCAGAAATCAATGAAATAGAAACCAAAAAGACAATAGAACAAATCAATGAAACTAGGAGCTTGTTCTTTGAAAAAATTAATAAGATTGATAAACCCCTGGCCAGACTTATCAAAAAGAAAAGAGAAAGGACCCAAAGAAATAAAATCATGAATGAAGGAGGAGAGATCACAACACCAAGGAAATACAGACAATTATAAGAATATACTATGAGCAACTCTATGCCAACAAATTTGACAATCTGGAAGAAACGGATGCATTCCTAGAGACATATAAACTACCACAACTGAACCAGGAAGAAATAGAAAGCCTGAACAGACTCATAACCAGTAAGGAGATTGATACAGTCATCAAAAATCTCCAAACAAACAAAAGCCCAGGGCCAGATGGCTTCCCAAGGGAATTCTACCAAACATTTAAAGAAGAACTAATTCCTATTCTCTTGAAACTGTTCCAAAAAACAGAAATGGAAGGAAAACTTCCAAACTCATTTTATGTGGCCAGCATCACCTTGATCCCAAAACCAGACAAGGATCCCATCAAAAAAGAGAACTACAGACCAATATCCTTGATGAACACACATGTGAAAATTCTTACCAAAATACTAGCCAATAGGATTCAACAGTACATTAAAAAGATTATTCACCACGACCAAGTGGGATTTATGCCAGGACTGCAAGGTTGGTTCAACATCCGCAAATCAATCAATGTGATACAACACATTAATAAAAGAACAAGAACCATATGATACTCTCAATAGATGCTGAAAAAGCATTTGACACAGTACAGCATCCCTTCCTGATCAAAACTCTTCAAAGTGTAGGGATAGAGGGCACATACCTCAATTCTTATCAAAGCCATCTATGAAAAACCCACCGTAAATATCATTCTCAATGGAGAAAAACTGAAATCTTTTCTGCTAGGGTCAGGAACACGGCAGGGATGTCCATTATCACCACTGCTATTCAACATAGTACTAGAAGTCCTAGCCTCAGCAATCAGACAACAAAAGGAAATTAAAGGCATCCAAATTGGCAAAGAAGAAGTCAAATTATCACTCTTCGCAGATGATATGATACTATATGTGGAAAACCCAAAAGACTCCGCTCCAAAACTGCTAGAATTTGTACAGGAATTCAGTAAAGTGTCAGGATATAAAATCAATGCATAGAAATCAGTTGCATTTCTCTACACCAACAACAAGACAGAAGAAAGAGAAATTAAGGAGTCAATCCCATTTACAATTGCACCCAAAACTATAAGATACCTAGGAATAAACCTAACCAAAGAGGCTAAGAATCTATACACAGAAAACTATAAAGTACTCATGAAAGAAATTGAGGAAGACACAAAGAAATGGAAAAATGTTCCACGCTCCTGTATTGGAAGAATAAATATTGTGAAAATGTCTATGCTACCTAAAGCAATCTACACATTTAATGCAATTCCTATCAAAGGACCATCCATTTTTTTCAAAGAAATGGAACAAATAATCCTAAAATTTTTATGGAACCAGAAAAGACCTCGAATAGCCAAAGGAATATTGAAAAAGAAAGCCAAAGTCGGTGCATCACAATTCCGGACTTCAAGCTCTATTACAAAACTGTCATCATCAAGACAGCATGGTACTGGCACAAAAGCAGACACATAGATCAATGGAACAGAATAGAGAGCCCAGAAATTGACCCTTAACTCTATGGTCAACTAATCCTCAACAAAGCAGGAAAGAATGTCCAATGCAAAAAAGACAGCCTCTTCAATAAATGGTGTTGGGAAAATTGGACGGCCACATGCAGAAAAATGAAATTGGACCATTTCCTTACACCACACATGAAAATAGACTCAAAATGGATGTAGGACCTCAATGTGAGAAAGGAATCCATCAAAATCCATGAGGAGAACACAGGCAGCAACCTCTTTGAATTCAGCCACAGCAACATCTTCCTAGGAACATTGCCAAAGGCAAGGGAAGCAAGGGCAAAAATGAACTATTGGGATTTCATCAAGATCAAAAGCTTTTGCACAGCAAAGGAAACAGTCAACAAAACCAAAAGACAACTGACAGAATGGGAGAAGATATTTGCAAACGACATATCAGATAAAGGGCTAGTGTCCAAAATCTATAAAGAACTTAGCAAACTCAACACCCAAAGAACAAATAATCCAATCAAGAAATGGGCAGAGGACATGAACAGACATTTCTGCAAAGAAGACATCCAGATGGCTAACAGACACATGAAAAAGTGCTCCACATCACTCGGCATCAGGGAAATACAAATCAAAACCACAATGAGATATCACCTCACACCAGTCAGAATGGCTAAAATTAACAAGTCAGGAAATGACAGATGCTGGTGAGGATGCGGAGAAAGGGGAACCCTCCTACACTGCTGGCAGGAATGCAAGCTGGTGCAACCACTCTGGAAAACAGCATGAAGGTTCCTCAAAATGTTGAAAATAGAACTACCCTATGACCCAGCAATTGCACTACTGGGTATTTACCCTAAAGATACAAACGTAGTGATCCGAAGGGGCACGTGCACCCGAATGTTTATAGCAGCAATGTCTACAATAGCCAAACTATGGAAAGAACCTAGATGTCCATCAACAGTTGAATGGATATAGAAGATGTGGTATATATACACAATGGAATACTATGCAGCCATCTAAAGAAATGAAGTCTTGCCATTTGCGACAACGTGGTTGGAACTAGAGGGTATCATGCTTAGCGAAATAAGTCAATCGGAGAAAGACAACTATTATATGATCTCCCTGATATGAGGGAGAGGAGATGTAACATGGGGGTTAAGCGGGTAGGAGAAGAGTAAATGAAACAAGATGGGATTTGGAGGGAGACAAACCATAAGTGACTCTTAATCTCACAAAACAAACTGAGGGTTGATGGGGGGAGGGGTGTTTGGGGGGGTGGGGTTATGGACATTGGGGAGGGTATGTGCTATGGTGAGTGCTGTGAAGTGTGTAAACCTGGCGATTCACAGACCTGTACCCCTTGGGATAAAAATATATGTTTATAAAATAAAATAAAATAAAATAAAATAAAATAAAATAAAATAAAATAAAAAATCTTATTAAAAAAATAACTTATTTTCTCACTTAATAATATTTCATTTATGTCTCTCCCAGGAAATATGCAGCTATGTTTAAGTAGCTGTATAGTATTTCATAGAATGGAAATATTATTCAACCATTTAGCTCTCAATAAATATTTTTTTTGGGGGGGTTGCCTCTAGAAACACTGAAAAAAAACTGTACATTTATTCTTACATCCTGATACTTTGATTATTGCAGGACACATTTCTCTGAAGGCCTGAATAAAATAAATGACTATTTTAAAAAGTTTCTTCCAGGGACACCTGGGTGGCTCAGTGGTTAAGCAGCTGCCTTTGGCTCAGGTCATGATCTCAGGCTCCTGGGATTGAGCCCCACATTGGGCTCCCCCACTCAGCAGGGAGCCTGCTTCTCTTTCCGCCTCTGCCTGCCACTCTGCCTGCTTGTGCTCTCTCTCTCTCTATGACAAAAATATAAATAAAATCTTTTTTTTTTAAAGTTTCTTCCAGTCTCCTTTTGATAAATCCACTTAGACTCTAGTATTTTTTTTAAGATTTTATTTACTTATTTGACAGACAGAGATCACAAGTTGCAGAGAGGCAGGCAGAGAGAGAGGAGGAAGCAAGCTCCCTGCTGAGCAGAGAGCCCAATGTGGGGCTCGATCCCAGGACCCTGGGATCATGACCTGAGCTGAGGGCAGAGGCTTTAACCCACTGAACCACCCAGGTGCCCCTACACTCCAGTATTCTTAAACCCAGACTTTGCCACCTTCTTATTAATTTGCTTACTTTGCAAATACATATTTAATGCTATTAACACAACTGATTCTGAGATACTTTCCTGGAGTCTATATTTTTAGTTGGTATTCAAACATCAAAATAGTTCTTAATAAATAAGAACCTCCACATATACCTCCATCCAATTCACATTCCATTGCCTACTATAGTAGCTAAACACCAAGTAAGCATTTCAGGCCTTAATCTGTGAAAAGTAATAAACTATTTCTAGAAATCACTTTGTTTGCCTGGGTTGGAACTTTCATTTTATAAGAGAAAACACCTTGAGCAAAGGGAACTAGAAAATTATGAGTAGAAAGACCTTGATTAGCCTCTTGTCATCTTTCTTCCCCAAATCAAACTCTTAAGCAAGACCAGATTGCATTTCCGTCATATATAAGAAGAAGTGCATTTTGAAAATTTAGCTTTCACTCTGGTGAGGTGAAGGCCCAAGATAAATGGCCGTGCAGGTTAACCAACATCCGGAGGGAAACAGAAGTAGAAGTATGTGGATTTCTCACATACATGTTCAGAGAACACTCTTATCTAAGAAATCCCCAACACACTCTCTTCATAAACTCTCACATACACAGAAGAGCTAATGGTACAGATAGCTACCTTTCACATGTATATAGAATGGCATTTCTGATTATAACAAGGACATATTTTTTGCAATGGTTTGAAGGCAGAGTTCCAATCCAATTAGGCATCAGTACCCAGTAAGGGACAATGTAACAGGAGACGCACAGTATTAGTGAAGATCATGATCTCTGGAGTCAGAGAGACATGGATCCAAAGCCTGGGTCTACCTCACACCTGTATGTCAACTTTGGGTAAGTTAGTAAGGCCTATAAAATCCTGCTCCCTTCATCCATAAATGATCACATATACACTTAACTCTTAATGGTGGTAGTCGTCGTTGAATGAGTATTAACAGAGTATGGCACTTGCCACATAGTAGATACTCAGCAGATACCTGTTATAATGGTCAAAGGAACTTCAACTTCCCCATTAGTCTTTTTATCAGGCAGAAATAGCTTACATTAAAAAGTATTACACAATACTACCAAAGGCTTAGGAAAAACAGTCATGAAATAAAGAATATACATCAGGAAGGTGGTGGAAGTCCTCAATCAGTGAGCTCAGAATAGAATAAAGACCCAACGATAGTCCATAAAACATACTTCAGAGCTGTATTGTGAATCTAGGAATCAAAAATAACAACAAAATTAAAAGTACAAATAAAAAGACAAATCAAAAAGACTGGTAAGACTACAGTTTAGTTACCAAGATTATAGTTTCCAAATTCTTCTGGAGATAGACATCTCAATACCATTCTTATTACTTGTTCCTGAGCATTTGTGTGTGATAGGGCCAAGGGAGACAAAGAGGAGGAAGTTAAGAAATAATGAATTTGGGGCACCTGGGTGGCTCACGGGGTTAAGCCTCTGCCTTCAGCTCAGGTCATGATCCCAGGGTCCTGGGATCGAGCCCCGCATCGGACTCTGCTCAGCAGGAAGCCTGCTTCCCCCCCGCCCCGCCTACCTCTCTGCCTACTTGTGATATCTTTCTCTGTCAAATAAATAAATAAAATCTTAAAAAAAAAAAAAAGAATGAATGAATGAATGAAGGGAAACTGGAGTCACATAGTATAACTTCAAGTTCATTTGAGAATTTCACCCATCAGGAATATATCAATCCAAGAAGCTACACAATACATTTAAGCAGTTAATTCAGATAAATCTGATATTCAAATGTCTAGAATTCCTCAGCTCAATACGCTGATGGGGAAAATCAGTTACTAGGGTTCAGGGCCTATACTGTAAAGTCTAATGGTTATTTTAGAATGGCAGATAAAATCATAAAATTATTGATTTATAATATACTAGGCTACTACTAAAGATAAAAAAAAATAGACTCAGTTTTCTGTTTTCTATGCCAACAAAATGAAACACTGACACACTTCATTTTCTTCAGAGATTAGATTTCACATCCTTTTAATTTCTGGTTCATTTCCTGGCTACTGAGATGTTCTGAACTTTCTCAGCTACCTTAGCACTCCTCACATCGATCCTGAAAGCTTTGGGTCACTTAGCCAGTTGGCAAAAAATTATGGGACATATCCCATCACTCGCTCAGGGCAGTGGGGCAGGAACATCTTTAACTCAGCCACACAGAACTCTAATAAAATATTCAGGGAGACACGCCACTCTGAATGGAGATGAGATCAGCCACAAGAATTCTAAATGGAAAAAGTGAATTTCCATTCCTCCTCCTTTAGTATTTCTAAATAAGTCATTTTCAGTCTTCAAGAGGTTCAAATGCTAAATTCTAGGAAACAAGGCTCTAGAGTACCTGATAAATAAATCCTTGTTTCATTACAGCACAGCCTCTATTTTTGTGAAGTGAATACAGTCTTTAACAGAACAGTATCAGAAATCTAAAGACAGTATGGCATAGTAGATAGATTCTTGGGTTTCAGAGTCAGAAAATATGTGTTGAAACCAGACTGTGTCACATTCTATCAGCTCGACCTTAGGCAGATTTTTTTTTTCTTTAAGCCTATTTTCAGAGTTGTTTTGGAGAGTTGGGGAAATAATATAAGTGAAAATATTAAAAGGGGAGCATTATTCATTCATGCTTATTAATATATGGAAAATATTTTACATTAATATTAGTGTATTTTCTTTAAGATCATCACACATAAATATATATAATTACTGTTGTGTGCCTAGCCCAGTATTGATTATAAAACAAATATAAATACAATCCTTCCCCATAAAAACAAACTCCTAATATTTAGTTGAGCTCTAAGTTACTGCTCATACTTTGCTAGGTTATTTGTCCCCAAAGAAGTCAAAATTATTAAAGGTTTATCAGTGGAATTTAAAAAATGAATAAGAACTAGTTTTATTTAAGCCATAAAAGGTAAAGCATTTCTAGGTCTTGGGATGTGTTAGAATAAATAAACTGAAATAAGCAAAGGCACAAAACCTGGGTGTCATTCACTCAAACAGCTAATTACCAGACTTTCCTATTTTTCACATTACCAGTCTATTCTCTCATTGTACTTGTTATCCTAAAAAGACCATGCATTGCATAAATCCATTGTCAAGAAGAGTAGATTATGTGACTTGACCATGTAAATGTACTTAAACAAAGCTACACAGATATTCAAAATTAAGGAACAAAGCAAAGTAGCACTAATTCTAATTAGAGAACAATCAGACACAGGCTTAATTTCTCTTAGTACCATTTAATAAGGGGCTTCTTAATGCCTATGTATATTACTGTATTTTACATAATTATTTTAATGCTTATATGTCTGCATATGTTAAATATACAAATATATAAGCTCCTCGAAATTGATTTGGCTTTTTTCTGACAAATTGTCCCTCTTTAAAATACATTAAATCATTGTATTAATGCAACTGAGTCAAAAACTAGCATACAGACCAGCTTGATTGGGCATATCAGGATCTGCAGCTGCCTTCCATTAATGCTATCAGACTGGAATTTCATTTGCAGGAAGAGACCCATCGATTGTGTCAAAGAACATCAGTTTTGTCCTTTAATGACCCATGAGCTCCTTTCAAAAGCAGCTCGGTATTGGTTACTACATTAAAACTTCAAACATGTTCAACCTCAAGATGAGCTTCTAAAGTACCATTCTCATCAGCATTTCAGGGTCATATGGAAGGAAAAATATTGGCCTGGGAACCAGACATCTGGCTGCTAGTGCAGACCCTGTTACATATTTTTATATGACCATGGATATAGGGTTGCCATTAAAAATACAAGACACCCAGTCAATTTCAATGGAACAAATTACATTTTAATATAAATGTGACCTAAATATCATATGGAGCATAGTTATGTTAAAACATGACTCACTGGACAAGACCACCTATATGCTACCTACAAGAGACTCATTTCAGACCCAAAGAGACCTGCAAATTGAAAGTGAAGGGGTAGAGAAACATTTATCATTCAAAGAGATGTCAAAAGAAAGTCAGGGTAGCAATGCTTATATTGGACAAAAATAGACTTTAAAGCAAGAGACAAAGAAGGAAACTCTGTAATAATAAAGGAGCAACAAGCAGATGTAACAACTATAAATATCCAAGCACTTAACATGGGAGCAACCAAATACATGAAGCAGTTAATAACAAACATAAAGGAGCTAATCAATAGTAATACAGTAATAGTAGGGGACTTTCACACCACACTCACATCAATGGACAAGTCATCCAAACTAAAATCAATGAGTTAACAATAGCTTTGAAGGACACACTGGACAAGACAGAACCAACAGATATGTTGAAAACATTCCATCCTAAAGCACCAGAATAAACATTCTTTTCAAGGGCACATGGAACATTCTCAAGAATAGATCCCTATTAGGCCACAAAACAAGTCTCAACAAATTCCAAAAGACTGGTCATACCATGCATTTTTCTGATCACAACATTATGAAACTAGCAATCAACCACAAGAAAAATCTGGAAAGACCACAAATACATGCTGTTTAAGGAACATGCTACTAAACAATGTGTGGGTCAACCAAGAAGTCAAAGAAGAAATTAAATATTACATGGAAACAAATGGAAGTGAAAACACAACAGTCCAAAATCTCTGAGATGCAGCAAAAGCAATTCTAAGAGGGAAGTTTATAGTAATACAGGCCTACCTCAAGAAGAAAAATCTCAAACAATCTAACCTTACCCTTAAAGGAGCTAGAAAAAGAATAAACAAAACCCAAAACCAGCAGAAGAAAGAAAATAACAAAGATTAGAAGGGGATGGAAGGGGAGGGATGGGGAGGCTGGGTGATGGACAATGGGAAGGGTATGTGCTTGGTGACTGCTGTGCATTGCGTAAGACTGATGAATCACAGACCTGTATCCCTGAAACAAATAATACTTTATATGTTAATAAAAAAATAAATACATATATTTTTAAAAGATTAGAATAGATGTAAGCAAAACAGAAATAAACAAACAAAAAATAGAATAGATCAATAAAATCAGGAGCTGATTCTTTGAAAAGATCAATAAAATTGATAAACTTCTAGAGAGACTACTCACGAGAGAGAGAAAGCATGTGAATAAATAAAATCACAAATGGAAAAGGAGAAACAAGTGACACCACAGGAATTTAAATTGTGAAAGAATATTATGGAAAATTATATGCCAACAGATTGGACAATCTAGAAAAAAATGAAAAAAATTCTAGAAACATATAACATTCTAAAACTGAAGAAGAAATAGAAAATTTGAACAGACTAATTATCAGCAATAAAATTGAATCAGTAATCAAAAAACTCCCAACAAAAGTCCAGAGTCAGATGGTTTCACAGGTAAATTCTACCATTTAAGGAAGAGTTAAAACCTATTATTCTCAAACAATTCCAAAAATTAGAAGAGTAAGAAAAACTTCCAAATTAATTCTATGAGGCCAGCATTACCCTGATTAAATCAAAGAACAACAAGTAAGACACCACAAAAATAATAATAATAATAATAATAATAAAAGAAAGAAAGAGATTGCAGGCCAATACCTCTGATGAACATAGATGCAAAAATCCCCAACAAAATACCAGCAAACTGAATCCAATAACACATAAAAAAAAAAAAATCATTCACCATGATCAAGTGAGATTTATTCTCAGTATGCAAGAGTGGTTTAATATTTGCAGTATCAGTATAATACATCACATCAGTAAAAGAAGGGACAAAAATAATATGATCATTTGAATAGATGGAGGAAAAGAATGTGACAAAGTACAACAACCATTTAGGATCAAATTCTTCAAAAAAGTAAGTTTTGAGGGACTATACCTCAACATAAAAAAAGACCATAGGTGAAAAACTCAAAGCAAACCTCATACTCAGTGGAGAAAATTAGGAACCTTTCCCTTAAGATCAGGAACAAGACCAGGATGTCCACTTTCACCACTTGTATTCAACATAGTATTTGGAGTTCTAGCCACAGCAATCAGACAACAAAAAGAAATAAAAGGGGATCCTGGAGGAGATTATTCTGAGTGAAATAAGGCAAGCAGAGAGAGTCATATGATTTCACTTACTTGTGGAGCATAAGGAATAACATGGAGGACATTGGGAGATGAAGAGGAGAAGTGAGTTGGGGGAAACTAGAGGGGGAGATGAAGCATGAGAGACTGTGGACTCTGAGAAACAAACTGAGGGTTTTGGAGGGGAAGGGGGTAGAGAGTTGGGTGAACCTGGTGGTGGGTATTATGGAGGGCATGTATTGCATGGAGCACTGGGTGTGGTGCATAGATAATGAATTTTGGAACACACACACACACAAAAAAAATTAAATTTAAAAAAAACAACACCACAACCAAGGGGCGCCTGGGTGGCTCAGTGGGTTAAGCCTCTGCCTTCCGTTCAGGTCATGATCTCAGGGTCCTGGGATCGAGCCCCACATTGGGCTTTCTGCTCAACAGGGATCCTGCTTCCCCCTCTCTCTGCCTGACTCTCTGCCTACTTGTGATCTCTCTCTCTCTCTCTCTCTGTCAAATAAATAAATAAAATCTTTTTAAAAACCCACCAAAATAAAATAAAATAAGATAAAAAGGGGATCCAAACTAGTAAGGAAGAAGTAAAACTTTCACTATTTGCAAATGATTTGTTATTATATATAGAAAACTCTAAAGACTCCACCAAAAATATTCTAGAACTCATAAACGAATTCAGTAAATTCACAGGATACAAAAATCAATGTACAAAATTCTGATGCATTTCCATATAGTAATAATACAGCAGAAAAGGAAATTAGCAATTCCAATTCCAACTGCACCAAAAATAATAAAATATCTAATAATAAACTTAATCAAGGTAAAAAAAAAAAACAACAACCTGTTTTCTGAAAAGTATAAATCACTGATAAAGAAATTGAAGACATGAAGAAATGCAAAGATATCCCATGCCCATGGATTGGAAGAAAAAATATTATTAAAATGTCCATATTACTCAAATCAATTTACAGATTTAATGCAATCCCTATCAAAATATCAAGAACATTTTTTTTCACAGACTTAGAACACTGTTATCTTAAAATTTGTATGGAACCACAAAATATCCCAAATAGTCAAAGCAATCCTAAAAAGGGAAAACAAAATTGGAAGTATCACCATTCCAGACTTCAATTTATATTACAAAGCTGTAGTGATCAAAACACTGTAGTACAGGCACAAAAATAAACAGACAGATCAACAGAACAGAATAGAAAACCCAGAAATGAACCTAAGTTATATGGTCAATTAATCTTCCATAAAGCAGGAAAGATTATTCCATGGGGAAAAGACCACCTCTTCAACAAATGGTGTTGAGAAACTGGACAGCAACATGCAAAAGAATGAAACTGGACCACTTCCTTATCCCATACACAAAATTAAACTGAAAATGGATTAAAGACCTAAATGTGAGACCTGAAACTATAAAAATCCTAGAAGAGGGCACAGGAAGAAATGTCTCTGCCATCAGCCACAGCAACATTTTTCTATATGAATCTCCTGAGACAAGAGAAACAAAAGCAAAAAAAAAAAAAAAAACTATTGAGACTACATCAAAATAAAATCTTCTCCACAGCAAAGGAAAAAGCCAACAAAACTAAAAGGGAGCCTACAGAAATAGAGAAGATATTTGCAAATGACACATCCAATAAAGGGTCAGTATCTAAAACATGTAAAGAATTGATACAACTCAACAACTAAAAAAAAAAAAAATCCAATTGAAAAAGAGAAGACATGAATAGACATTTGTCCAAAGAAGACATACACACAGCCAACAGACACATGAAAAGATGCTCAGCATCACTCATCATCAAGGAAATGCAAATCAAAACCAAAAAAGATATCACCTCAGACCATCAGAATAGTTAAAATCCAAAACACTTGTCTGAGGATGCAGACAAAGGGGAACCCTCTTACACTGTTGGTGGGAATCCAAACTGAGCAGCTGCTATGAAAAACTGTATAGCAGTCCCTCAAAAAGTTAAACAGAGAACTACCCAGTCCATTAATTACACTACTGGGTATTTACCAAAAAAATATAAAAACCCTAATTCAAAGGGATACAGGCACCCTTATGTTTATTGCAGCATTATTTAAGATAGCCAAATTATAGAAGCAGCCCAAGTGTCCATGAATAGATAAATGGGTAAAGAAAATGTGAGATATATAGATGTGATGATAAAGAAGATGTAATATATATATTAGCCATAAAAAAGAATGAAATCTTGTCATTTGCAACAACATAGATGGAGCTAGAGAATATAATGCTCAACAAAATAATACAGTCAGAGAAAGACAAATACCATAAAATTTCACTCATATGTAGAATTCAAGAAACAAAAGAACAAAAGAGAAAGAGAAAGAAATCAGGAAATAGACTCTTAACTATAGAAAACCAATGGTTCCTGAAGGGGAGGTTGGGGGAGCAGAATGGCTGAAATAGGTGAGGGGATTAAGAGTACACATATCAATAATGATGAGCACTGAATAATGTATATTATTGTTGAATTGCTATACTGCACACCTGAAACTAATATAACACTGCATGTTAACTATACTGGAATTAAAATTAAAAACTTTAAAATAGGGTGCCTGGGTGGCTCAGTGGGTTAAGCCTCTGCCTTCGGCTTAGGTCATAATCTCAGGGTCCTGGGATCGAGGCCCACATCGGGCTCTCTGCTCAGCAAGGAGCCTGCTTCCTCCTCTCTCTCTGCCTGCCTCTCTGCCTACTTGTGATCTCTGTTTGTCAAATAAATAAATAAAATCTTAAAAAAAAAAACAACAAACAAACAAAAACTTTAAAATAAAATACTTAAGCATATGATCCCAAAACAAAATGATTCACTAATTACCTGAAATTCAAATTTAACCAATCCTATATTTTTCTTTGCTAAGTCTGGCAACAATACTTGGTCAAGCGAATGTTGGCTTCATAATTTCAGAAGTACAGGGATTGGACAGAATGACCTCCAAGTGAGACACCATTAAAAAAACACTGGGTTCAAAGGTAAGCAAGAGGCAAAACTCATATTTGTTTTCCCTAATTATTAAGCAGAGATTCATAAAATTATTCACATTTAAAACCACGGAAGCTAATGGCAGAGATGGATATAGTATCTCTGAAAATTTCCAAACACGGAGAAAAAAAAAATTCAGGTATTTTAAAGCTTTTGTATTTGCTATCTATTGCTGCATGACTGCATAAGAAATATCACAAAATTTGGGGCTCCTGGGTGGCTTAGTTGGTTAAGCATCTGCCTTCAGCTCAGGTCATGATCCCAGGGTCCTGGGACCGGATAGAGCCCCACGTCAGGCTCCCTGCTAACCGGGGAGTCTTCTTCTCCTTTGGCACTTCCCCCTCCTCATGCATGTATGCTCTTTCTTAAATAAAAATCTTTTAAAAAATAAAAAAGAAATTATCCCAAAATTCAGTGGCATAAAACAACATCTATTATCTCACAGTTTCTGTGGGTGAGATATCCATGAACAGCTTAACTGGATCCTCCAGCTTAGGATCTCACAAGACTACAGTAAGTGTTTTAGCTGTTCTATAGCCATCTCTAGGGTAAAGCAGAAAAAGACACACTTCCAAATTCATACATGTGGCTGTTAACAGGATTCCATACTTTGCAGGTTATTAGTCTGATGGCCTCAGTTCCTTGCTGGCTATTGGTGGCCCTCACTTCCTTGCTGTGGGTCTCCCATTAAAGATTCATCACGAGTATTTATACTTGAGATCTTTAGAAAGAAGAAAGGCATATATCTTTATGGAATATACTTATAACATAACAGCTTGTTCCATCCGAACAAGCAAGCAAGAAGAGCCAGAGAGAGTGTGACCAAGACACAGTCTTTTAAAACCTAATCCCAGAAGTAGTATATCCCCACATTTACCACATTCTATTTGTTAAAAAACAGGTTGGCAGATGCAGACCACATCAAGGGGAGAGCATCATACAAAACATGAGTATCAGAAGTTGGGAGTCATTAGAAACCATTTTAGACGCCACCTACCACACATTAAAAATGTTTTTCTGGAAAAGTTACTGAAGAGCTATTTTTAGTTAAGTTTAATTTATAACAGATAAACATAGGGGAAGGGAAAAAAAAAGAGAGAGGGAAGCAAACCATAAAAGGCTCCTAACTACAGAGAATAAACAGAGGGTTGATTGAGGGGAGGTAGGTAGGGGATGGGCTAGATGGGTGATGGGTATAAAGGAGGGCACTTGTTGTGATGGGTATTCTATGTAAGTGATGAATCATTAATTTCTATTCTTAAAACCATTACACTATAAGTTAACTAACTGGAATTTAAGTAAAAACTTGAAAACTAACCCCCCAAATCAGTCTGTCTGTCTATCCATCTATCTATCTATCATCTATCTTTAAATAATTTGTTAACATGGAAGCTCTGTATTTGGGCCCTTAAAAGACTGCTGAGCTCAATGTGAGACTGGAATCCATCAAAATCCTAGAGGAGAATATGGGCGGTAATCTCTTTGACATTAGCCACAGCAACTTCTTTCAAAGATATGTCTCCAAAGGCAAGGGAAACAAAAACAAAAATGAACTTTTGGGACTTCATCAAGATAAAAAGCTTCTGCACAGCAAAGGAAACAGTCAACAAAACAAAGAGGCAACCCACGGAATTGAAGAAGATATTTGCAAATGACACCACAGATAAAGGGCTGATATCCAAGATCTATAAAGAACTCCTCAAACTCAACACCCAAAAAACAAATAATCAAGTCAAAAAATGGGCAGAAGACATGAGCAGACACTTCTCCAAAGAAACATATGAATGGCTAACAGACACATGAAAAAAATGTTCAACATCATTAACTATCAGGGAAATTAAAATCAAAACCACACTGAGATACCACCTTACATCCATTAGAATGGCCAAAGTTAACAAGGCAGGAAACAACAAGTGTTAGAGAGAATGTGGAGAAAAGGGAACGCTTTTACACTGTGGATGGGAATGCAAGTTGGTACAGCCACTTTGGAAAACAGTGTGGAGGTTCCTCAAAAAATTAAAAATAGAGCTACCCTCTCACCCAGACATTGTACTACTGGGTGTTTACTCCAAAGATACAGATGTAATGAAAAGAAGAAGCACATGCACCCCAGTGTTCATAGCAGCAATGGCCTCAGTCGCCAAACTGTGGAAGGAGGCTATATGCCCTTCAACAGATGAATGGATAAAAAAGATGTGGTCCATATATACAATGGAATATTACTCATCCATCAGAAAGGATGAATATCCAACTTTTGCATCAACATGGATGGAAGTGGAGGGGATTATGTTAAGCAAAATAAGGCAAGCAGAAAAAGACACTTTTCATAGGGTTTCATTTATATGTGCAACATAAGGAATAGCATGGAGGACATTAGAGGAAGGAAGGGAAAAATGAAGGGGGGGAAGCAGAGGGGAAGATGAATCGTGAGAGACTATGGACTCCAGGAAACAAACTGAGGGTTCTGGAGGGGAAGAGCGTGGAGGGATGGGTGAGCCTGGTGATGGGTATTAAGGAGGGCTTGTATTACATGGAGCACTGGGTGTTATATGCAAACAATGAATTATGGAACACTACGTCAAAAACCAATTATGTAGTGTATGATGACTCATATAACATAATAAAAGAGAAAGAAAATGGAAAAAAAAGACTGATGAAAAATTTTTTTTGAAGATTTTACTTATTTATTTTAGAGAGAGAGAAAAAATGTGAGCAGGGTATTGGACAGAGGGAGAGGGAGAAAAAGCAGCTCAGGCAGACTCCAGACTGAGCACAGAGCCCAACACAGTCTCAATCTCATGACTCTGAGATCACAACCAAAGTCAAACCAGAGTCAACCAGAGTCAAACACTTAACCAACTATGCCATTCAGGTGCCCCAAGATTGGTGAGCAGTTATTAAAGACTTCAAGATTTGGATCTAAAGCTCTCAAATATAAATGGTTCTTTTCAGGTGTAAAACATGCACATTAGATTTAGTTTTTCCCTTTTTCAAAAGGTAGCCACAATTTCAGATGTGCCAAAATAGAATTTTGTTCAGTAATCCAAATATAGCATGTTTACTAGTCCTTGCCTCCACTGATGATATAACACACTTAATCTTGCCCTTTATTTGATCATTTCAGGTTTTAAAATGCTACTTTTAGTTAATAATCAATTTAAGACTTAAAACCAGTCAAGTCTAACTAGTGGCTCTCAAACTTAAGCAGGCAGGAAATGTTTGTAGGGATGTGTATTAGTTTCCTAGGGCTGCCACAATAAAATACCACAAATCAGCTGCTTCAAACAAATTTATTCTCTTCCAGTTCTACAGGCTGGAAGTTAGTAATCAAGGTGTTAAAAGGGCATGTTCTCTCTGTTCTAGAGGAAAATCCTTCTTTGCCTCTTCCCAGCTTCTGGTGGCTGCCAGTAATGCTTGGCATTCTGTGACCTGTAGATACATCACTCCCATCTCTTCTTCTGTATTCATAGGTGCTTGTCATTTTCCTCTCTGTGACTCCTCTGTATCCAAAGTTCCCTCAACATACAAGGATACCTATAACTGAATTAAGTACTACCGTAAACCAATGGGACTTCATCTACCTTCATTGAATTACACCTGCAAAGTCCTTATCTTCAAATAAGGTCACATTCACAGATACCAGGAGTTAGGATTCCAACACATTTGAGGGGACGACAACACACAACAGGGTGCTTGATAAACATGCAGATTCCAACCCCACAGGAACCTCGCATCTCTTGGGAATTCTGATTCTTTAGGTATTGGGAAAGGTATGAAGGTCTGCCGGTTTGACAAGCCCTGCAGTCATGTTCCACGGTGCACATGCCACATTTTGGCAAACTCTGCTCATCAGCAAGTTAGTCCTTCCCACCAACTGTTGGCAAACAACATTAAAGTCTCTAGGCTCTGTCTTCTTTATTTTCTTAATGAGAAAATTTAAGTGAGGGTCAGTGTGGCAAAATGAATAGACACTGGAGGTTAGCATCAAAGGACCAAAGTCTGAATACTGGCTCCACACTAGCCAGGTGTCTGTAATTCCGTCCCTCAACCTGATGCTTTAGCTGCATCACTGTGTTTTTCTTAGAATAATGAACTAACATTTGCAAAAGTATCTACCCAGCTCAAAATAGTATTATACTATTAGAACTAAAAGTGAAAATAAAAATTTATTTGTGCCATTTAATCCAGCAATTCCTTCTCATTCACCATTTATTTAATAAAAATTTATGGAGTACATACCATATGCCAGACATGGAGCTTGGTGCTCGGGATGCAACAGTGAACAACAAACATAGCCTGTACTCCATATTCTAGATGAACTATAACTTAAGGAAATGATCTGAAATATTAAAAGCAATCATAAACATAAAACTCTTCATGACAACATTAATAAAACAGAAACAATAAATATCTAACAATAGAAAATTTTTTTCTCTACTGAGTAAAACACCCTGCAGGCGTGAAGATGATGTAGTCATGTGGAAAAATGTATCTAATATGAAATAAAAATTAAAGTATAGAACTACATGTACACCATGATTACAAATACATAAAAATAAAAATATATTACAGGGGAGAAAATGGACTAACATTGACCAAAATGAAACTGTGGTAACATTATGAATGTCTTCTTCCTAACACTCCCTGGATGGAAACATTATTTCTTCTTTATCTGAGTTTGGGTTTTGTTTTGATTTTTTTTTTACAGAGGAATTGCTCTTGGAATCAGAAGGGGAAAAAAAAAAAGCCTATTCTTAAATGAGTTGCATACTCTCAGGTTACAGGTTACTCTCAGGGCGTGGCAGTAGACCTACAAGTGTCAGGTAGATCCAGCATCCTATAGGTTTATAAGGTCCTCCTTGAGGCATGCAGCCCAAAGGAATCTCTTCCAAGACCAGATGCACCGGGCTGGTATCCAGCATGCCAACATGCTTCCCTCCACCTGTGGGGGCCCAGGATTTGGTGGTCTTTCTAACTAAAGCAGCATCTAAACTAACAGGCTCTCAGCTTATGTCTGTAGGACTGAATTGAAATGTCCTAAGTGACTCCCAAGATTCCTTTTCCTAATCACAACTGACACTTCGGAGCATATAATGCAATAACTAGACTTTGAATTATTCTTCCTAAGTATATTCCTTTTGGCTTCACTCACATGAACAAGCAGCTTTCTCTCTGCCCTGTTCTGTGTGTTTGATGAGACCAACTTTTCACCAAGGACCCACTCACTCCCACTCTTCCCCCATCCCTAACTCAAGTTTCTAAGATGTTAATTTATAAAATTGCTTTTATTAAATAATTTGTCTCTATTTTTATTAAAGATGAACACTAATTTATGGTCAGAGCGTTAGACAAATATGAGATAGTAAGATTCCTACTGAGTACAAGTATGTTTAACCCTTTGGTTATCCTGGACAATGATTTTGGGAGGCAAAAGTATGAACTCCAGGGGCGCCTGGGTGGCTCAGTGGGTTAAGCCTCTGCCTTCGGCTCAGGTCATGGTCTCAGGGTCCTGGGATCGAGCCCCGCGTCGGGCTCTTTGCTCAGCAGGGAGCCTGCTTCCCTTCCTCTCTCTCTCTGCCTGCCTCTCTGCCTACTTGTGATCTCTGTCTGTCAAATTACTAAATAAAATCTTAAAAAAAAAAGTATGAACTCCATTAGCATTTTTATAATATTAAAAATAACTGGGGGCGCCTGGGTGGCTCAATGGGTTAAAGTCTCTGCCTTCGGCTCAGGTCATGATCTCAGGGTCCTGGGATCAAGCCCCCACATCAGGCTCTCTGCTCAGTGGGGAGCCTGCTTCCTCCTCTCTCTCTGCCTGCCTCTCTGCCTACTTGTGATCTCTCTCTGTCAAATAAATAAATAAAATATATTTTTTTAAAAACTGTGTTTAAAAAAAAAAACAAAACAAAAAACAAAGCCTATCACTTTGTCCCCGGATGCCCAAGGATCCCAAGCAGGAAAAATCTTTCCTGAAGATAAATCGCACTCAAGTCTCCATCATCCATGCAGAGAGGACTTTGAGAAGCCCTAATAAATTGTTTTCTAGTGCTGGTCACTTCAACTCTTAGTGGACGACAAAAAGCATTTTTCTCATTGCTGAGTTCTGCATGTAGTGTCTGAAAGGAAAATTCATTTTCCTTTATACTGGAAAGAATCTATCATGTAAAGAGGAGGGATGGGTAGGGAACTTACTTGTGTTAAGGTTGTTGTTTTGTCTTCTTGCTTAAATTAGAATTAAAACAGTAAACTGGGCAGAGTGCCAGAGGCCCAGAGCAGGGCTCTGAGATGAGTTTATAATCAAGGACTACAAAACATATTCCCCAATGTGCTTTAACTCTTTCTTCCTAATATGTTAACACATCGAAGCTTTTTTTATTCAATATTTTGCAACCAAGGAATAATTATAAACATCATTATCTTAGCTGAGTTTCCTCAGAAGTAGTCTCTGAAAAAAGTATTCCAAGGAAAATAGTTTGTGATATATAGGAAATACATAAAGAATAAAAGGGTGATATTTTAAAATAAAGGGGAAAAAATGATATAGGAGAGGAAAGCCAGAAAACAAACCATTATTAAGACATCTAGCACACTGGGCAACTGAAGCTTACTTCCTCAAAGAAACTCTGGAAATAAGACATTTTCATCATTTTTTATGTGTAATGCATTCAGTACGATGATATGTTCTAGTCATAGCCAATAATTGTTTCCCACTCTCAAACTGCCTTTTTACAAATAAATCTCTTAGCTCTTTAATTTCCTCATAATTTTCCTTTTTCCCTAAAAGTGAGGATTTCAGAAAAACAAATTCATTTGGGGGTCTGGTTTTGGGCTGCACTGAGAGGGGCTATGGCTGTTAAGAACCCCATGTCTGAAGTCTGGGTTCGATACTGTGCTCAGACACTTACCAGCTGTGTACCTTGAGCAAGTTACTTCACCTCTCAGTGCTTCAGTGCCTTCACCTGTAACACGAGGGTCATAGTTTTACCTATTTTGTAGTCGCTACAGTGTAGTGTTCATCAATTAATATAAATAACCTAGAATAGCGCCTGGCTCATGACTGAGTCTCATATAAATGTCTGTTAAGAAAAAAATGAGGAAATAATAACAATCATTTATCTGGCCTATCCGCTGTGGCACAGGCTGTTCTTGACCCTGTAACCACGCGGATCAGTAAGATACATGGCAGCCCTCTATGAACTCAACAGTTCAGTAAAAAGAGACTAAAATAGGTAGACAAATTCTAGTTAATCAGATAACTGTATTACAATGTGGTACCGACCATAAGAGCAGAGAACAGGGAGCAACCAGCTACTTGGGTGAATGAAGGTGGGACAAGTTCATCATTGGAATCGGTGTTAGAGGGGAAGCAGACATCAGGAGACATCAGGAGACATCAGTCTGGCAGGGGGATAGGGCTCTGGGAAGGGAGAACTGCCTGTGCAAAGAAGAGCATCTGTGACCTGGCATACTGTACTAGAAGAAAGGTGAGAAATCAGAGGGTGGCTGACATTTAGGGTGTTGTGCACACAGAAGTATTAAGACTAGGGCATGAGGGTCTTTCCTCACCAAATAAAGAGAGAAGCCAGAGATGTTGCTTGTTTTGTTGTCATTGCATGAAGTAATATCTCAGAGTTGCTTCTCAGGAAAGAGGAATTCAGTCATGAATGTGAATAACTGCCTAGAAGAAGGCAACAAAGAGTCTGCTATGACTATAGTCCAAGTCAGAGGTAACTAAGACTAGGACAGTGTGGATAGAGAGCAAACGGCTGGCATGTTGAAGGACACTTTAGCAGTTGGTAACAAATTGGATAGGTGTGGGCAGAGAAGAGAGTGGGTCTAAAAAAGATACTATGATTTCCCAATCTTGAAACTCAGCGGGCCACAGCATTAACAGGCATAAGGAATACAGAAGACAAGTTAGTGGGCCCAGGGAGAGGGACCCACGACCAAGCTAATGGCAGGGTAGGTAGGAGGAGTCTATAGCAAATTCAGACAAAATTTTCTGTTTGGTTATCTTTGGGTTTGGAAGATGTCAGCATGTGAGTGTATAAATGGATGACCTCATCCAGAATTTTACTCTATTTGAAAGAAAATTATAGTACACCATGGTGTCTCAATTGTACCAAATAAACCTATAAAGTGGTATATCTATTAAACTGAGTAACATCTCCATTCTTAGATTTTCTAGAAGTAAATCATAAATGGAAATCACTATATAACATTTTCTCTTTCATGTTTACAATAGTTAGGTGGCCATTCCATTTCATGATGCTATTCCAACAGATGCATTCTAAAAGTGACAAGCCAAAGCTTAAGTCAACCATATATGAGCCATCTTTATTATGCAGTTTTTCTGAGATTAGTCTATCAGTAATCGTTTGATTTCTAAGAGTAATTTCACAGACTGGTTGGCTCTTTCTCCCTTTTTACCATATATATATTTATCCTAAGATTGTACCGTTGACAAAGACGTTCCTAAATAAAGGAGGCCTGTGTTTAAGGCCTTTAGCTTTGCTCCTCTGCTAGATTTCTAAGATGACACAGCTGGTTCTCCTAAGAAAAAACTGGACATACAACTCTAAGTGTTCGCACCTTCAGTGAAGTGTTCATTTAAGAGGCTAGACGTTTTTTTTTTTTTTCCCCCAGTGATGGTGCCATCTCTCAAAACATTAGAATTTTTTAAAGATAATTAAAAAAAAAAGATAATCAAAGCCTGCCACTCTTATTTGATGTCCTTTTCGTGACAGCAAATTCTCATTCTTTAAAGTTGGATTTGATTTTTATGATGAACTAAAGATCATTTGCAGCCAAGTGATTAAGTAAACAAGTTTGAAAGTGATACAATCATAAAATTATAATAGTTTTCTTCTACTTTCCCATTGCCATAGGCAAATCTAAAACACAAATTTAAACCTGACTATATTCTTGGAATCAATGACCACTTGGAGTGAAATACACAACAAACTATATGTTCTAGTCTGCTCAGTAAAAGGAAAAAAAAATCAATCTCATTACTTTATTATAAAATCTTAGTATTTCACTACTCTTTAAGATTTTTTTTTATTTTCTAGCTTTATTGAGATATAATTGACATAAAACATTGTGTAAATTTAAGATGAACAACATAATGATTTTATATATATACACCTATATATGTAATTAATATACATAATGAAAATATATATTTATGTATTATATATATTATATATGTTATATAATATATATAAATGATTATAACAATAAGATTAATGAACATATCCACACTTCACATAGTCACATTGTGTGTGTGTAGAGTGAGAACTTTTAAGATTTGCTCTCTCTTTTTTTAAAGACTTTATTTACTTGTGGGAGGGAAAGAGAAAATGAGCACAAGCTGGCGGGGGAAGGTATATAGAGAGGGAGAGGGAGAAATAAGCTCCCTATGGAGCAGGGAGCCTGATGTGGGGTTTTATCTCAAGACCTTGGGATCATGATCTGAGCTGAAGTCAAAGATTTTTTTTGAGATAACTTTATGAGTTTATTGTCTGACATATACTTTTTTTTAATTTTTATTTATTTTTTTTAATTTTTTTCAGTGTTCCAGAATTCATTGTTAATGTACCACACCCAGTGCTCCATGCAATATGTGCCCTCCATAATACCCACGACAAGACCTCCTAAAGAAATTAATTTTAGACAAAGTTTAATAGATGCTGAAGCTTTTTAAAAATATATTTACCTTGAGTCATTTGCACAATCATCATTAAATATTTCAAGGCAACCCAAATTAAATTGGCTTATTACTAATTTAAATCTCCTTGCCCTTTATATATAATGTAATACCCTGGTATTTTTTAGTTTATCCCCTAAAACTACAACCTTAATTTAACCATACATCAACATTTCAGATAACACAGCTAAAATGTTGATGAACAAGTCTAAAATATACCACTAGCTAATTTTTCTTTAAAAATAAAATACCCTTTGGAAAAGGGTCACACAGATTGATCATAAATGAATGCTATTCCCTTAAGGCAGAGAAATAACCTAAGTTTAATTGGTCCACATAAAAAAAGAGTCTTGTTAGGTAAATCTGACAGAAACCTTTGGGTGAATGTCATCTTACCCTGAGATTTTTCACCAACTACTTTTATAAATGCATAATTATAGACCAGTGATTTATATTATTATACACAAAGTAGGCGATTTGTTTTTTAGTACCTATTATGTATTAAGCATGATGCTATATAGTAAAGACATAGTGGAAAACAAGAGAAACACAAGCATGATTCTTAACCTTACAAAGTTTACAGTCATGGAACACATCATAAACAAATGCTCATTCTACATAGATTTTTAATCCCCCTTTGTCCATCAAAAGGGATACTGACAATCAATCAAATGTCACTTATATTTCACTTTGATGAAAGCTTCAAGTATGAACACCAAAATCAAGTCACAATAGAGAAAATCTTAAATCATCTTAAATTAATAAAAGCATGAGTTAGCTTGATGACAGTATATACTGGTGTGCCTTACCAGCCCATTTCTTCTGAGTAGCATTGTTTTATTGCATTTCAGGATCATAAACAGATGTTTTTGATCTTGTATTTCGCTGTCACCCAGGAAAGGAGGGGTAAGTCATTGAAGGTAACTTGTCTATGGAAAATTTCTACATTTGAAATGTGGAACAGTCGAAAGTAAAGGGCAGAGAGAGATGACAGGGGTATGGTTCAAAGCATAAGGACTTCCACTTCATTTTTTACAGAGACTTAAAACAGCATTTTGACCAGCTATTTGGAAATAGCAAATGATAATGGTTTTCTTATCTTCAAGGAGTCACTGTGAAGTAATGTGCTTAGCTCTTTACATGGGGTATTACATTTAACTGTCACAGCCATCCCATGAGGTAGGTATTATTCTCCCTATTTCACAGATGACAAAACTAAGGCTCAAAGAAGTAGTGTACCCAAAGTCACCTAGTTTTTACTTTGAAATTAGATTTAAACTTACGTCTGTCCAATTCTAAAGCCCAATTCTTAACTGCAATGCTATACTGCTTTGTAACCATAAGGAGGAGGAAGAAGAAAAGGGGGAGGAGAGGAATGTTTACTAGTGATCATTGCTGAAATTCATTGGTAAAGTCAGGTTTGACGATTCTGGTTAAACTGATTGCCAAACCAGTTACAGCAAGAGATTATGCTAAGTGAAATAAGTCAAGCAGAGAGAGTCAATTATCATATGGTTTCACTTACATGTGGAGCATAAGGAATAACACGGAGGACGCTGGGAGATGGAGAAAAGTGAGTTGGGGTAAATCAGAGGGGAAGACGAACCATGAGAAACTATGGACTCTGAGAAACAAACTGAGGGTTTTGAGGGGAGGGGGCAGGGGGGTTTCTTGAGCTTAGTGAAAGGTATTAAGGAGGGCACGGATTGCAGGGAGCACTGGGTGTGGTGCATAAACAATGAATCTTGGAACACTGAAAAAATAAAATAAAGTAAAAAAAAAAGAAATTAAAAAGAAGAAGAAGAAAAAGATAGTATAGAAATAGCTTCTCATGTCTGACCTGTCTTGTCTTAGAAAAACTAAGAAGAAATACAACTTTACACCTCCAGGTAGGCTGTAGGTTCCCCTTAGCCTGTCATCTCAACTGTTATCTCTTTCTCATATTGAGTTTGTCAAAAGCAATCTCAATATCAAGTCCTCACTGGTGGCAGTTCTCAGATGTGTTCACCTTCTGCACACTGAGATCCAAAGCTATTACTATCTCTTTGAAGTCGACTTCAAATTGATTGAGGATGAGAGGATAATTATTTTAGTCGATAGCTTCTACTCCAAACTCTTCAATGTTCTCATCAGACTGCTGACGAGTAGAAGAACTGACTTCTTCTCTAGTCAGGGCAGAAAGTCCCAGTGCAAGAGCTAGGGTCAGGAGGAGTAAAACCATAGGGCCAGCTCCTCAGCAGGATAGAAAAAGAACCTCCACAGGGAGAAAAAAAAAGTGATGAATTCACAGTCTCAGGGAGGAGCTGACCAATAAAACATAAAGTCAAGCAAAAATGAGGAACTATAATCCAATTTTAGTAAATCTTGGCATTTTGGATGATGCAGGACAAGCATCATCTCTAAAAGCTCAGACTGGGGCAAGGTAACTGTCAGGTCCTGCCCACAAAATTAGTCCACGTGGGCAGTTTGATGCAGGGGAGGGGCGACAGAAACAATGTCACCCTGGGGAAAGCCTCAAACTAAGTGGCTAAGATAAAGCTCTTAGCTGTCTCAGATGGCAGAGATGAGATTAAAAGAAAATAAGACAAGCATTTGGCCCAGACTTGCCCAAGTAGCTCTCTTCAGCAATCATAGCAGCCTTATGTTATTCATTATGGCCAATGGATAGACCCAGAATCAGGTCATCATATCTAATCATTAAACAAACCAAACTATATGGACAGAAGGCTTAAATGGGTCCCCAGATCTGACATATACCAATCCTACCCCTTTGACACAGTTCATAGCACAAGAGAAGCTTGCTTGAGTCCATAGCATGAGTCTCATCTTGGGAGATGTCAAGGATTCCAAACAGTCTCTTGCAGAAGTTTCTGGGATGGTGAAGAAGAAGATGATGATATTTATGAGTAATTATTTAATATAGATCAAGCTATGTGCTGAAAACTAAACATACAATTTGATGTTTCTCAAACAGGCCCATTTTGAAATTATGAGAGCATTTTGAGTTGTAATAATGACTGGGATCACTACTGGCATTTAGCAAGTATGTGTCAGGAATCCGAACAGTCTTACGTAATGAAGAATCAATGAACCTGGAATTCTAGTAGTATCTCTTTTTGACACGAATCCGATCTAGGCCCATCCCACTCCCTTGAGATAGCTCTGTGAGTTCGTTCATTTGATCTTGACAATGGTACAATTGTTATCCTCATTTACTAGAATAGAAAACAGGCTTAAAGATGTTAAGCAAATTATTTCTTGATTGTTGCTCACACAACTCATCAGTGGCAGAACCAGAATAAGAATCCAGAGATCTTAGCCCATTATTTTTCATGCTATGCACTGGAACTATGTCCACAAAATGACTCACTGCAGCTAAGTGCTAAGAATAGACCCAAAGTTAAGACAAGTGGCAAGTCAAGAGTTGTCTGTTTCAATTTTTGTCAACAGACAAACACTATTTCACTATTTAGGTCAGGCTATCCCACCGCTCTCTGACTTGAGATAAATACAAATGTAGTAAATGTAAACTTTGGAAAGAACCTCTTATACTGGCCCAAAACCATGTCGAAACCGATGCCTTTTCTTTCTACTTAATGTGATATAATGGAAAGCACACCAGATTCAATCAGAATTATGTTTCTAATCCTGAATTGACCACTAACAAATTTAGGCAAGTCACATTGCTTATTTCTCAGTTTCTTCCTAGTATAAATGTGTTGTCTAACTGAATGATCTAGATCCTTTCAAAATCTAGGGGCAAGGGAGTATTTTTCTTTGAATGGTATATGAGGCTGAATATATATACAATACATATATGGCTTTGATTGATGCACATATCTTTTAGAAGAAGGGTGATTACCAAGGGACAATGTTAAACATCAGCTGACCTATAGACAGTACAAGACAGAATCTATCTTCGAAACCCCATTAGTTTCCACACAGTATTTCAGGTAGTGTGAGTTCACAGGGCTCAGTTCTGCTTATAAGAACATCAATATTTCACATGTGTTTCACTAAAAATCGTCAGAACCCTGCAGTACAAGATTAAAGAATGCTATTACTTGATGCATTTGAGTCCTAAAATTTTAACAACGCACTGTTTACAGGAAGAACAAAGACATTTAGGCCATTTTGCTAAGGTTTTACAACACTACTGATGCTTGCAATCCGGAATCCATGAAGAAACAGAAACACCAAAGTCAACACCTCCAGAGTACCAGAGAGTTAGGATTTGTCTACTTCCCCAGACGGATAGAAGATACTCTCACTCTCTGTAGCTCTGTCCAGTACTCTCTTAGGAAGAGGTAGGATGTTAAAATCAGTATCACATGAATCAAGCATCCACAATTCTTGCTGAAACAGAAAGGCACACTGAAGTCCTCAACAAATAGTTTCTTAAAATATGTAAAAACATATATGAACATTTTTAGAAATCCATAATTGGACTGAATTAAAGTGGGGATGTGCATACCAACACGATTCTCAAACATCTCTCTTCCTTTCCACTCTGGCATTCCTTACATGGATTTGGGTCTAACTGAACTTCTATTTTAGTGAAGTATCTCCTGTCTCTTCTTTCTAACTGCAGATTACCTGATTGGAACACACATGAGAGAATAAACTCTTAGATTTTGACAAGTCATTCTCTGTATATATTTTTCCCCATGCTTTCTTACATGGATTAAAGCTAAGCACATTTACAAACTCATATACTGCTTACGACTTTATTGAACAGGTAGTAGATGTTTGTTTTTAAGAAGAGAAGTTAAAAACTTCAAACAAGGGAATCACAATGTGTTTTTGTAATTGAGAACATAAAGATAAGCCTAGTTCAATACTCTCTTTCATTCTTCAAATGCTGGTGCTTATTTATTCTCTAACAAAACCTTAGCCTGGGAACAGAAGAATAATAGTAGTCAAAATCTGTGCATATCCTTGGTATTTGGTAGGTGCTAATTAAAATAGTCTTTCCCACTTGAATATGGAATTAAGAGATAAGAGAGATCAACAGCAAAAAATGTCATTACTAAAGTAGCTCAATAGGGGAAGGTGACTTAAATCAGTGGAAGAGGTTGTTTTCTAATATTGAACCCAGAATTAGACTAATCTACCCAATCACAGGCACAGGTGGGCAGACAGGGCTCTCCCTCCACACTCAGCCAATGAAGGGTAGAAACTTCATGGTGAGGAATAGAGCACATACTCCACGTAGGCAGCTGGCTCCCAAGGGGGATAAAGAAAAGAGTAGATTCAAGCATGCCCCATTTACTTTAGCCAAATTTACCAGTCAGATAGCATTCAGTTACCCAGGGAAAGGGTCAGCAAAGAGGCAAAGAGAGGCTAGGAATGCTACACCCTGACCCTCCTGATGGAAAGACACATTAGGAATGGGGAAGAAGCGTCACTCCTTAATAATACTGTAAGCCAGGCAGGCACTTAGTTTGGGGGTGGGGTAGGTAGCAAATTCATATCCCCATTGGCCAATATAATCCTTTAAACAGACATTAGAAAAATGTTCCATGTAAATTACTGCTTAAGATCGTAAGGATTAGATGTCTCACAGCATATCAGTCAACTCCCAGAGACAGATGACACAGGGGCATTATGTTTGATCAGAACCTAACAACTATTTTAGCAACAGAGAGGTCAAATTTCAAAGAAAAGTTGTATTAGTGTGATCTATTAGGACAAAGAAGTTTTTAGGAAAGCCTACTAAAATTACTGTCTTTTTCCTCTGCTACCCCTTTGAATTGTGAGAGAGTATACCTAAACGGCACCCAAATGAAGCCGAGAATTATTCATGTTGGCAATCTGGGTAGGAAACTATTCCCATCATTTAAAGCAATGATGTTGCTTTAAAATCACATTTCCCCATCCTGTTAACTCTCCAAATTACTCCTCTCACACTGGGTAAATTTCTCTATTTTTAAATCATTTAGACTTAAATTAGTCACACCTCTCTTCTCACCTGTAAATATAGTAACAAAACTGAACTATCAGGCCTTATCCAGAACAAGATCATATGGAAGCCAAGAGGGTTTTCAGCATTATGAAATGTGTGATTTTTTTAAAAAATTGAAATAAATTTTGTTTATGATTGTCATTCCAGTATTTCAGACTTGGTTTTGGTTGTCAAAGATGTTGAAAGGGATTACTAAGTTCTTATTGTTTAATGTCCTTTAATGAATTCAATAAGAAATAAGATCATGATCTTATAAAGGATTTTTTAAAAATCCTCAACAATATGCAAATTTGTAACAATGACAAATGCAATTCTAGAAACCTCTATTGAATTGTGGCGACTAAATAATCTGTGTCATTTACAAAGCAAGTTCTTACTTACTTACTTAGTTACAAGTTCTTACTTACTTACTTCTCTTTGCTGTCAGTGACTACAGAGGGAGGAAGAATGGGTGAGGTGAAAGTTGCAAGGACCAGTATATTGTGGTTGTTCTTTTACAAACTTCTGTGGGATCATTTCAATCTCAAAGTCACTTGTGTTCATAAGTGATTTATTAAGCTTTGTCTTCACTTATACTCCATGAAAGAATATTGTTGAGTAAGTAAAATGAAATGTGATTTCTTCTAAGACTCTGACTGAGCCTAGACAAGATTTAGTGTGTGTGATAGACTCATGTCCTCTCCCTAAGTAGAGTTCAAATGTAGAAAGAAAGCCATAATATTTCTGATGACAGCAAGGCATCTTGCCCCAACTCCTTGACCACAATCCCATAAGGAATCCTAGAACATCAAGACTGTAATGGCCGAGACCACTTGGCGCCCTCATTTGAGAGCTGTGCAAAGTGGGGATCCCACAACTGGGTAACTGTGCAAGTTCTCCTGCCTGGAGTCCCATATGGTGAAAGGCAGAGCCAGAGCTAGAAGGAAGAGGCCTCACCCAAGTCGGGTGGCCCTTCCTTTATCAAACCTGCAGCAAGAACAGAGGCTTAAACACCATCAGAAGAATGAGGAATAAACAGTTAAGTTTTACTTCTGAAACCCTACTATGAGAAGAGCTTTTCCAAAAAGGGGCCATTACCAAGGATTTAAAACTTACATCTGGATAGTGTTTATTAGGTACCTGAAAATTGTCCATAATATGACTCAGTTTTTCCAGCCTCAGTAAAACAGATCTATAATTACGTCTTTTAGAACAAAATTGTGTCTTCACTACAAAGCGATCAGTGATCAAATGTGGGAAATGGGGGTGGGGCAGGGTGGGGGGCAAGGGATAGAAATAGGTAGAAGGCTACACTCCAAATACTTGTTTTCCATGTTCCGGTACATTTTGAAGAAATTCCAGGTCAGTTTATTGATAAGATTTATGGGATGACTTAGTTTCATCAGAAAGTAACATTTTCTTCATGAATGTGTATTAATCCAAATAAGGTAGCTCTGTCTTCATTTACAACCATCTGTTGAAAATCAATTTTTACGAGTTGTCTTCTCAAGACCGAGAGAAAACAGATGTATATCTAACCACAAACCACAGAACTGCTCAGTCCATTCTAAAGCTTGATAAGATGTCTAGAATGTCATATATACAAATTAAAAATAAATCTGTTTACCTTGTGCTTTTATAGTTTGACATTTCATGCAGAACCCAAGCCTATACATAAAATTGTTTAACTCCCAAACCCGATACAACCCAAGTCACCCTGCTTTCTGTAAACTTACATCACCACTGAGCCTTTATTTTGAACACTTTAAAGGAATTAAAATTGATTCAGGCTTACTGAAAATGTCCAATTATGGTCCTGAGATGACAGTGAACAGAAGAGTCCAGAGAAGAGGAACAGAACTGGCAGAAGTGGAGATTCACATGACAGCTTCCTACAGGACAGCTTCGACAGGCCCTAACACAGGTGTGGTACACCTTCCAGTCTGAAGTCTATACCAGCTCAGTTGCAGCAGGAGACAGGAGCTTGTTTCCTATTCACCATGAAACACGGGAAGGCCTTTTTGCAAGAGTGGATAGAAAAGTCTGGTTCCCTAAATGTTAACAGAATGAAGAGAACAATGTGTACATTCCTTTAGAACAGGACCAGATTTTGTAGTGACTTGCTTCCGCTGTGCCCAGCAAATGCTTGGAGCCCATGAAAGGCTTGTCAGTAGTGATGATGATGATGATGAAATGTCATCTTCAAAGTTCCTCCCAAAACTGAGCAGAGAGACAGAGGACCTGCTTTCAAGTCTTGGATTTGACTATTCTATTATCCATCTATTATCCATTATCCATTCTATTTGACTATTCTATTATCCACCTCTTCCTGAGTTTGTTTTCTCATCTTGAGAATCAATTCTCCCCATCTGTGATATATATGAATTATCAAAATCCTATGAGTTGTAAAGGAATAAGATAGAAAAGAGATCTATTAAGCAATCCTACAGCAAGTCCATCTAGAAATCCCTATTATCTCTTGGACATGAAAACTCCAAGGCTATAATCATGTTGTTATCTTACCCTTATCAGAGCCTAACCTTTGCTTACTTCAGTTGAGGTTCCAGATGTATATTTAGTATCTCTGTATATGCATTTATAATTGATCCTAAATTGTAATTCCCATATACATTAGTTTATTCAATGAAATGTCTTTATATGGGCACAGGACTACAAATCATATATATCATATACATATATATCAAAAGAGGGAAAGTACTACAGAGAGCACTGACTTTTGAGTTCAAAGACACTGGATTCTAGGACTGCTTTTTAACTTTGGGAGTTACTTAATCATGAGGCTTATTAAGAATCTCATTAAGAATATCCTCAGATGACAGGATCATCCCTGTCCACTCAGAGATGGATTAAGGTCATTAACATAAGGTAGTATGTGTGAACATATATTTGTAATGCTCTAATAAAAAGGCATTAATAGAAAAATGGAACCAATATCTTCTTTCTCTTAAGTGTCTAAAAATTTTATTTTGTTTTGATAAATGGGCACAGTTTAAGTGATTATAATCTTTGAGAAGACAGATGAAATTTAGAAAAATAATTGTCATAAAAAGTACCTGGCCACCACATTGACAGTACTACCCCAACTGCAATGCACAAAGCATTTAATTCAGGGTTTGTTACAAAGTAACCATCACATTAAAAATATACTTGTACTTTATGGATTTATTGCACTCCATTTACTACAAAAGTACCAAAAGTTACATTGCCATGAGCCACCTATAAGAAAATTTGCTCCTTTTTAGTAATGGTATGTGTTGTATAGGGGTTGTATATAAACAGTTACCCTTCACTTATCTATATTTGGAATGATCACGTTGTGGATTTTCCCTGGCAAACCTTAAATCCCAAAATGGCTTTCCTTTGTCATTCCCCTACAACGTGTGGAGCTATTTCTCTCCACCCACACACATTCTCAGGTGTTTATTTTGGAAATGAAAACCTATTTATTATCCTAAGCAAAATTAAGTTATGATGGTAAATCTGCTGCCAAAACATGGTCAGGACATCTTCCAAAGGCAAATATAAATGATTTGAGGTCATCCATTTTTACTCCTCTGTTCCTCTTCAGGGAGATAATCTACTTTACTTTTAGTTCAAATGTCTTTTCCCTTTAGTTTGTCTTTTTCCTGCTCCTTGAAATTGGCACTGTTTGGCCAAATTTGTGCAGTGATGACCTCGATTTTGAAGTGAATTAATAAGAGTCACCAAAAAACAAAAACAAAATCAAAAAATAGGTCTTAAAGATCCTTCTACCAGAGAGGCTAATCAACGGGAATATACATTTTAAGGAACATTACAGTTAGCCCTGTGACACATTTGGAAAACCACTGGTCTCATGCAGATGAGGACAGACCCACGTTGGAGTCCCTACATCCCATCACTCACTTGGTCATTGTCCCAGCCCTCTGACTCTGAGAGCTTTTAGTGTCTGCATCTTGACAAAAAGAACCTTTCGTCTTACAGCATCTCAAGCAATTCGACTGCACTTTATTCTGGATCCTATTTTAGTCTTGATATAAATATTGTAAGGCCACCAAATTGTCCAAATTAAGATAAACAGACCCACAAAGAGGATTTCTAAATGTGACTTACTTAAAGTTAGCAGGGTCTTTATTTTTGAAAACCTATTTACCTACTTCAGCTTCTCTTTTTTAAAAGTGTGTTGCTTTTAAAACTCAGCTGGGGCAATTTACTTCTCTAAGTATTCAATCAGATTTTCATACCAATTAGGATAATTATCAGCACAATTTAAACAGATTTCTTAATTATAGCTACAAACATCTCTCAGAGAAAACAAGTCCCAGAGCTTTTAACAAAAAGAATTTCCCATAAATAGTAGGTGAGCACTAATTTCCATGCCTTACATCAGTGGAAAAAAGTATTTCTTCTAGCATTCATTTGTAGGTCATCAAGAAATCCTTCATCCTTACTCATTATACTGTATGCTCAGGCCTGCATTTCTTGGTGTCTCATATTTGGGTATACATCACTTCACACTGACACTAGCTAGAAAACAACATCTGACCACCTCATTAATTAAAAAGCAAGTGTGAAGGCATCTTAGATTTCCTTTCATGCTTAGCCTGGAGTGTCTCATTTTTATTCCTTGTTAAGGCAACATTTGCCTAAGGAGCAAGGAAGTGTTATGTTCGCTGTACTGTGACTTCTCTTTGCTTCTGCAGAAAGAATCATGGTATGGAGCACACCACTCACTCATGTCTAACACAGATTCACAATGGGAGAGGGTGGGCTGCACCAAATGCTTCAAGGAGGAGTTCAGACAGGTTAAGTCCAGTGGAAGGCCAGAATCCCCTTGAGCACAGAACAAGTGATCCATTTTCTAGAGATACGCCAACTATGCAGGGAGAAAAGGATGCATCATTCATCACCATCTTTTTTTTTTTTTAAGCCAAAATACATGTTGCCATGAACTTCCCCTTTCATTTAGAAATCTAAGTATATGTCAAGGGATATGTAACCACAGAGCTCAACTCTACCAAATGCAGTCTTTGGGGAAGTTATTTGAATAATAGTATTCAATTTAATTAGCACTTCTGAGTATCCATGGGGTGCCTAGAAAGCACTGAACAGGTGTTCAGAGAAGACACCGTTCTATTAAAAAATGTCAGGTCAACAGAGACTGGCCAGTTTTATGTATGCCTAGGTTGATAATTGAAATCAATGTATCAAGAAAACATTTTAAAACTTTTTTTTTAAATAAGATGGTAAGAGCTAGAAGGAACCTTAGGAATCAACACATATCATTCCTACTTTGTAGGAGAACTATAGACCAAGGTGGCAAAAAGATCACAAAATAAATCTGTGTAAAGGTAATAAAAAAAAATCCAAGCATTCTAACATCTATATTTATTTTCTCTCTTCTTACTGCTCCTAACAAAATTAAAGCTTCTGTGAGATTATATAATCCTCTTTTTCATTCAACAGCTTACATACTTCTATATATAGTTAAATATGGTAGATAATGCAAATACAACAGACTTTAATGTCGAACATGGCTGGGTTGGATTGCAGGTGTTTCAGGTAGTTGCTATTAGATCATCACTAGCTGAAATTAAATAGACATTGTAGAAATTGGATAAAGCTGGAGTCTCAGACTCCAATATGTCAAGAGTCTAGGCAAGTACTACAAACAAATGAGGCAAGACCAGAGGAGATATGGTGAACCAGAGGACAGGTGTGTTTCCAGCATTTGTTGTCATGAGGGTATATGAATACATGGCTGCCAGATTGTCCTATTTTTCAGGAGAGTCACAAGTCTGAAAAATTTGATGAAATCTCACTTTTAAATAGTAACAATTAATTCAAAATGTTAAAAACATTGTGAGAGCCAAATAAAATACATATGCAGTTTAGACTGTTGTGAGCTGCTAGTTTGTAATGTCTAAGTGGAGCATGTCTGGGCAAAGACAACATAAGGAATGAGGCCAGATCAGAAACAATCATATTTTTTAAAAGGTAAAACTCTTACTTCCATTTAACATAGAGAGTCATAGAATTCAAATTCACAATTCAAAATGTAAAGTCCTAAATTAACACAGAATTTGTACTGTTTTAACTCAAATTAATGCACTGACAGGAAAGCTGTAGAAGGCATGGTGCTCAGGGTTGTAGAGGAGAGAAGAGGAGTAGAACATTATCCTTGCTCTTCGGAAGGTTACTCTTTAGTGCAGAGGAGAGGAAATTAACAGAAATCAGGAGAATAGAGAAATGGAAAAATGGGCAATCATTAGACAGCACGTATAATGTTTCAAGGAAGGGAGAACTTATATTTGAATTGAAAACCCAGAAAGATCTCTCAAAGAGTGAGTCAACTGGGAGGCTGCGGAGGCCAGATCATTCATTCCACCAGCAGATGACAGATACCTACTGAGCACCTCTCAGACTCCATCTGGGTGTAAGGGTTACAGCAATGAGTGAGGCACCCAAAATCCTGCCCTCCACACATTTTAGTGTGGAGTGACAAATAATATGTAAGAACACAAACCAAGAAAAGATGATTTCAAATACCACTGAAAAGCATTGAGAAGAAAATCACCCAGGGGGCAGGGTAGACCTCCTCCTCTATTTACAGGGTTGGCATCATTCACTCTGTGTATCCAAATGGGGACTCAAGGGCCCTAAAAAACCAACCCCACACCTAATAACAGGTGTACTTCTCACCTCAAAATTCCCTGTCACCACTAGAAAAGATTTACTTCCTCAAAACATCTGTTACATTCTTCCCATCACACATACAGCAATGACAGTACCGGTGCCTATGTAAGATGGATAAGGAAAGTGTCTCCGGAGAAGTCGCATGTAAGTTTGGAAGCCAGGCGTAAGTAGTTCTGAAGACTGCTCTATGCCAGAGGAATAGCAAGAACTAGAACAAGGAAAGAATGAGCTTCACATACCTCAAGGTCCGAAAGAAAGCCGGTTTAGTGAAAGCAGTGAGCAAAATGTAGTACAGAAAGGCTGGGGTCAGTGAGGGAGGGAGTGGCAAGGATCATGGTCTTTTAAGTCACGGTGAGGAATTGGATTTTTCAGGGTACAGAGCAAAGTCACTGGAGGATTTTAAACAGGAAAGTAGCATGATGTGATTTAGGCCTTAGAAAGGTCAGCCTAATTGGTCTTTGAAAGATGACAGTGAAGAATGAGGAGCAACTATGGAGGCTGGTGCCAGCCAGGAGGCTGCTCAGCATTTTCTGCCCTGGACTGTGCTTCACTAGAGATGCAATCCCTCCCGCCAACAGGCTATGCCTCTTACCTGTTGGTCTAAGAGGCTGTAGCCTGCAACACACCTCCTTGCATGAGTAAGTCCAGTCTAGGATCCCTCTGACAGACACTGCCATGAAGTACTGGCAAAAATATTTTTTCATACTGATTCGCATCTGATGGCATGCCAGTGAAGGGTTTTTGGTATATCACAAGGCATGCCACACCAACTGATAAACACCAAGTTAAGAAACTGATTTATGTTAACTTGAATACTGGAGTGCCTGGGTGGCTCAGTGGGTTAAGTCTGCCTTCGGCTCAGGTCATGATCTCAGGGTCCTGAGATTGAGCCCCACATTGGGCTCTCTGCTCAGCAGGGAGTCTGCTTCTCTCTCTCCCTCTACCCCTCTCAACCCCTCATCCCACTAGTACACTTTTTCTCACTCTCTCTCAAATAAATCAATAAAATCCTTTTTTTAAAAAAAAGTTAACTTGAAGACTTAACTAGAAGATACATAGCCATTTGGAGGAATGGGTCAAAGAACAAACAAGACTGAAAAGGTATGATATGCCACCCCAACCCTTGCTATGAACTTTCAGTATTAATATTTAAAAATACAAATTTAAATAATATGCCTAAAATACATAGCAATTCACAGCTTCCTACAACCAGATTTTCACTATGTTCTTTCTCTAATGTTGATAACATTTTTCCCCAAGTAAATGTCAACATTTAATTTTTATACTGAAAGTTGGAGAACCCCAATATAGCAAATGTCCCCTCTCCAATGGATAAAAGTTATTCAATAATCTAACTTCAGATATAACTACTGAAATAAGATACTTTTGGGCTTTAAAAAAAAAAGACATGGTAAAAATTAAAGGCTATCTGAAATCAAGAAAGAATGATTTTTTTTTCTGAAGTTAGACATGTTCTGTATCCAATCATATATCTGAAGACAGAGAACTGGCCCAAGATGAAACAGTTATCTAAATAGACTAATAGTTATTAAGGACATTGACAGAATATGCAAAAGTCTTCTTTTAAACTGAACAGAACACATTTACAGTTTAATTTTACTCAACTTCTAAGGAATAGATAATCTCTATCTTATAGAAACTCCTCCCGAAGAAAACTTATCCAACTTACATTATAAATCAAGCCTAATCTTGATAACTAGGAGAAAGAAAATATATGAAATAAAAATAACTGTAGAACATCTTAAGTAAAATATTATAAAACTAGAATCAAAAGTAATCTTTTAAAATAACAATGCATCATTAAGACAGGGAATTTATCGTGAGAATGACAGAATATTTCACATTAGGATATTTATCAACATACTTTACTACAGTAATGGATGAAAGAAGAAAAAAGCACATGGGTTATTTCAGCAGATGCTAAAAAGTAAAAAGCAGTTGAAAAATTTAACCCCTGTCATAGGATTTCTTAAAACCCTAAGAACTAGGAATGGAAAGGCATTTCCTAAACTTAATTAAGATTATCTGCTAAAGCCATATAATAAACCTCTTACATATGGTGATAACTTAGATATATTCCCATTAAATTCAGGAAGAGGCTGGCCCTGCAGTGAAATATGATGCTAAAACTATGGCCTAGCCAAAACCAGAAAGCAAGACAAATGGAAAGGGATAGAAGGATTGGAAAGAATAGGTCCTGTTTCAAGTAACAAAAAAACACAAAGAATCAAGATAGTAGTTTGGTTTTGGGGGGATATTTCCCCCCCTCCTATAAACTTCAATGGGCTGGATGGAGGACAGATTTGATGAACAACCAAGATTCGGGATCTACTTTTTCTTAAGGATTGGTCATCTTTGACATATAGTTTTCACTTCCTGGCGCAGGATGAATGCTGCAGCACCTACCATCATTTCTGTATTTCATACAAGGTAAGGGGTGGTAAGAGATTATGTGCTTTCCCTTTAACAGCCCTGAAGATGTATACACCCCTTTGGTTACATCATTAAAAAAACTTAATCATAAGGCCACACCTAACTATAAGAACACCAGGGGAACACAGGCTTTACCCTGTATAACCTATGCCCAGTTAAAATGCGGGGCTGTCTTCAAGAGGAAAAAGGATACCGGAGGAAAAATACTGTTCTCTGTCACAGAAAGACTTTAAATATTGTCATTATTGGGGTTCATTCTCCAAAGAAAGCCAAAAAGAAAAAACATTATGAAAACAAGTGAGTTTAATAATGTTTCTCAATACAAGATCAACATTCAAAATTAATCTCTTTTTTTTTTTTTCCTATTCCAGCAAAAGCCGCTTAGGAAAAAGAAAAAGAAAAAAGATCCAATTCACAGTACCAGTGTTAGTATATGAAAAATCCTAACCAAAAAATGTAGGGGACCATTTTGGACAAAAGGATGAAACTATTTTTAAGTCATAAAGACCTGAGTAACTTAGAGGACTAAGTGTACTAAAATGCCTTCTCTCAAATCAGACATAAAATGTAATGCAACTCCAAATAAAATTACAATGACATTTTCATGGAACTTAAACTAGTTCTAAATTTCATATGTGTTTAAATAAAACAAAATAGCTTAAACAAATTTAAAAAAAAAGAAGTTTCTTACCTACTAAATGTAAAGCTATACTAATTAAAATGATACAACCTTGACACCATAATTGTCAAATAAATCAATGGAATAAAAGAGAGCCCAGAAACTGACCTATAAATACAGAACATGGTACGTAATATATGTATGAATCAGTGAGAAAAATACAGAGTTTATAATAAATTATTTTAACAAAAGTGACCCTCCTAAATAATAAATTATGTTTAAAAAATTATGTTTACAAAAGTGACCCTCCTAAAGAAAATGATTTACAACTTTACAACATAAAAAAATCAGTCCCTGATACATTAGGTATCTAAATGTAAAAAAGAGGCCTCTAAAATTTTGAAAAATTTATTTATGATATAATTTATTATAAACAAGGCACATTAAAGACTAAGTTTTAAATAAACAGTTTTCAGTTATAAAGTTAAAATAGAGAATAGAAGATTTTTGCCATGTATTATCCAACGCAATAATATCCTAAATATATGAAGAACTTCAATTAATCAATGAGAAAAAAAATCACAATGACAATATGTACAGAATAAACATTCCCAAAACAGTAACTCAAAACACAACTATGAAAATATGCTAATTCTCCTGTTATCAGGGAAATACAAGTCAAAATAGCAGTGATATTTTTCTGACACGTTTGCAAAATTTTTTTAATCTAATAAACCATTGGGAAGAATTTAGGGGAAATTATACTTTCACACTTCGCAAAATAGAATGAAATTATAGGCACCTTGAGACATAATCCAGCAGTATCCAGGAAAAATGCAAATATACCCCTATCCTATACCCCAGTGACAACAGTCTTAAAGGTGCAATGTCCAGAAACTCACAGAAGTGCACACAAAAAAATGTTTGAGTTATATTTATAATTGGAAAAAAAAACCTACAAACCCCATGTCCAAAAGTGATGCATAAATATACAAGATAGGTTACACAGCCAGTAAGAGAAATAAACCAAATCTAGTATGTGTTCATACAGATTAGTAAAAACCTAAAATGAAGAAAGTACAATGTTATCAATGGATATACAGGAATTTATAAGCATTTATGCGTGCACTAACATATATTATGTAAACATACAGACCTTATGGACACATACTTAGGAAAAAGTATAAAATGGAAGGGTACTAAGTTCTTGATAATGGTTACATCTGAGATTGGAAAGAGAAAAGGAAATTGATGGTGGGGTTAAGATAAACTTTATCTCCAACTGGATGGTAATAGATATATGCACATATATTGCAGAAAATGGGACAAGATATTTGTAGTTGTAATTCTAAGTGAAAATATATTTTTGTCAGTCTTATTCAGTTTTCTTTTTTTTTTAGATCTCAAAAGATAATGACAAATGACCAGGTAAGTCAGTTTTAAAGGATCATGTAAAAAGTAATCAGTTGTTAAATTTCACAAATCTTCTTCATTATTGAGCCCAAATGCTTTGAGACACCCCCCCCAAAAAAGCAACAACAGAAAATAAAACAAACAGAAAACCAGAATGCAGTACATTGCATTTGAGATGATGGAGGGTGAAGGGAATAAGCTCACAAACATGTCAAAAAAAAAAAAAAAATCCCTTCTCCAGCCATAAAACCAGGACAGATGATAAATAACCAGCGAACACTGTAACATTCCTTGGACATAGTCAACCTTGAAGGTTCCTTTCTACTTTTGCCAAGCCCATAAAAAAAGCAATCTCAGATTCAGTGTTTACAAACACAGTGTGTTTTCCAAAGGCAAGTCCACTGATGTTCTTTTCAGTCGAGACAATAACCTAAGAGAAACCGAGGTACCCCAGACCATGTGTAAGCATGTAATTAAATAAGGCTACCCTCTGCCCACTAAACTAATTCAACAAGATTCACACAAACAACAAACAAAGCAGTTGTGTCTCTGGAGTGATTTTTCCAAGGTAATTTGCATATCACTGTGAGTAGAAAGAACTTTTTGTGAAGTATGTTCCTTGGAACACCAGTTTTTTTTTTAAGATTTCATTTATTTATTTGAGAGAGAGAGAATGAGAGAGAGAGAAAGAGAGAGAGAGAGAGCATTAGAGTGAGGAGATCAGAGAGAGAAGCAGACTCCCCACCAAGCAGGGAGCCCGATGCAGGACTCAATCCTGGGACTCCAGGATAATGACCTGAGCTGAAGGCAGTCACTTAACAAACTGAGCCACCCAGGTACCCCATGGAACATTGGTTGTAAAAGATGCACCACTGGGGGAAAATTGTTGTAGTCAAATCAGGGAAATACCAATTCTAAATCTGCTTCTTGGATATTTACAATAAATGTTTTAACATTTTAAGGTTCTGAGAAGTCTTACTACTGAGAAAACTATTTCGTTCAACCCATAAATCCTCACATTTATTTACACAGTTATTTCTTTTTAGAGGCAACAAGTGACTAGCACTGCATGTGTCACAAGTATACTATGGACCTCAGTGTGGGTCATGCTGATTTATCTGGATGCATAGAATTTAGAATATATTCAGTAAGTAATACAGGCCAAATCATCCCTTACCATCCATAGTGCCCAGGACATGGCAGTCCATCAGGGTGGGCAGGACAGATAGATGACAGGGTCAGAATGACACAAAGCAAATTCTCTGCTTCTCACCAAGCCTCTCTTTAAGAGCACAAGCTTATCTCAAATTCTTCCCAATGTGATTTTCAGGGCATGTCTCCTCTGTGCCCTATAAACCAGTCCCTTTAACTGATGGTAACTGAATTTTCCTAATTCCTCTTCTTCAGCTCCTGCTCACTGTAGTGTTGCTTCATGTAACTGCTGAAACCCAAACCAATAGTCTGCCTTGAAATGCTGCTGCTGCTGTCACCACTAAACGAGGGAACGCCCTGTGCTGAGGACACCAAGGACTGCCTTATTAAGAGTGCTGAGGGCACGAGGGGCCCCAAGGGTAAGGCCACCAGTCACTGCCAAACGGATGCCTCTGCCCTTCACTGGACACTCCCAAGACCACAGTCAAGTCCTCTCTCCTCCCCACCGTCTGTGTGAGTGCCTTAGGACAATCTGAGTGAGAGATAAGGCTGGCCCCAGAACTGGGGTGTGCATGTCCTACTTCTCTTCCTTGGAACGGCTCACCAGTCTTTCAGACAGATCCTAAACGTAAGATAGGACAAGGCTGATCCATCTTGTTCATTAGCCACTTTTGGAAAAAATACTATGAAATGATCCTAAATCCTAAGTGAATATGTTCTTACAACTTTGGGTCCTTTCTTTACCCTAAAAACCTAATCACTCCCCCCTGGTTCTTTGACAACATAAGATTCAGAAGCAATAGAAAAACTTGGTACTTTCCAAGTGGGAAAGTATGAATGCTCTCAAGGGTTCTATCTGAACTAGGTAAGTTGGTTGAGATTCTGATCAATCTCTCATAGGCTGATTCTTAGCTCTGCCTCCTTCAAACCCCTACCTCAAAGCTCTCCCCAGTCTGACCTCACTCCATAGATTCAGCCTCATTCCTCTCTGCTACAGAGCAGTTGTGCATTTACACAATGAATAAGACTTATTAATCACCCCCTCTATAGTATTCAGGCACTAGAAGGAGTCCTGGAGTAAATAAGATACCGTTGCTGTTGTCCAAAGACCACTTCCAAATAGTTCTCTTCTGCCAAGTGAGTTTCCTTGGAGATTCTTTCCATCCCCCTTTGTTTTATTTACCTTTTTTTCAAATTTTTATTTAAATTCTAGTTAATATAGCATGTATTATTGGTATCAGAAGTAGAATTTAGTGATGCATCGCTTACATATAACACCAGTGCTCAACACAAGTGTCCTCTTTAATACTCATCCCCCATTTAGCCCATCCCCTACCGACCTTCCCCTCCAGCAACCCTCAGTTTGTTCTCTATACTTAAGAGTCTCTTATGGTTTGTTTCTCCTTTTATTTTTCCCCTTCCCCTATGTTCACCTGTTTTGTTTCTCAAATTCGACATATGAGGGAAATCATATGGTGTTTGTCTTTCTCTGACTTGTTTTGCTTAGCATAATACACCGTAGCTCTAGCCACATAGTTGCAAATGGCAAGATTTCTTCTTTCTCATGGCTGAGTCATATGCCATTATGTGTGTGTGTGTGTGTGTGTGTGTGTGTGTGTACGTGCATACCATTTCTTCTTTATCCATTCATCAGTAGATGGACACTTGGGCTGTTTCCATAATTTGGATATGGTTGTTAAAGCTTTTATAAACATCAGGGTCCATGTGCCCCTTCAAATCAGTATTTTTGTATGCATTGGGTAAAGACCTAGTATTGCAATTATAGGGTACTTCTATTTTTAACTTCTATTTTTAACTTTTTGAGGAAACTCCATATTGTTCTCTAGAGTGTCTGCACCAGTTTGCATTCCCACCAACAGTGCAAGAGGGTTTCCCCTTTCTCTACACCTTCACCAACATCTGTTGTTTCCTTTGTTTTAGACATTCTGACAAATGTGAGATGGTATCTCATCCTGGTTTGATTTGTACTTCCCTGATGAGTGATATTCAGCATCTTTTCTTGTGTCTGTTAGCCACTTGTATGTCTTTGGGAAAATGTCTGTTCTTGTCTTCTACACAATTCTTAACTGGATTTTGAGGGGGGGGTTGATTTTGTGTAAGTTATAAATGTTGGATACTAACCCTTTATCTGGAAGGTCATTTGCAAATACTTCTCCCATTCCATAAGCTACTTTTAGTTTGTTTATTGTTTCCTTTTCTGTGCTGAAGCTTTTTATCTTGATAATGTCCCAGCAATTCATTTTGTTCTTGTTTCTCTTGCCTCTGGAGATGTATCGAGTAAGAAGTTGTTACAGCTGATGTCACAATGTTGTTGTCTGTGTACTGCTCTATTTTGGTGGTTTCCGGTCTCCTATTCAGGTCTTTCATCCATTTTGAATTTATTTTTTGTATATAGTTTAAGAAAGTAGTCCAATTTCATTTTTCTGTGTGTTGCTGTCTAGTTTTCTCAAAACCATTTGTTGAAAAGATGTTCTTTTTTCCTTTAGATAGTCTTTCCTTTTTTGAAAATTAGTTGCCATATAGTTGTGGGTCCATTTCTGGGTTATCTATCCTGTTTCATTGATCTACATTTCTAGTTTTGTGCCAATACCATACTGTCTTGATGAATACAGTTTTTGCAATATAGCTTGAAGTCCATAATTGTAATGCTTCCAACTCTGCTGCTTTAGCTATTTGGGGTCCTTTGGGGTTCCATACAAATTTTAGGATTGTTTATTCTGGGTCTGTGAAAAATGCTAGTGGTATTTTGATGGCGATTGCATTAAATGTATAGATTGCTTTGGGCAGTATAGACATTTTAACAATAATTGTTCTTCCAATCCATGAGCATGGAATGTTTTTCCATTTCTTTGTGTCTTCCTCAGTTTCTTTCACAAGTGTTCTACAGTTTTCAGAGTACTGATCTTTTACCTATTTGGTTAGGTTTATTCCTAGGTATCTTACTGTTTTTGGTACAAGTAAATGGCATTGATTCCTAGATGTCTTTTTCCGCTTCTTCATTACCGATGTATAGAAATGCAGATTTCTGTACATTGATTTTATATCCTGTGACTGTACTGAATTCCTCTATCAGTTCTAGTAACTTCTGGCTGGAGTCTTTGGGTTTTCTACTTAGAATATCACATCATCTGCAAAGCGTGGGAGTTTGACTTTTTTGTCAATATTGATGCCTTTTATTTCTTTTCATTGTCTGATTGCTGAGATTAAGACTTCCAGTACTATTTAAATAGTAATGGTGAGAGTGTACATCCCAGTCTTGTTCCTGACCACAGAGGAAAAGTTCTCAGTTTTTTCCCCACTTAAGATGGTATTAGCTGTGGGTCATTTATATATGGCCTTCATGATATTAAGGTATGTTCCCTCTAACCCTACTTTGTTAAAGGTGGGTTTCTTTTAATGCTAAATTCTGTCCAATGTTTTTCTTGCATCTATGGAGGGGAAAATATGGTTCTTATCCTTTATTAATATGGTGTATCACATTGATTGATTTGCAAATATTGAACTACTCCTAAAGCCCAGGAATAAATCCCATTTGCTTGTGGTGAATAATTCTTTTAATGTACTGTTGGATTCAATAACTAATATCTTGTTCAGAATTTTTGCATCCATGTTCATCAGAGATAGTGACTTGTCATTCTCCTTTTTAGTGGGGTCTTTGTCTGATTTTGGAATCAAAGTAATACACTGACCTAATAGAATGAGTTTGGAAGTTTTCTTTCCACTTCTATTTTTTGGAACAGTTTGAGAAGAATAGGTATTAACTCTTCTTTAAATGTTGGTAAAATTTCCCTGGGAAACCATTTGGCTCTGCACTTTTGGTTTTTGGGTGGAGGTTTTGATTACTGATTCAGTTTCTTTGCTGGTTAATGTCTGCTCAATTTTTCTATTTCTTCCTGTTCCAGTTTTGATAGTTGTTTATGTTTCAAGAAATTTGTCCATTTCTTCCAGATTGCCCAGTTTTGGGGCACATATTTTTTCATAATATTCTATTTGTATTTCTGTGGTATTGCTTGTGATCTCTCCTCTTTCATTCATGATTTTATTTCTTTGGTCCTTTTTCTTTTCTTTTGATAAGTCTGGGTAGGGGGTTATCAATTTTATTAATTCTTTCGAAGGACCAGCTCTTAATTTCATTTATCTGTTCTGCTGTTTTTTGTTTCTATATCATTTATGTCTGGTTATAGACATAACTATAATCAATATTGATGCCTTTCATTTTTCATTGTCTGATTGCTGAGATTATAGTTTATGTTTTATATTATTTCTCTTCTGCTGGGTTTAGACTGTATTTGCTATTCCTTTTCTATCTTCGTAGGGCTAGGTTGTGTATTTGAGACTTTTCTTGCTTCTTAGGTAGCCCTGTATTGCTACATACTGCCTTCTTAGGACCACCTTTGCTGCATCCCAAAGGTTCTGAACTGTTGTGTTTTCATTTTCATTTGCTTCCATTTTTTTTATTTCTTCTTTAACTTCCTGGTTAACCCATCCATGCTTAGTAGGATGTTTTTCAACCTCTATGTATTTGTGACCCTTCCAAATTTTTTCCTGTGGTTGACTTCAAGTTTCATAGTGTTGTGGACTGAAAATATGCATGGTGTGATCTCTATCTTTTTGTAGTTGTTGAGGGCTGAGTTGTGACACAGTACATGATCTATTCCAGAGAATGTTCTATGAGCACTAGAAAAGAATGTGTATTCTGTTGCTTTAGGATAGAATGTTCTGAATATATCTGCAAAGTCTGTCTGGTCCAATGTGTCATTCAAAGCCATTATTTCCTTGTTGATCTTCTGCATAGATGATCTGTCCATTGCTGTAAGTGGGATATTAAAGTACCCTACTATTATTGTATTATTATCAATGAGTTTCTTTAAAATCAGAAATCATAAGGACACTAGCTAGGCTTGAAAAAAGCACAGAAGAAACCAGAGACCTTTACCACATAGATAAAAGGCCTAAAAATTAGGCCAAAATTTTAAAATCTATTATTAAGATACAAAACACAATGGATACAATGACCACAAGGATGGAAGAAGCAGAGAAATGAGTCAGTGATATAGAAGATAAAATTGTGGAAAATAATGAAGCTGAAAAGAAGAGGAAAAGAAAAATATTGGAACATGAATATAAGCTTTGGGAACTCAGCAAATCCATAAAGTGTAGTAACAGTCATATCAAAGGAGTCCTAGAATAATCAGAGGGGCAAAAGGACAGGAGGTTTATCTGAGCAAATAATAGCTGAAAACTTCCCTAAATCTGGGGTAAGAAACATAAAGCCTATCCAGGAGGCACAGACAACTGCCATCAAAATCAATACAAGCCAGCCAACACCAAGACATATTGTAGTAAAATTTGGAAAATACAGAGGTAAGGAAAGAATCCTAAAAGCAGCAAGGAAAAAGAAATCCTTAACCTACAATGGAAGACAAATCAGGTTAGCAGCAGATATTTTCACAGAAACCTGGCAGGCCAGAAGAAAGGAGCATTTTATTTTTGTAGATTTTATTTATTTACTTATTTGACAGAGAGATCACAAGTAGGCAGAGAGGCAGGCAGGGAGAGAGGGGAAGTAGGCTCCCTGCTGAGCAGAGAGCCTGATGAGGGGCTCGATCCCAGGACCCTGAGATCATGACCTGAGCCAAAGGCAAAGGCTTAAACCACTGAGCCACTCAGGTGCCCCTGAAAGGAGCATGATATATTCAACATGCTAAATGGGAAAAATATGCAGACAAGAATATTTTATCCAACAAGGCTGTCATTCAGAATAGGAGGAGAGATAAACAGTTTCCCAGACAAAAAAAAAAAAAAAAAAAAAAAAAAAAAACTAAAGGAGTTTGTGACCACTAATGTGGCCCAGCAAGAAATGTCAAAGGGGACTCTTTGAGTGGGAAAGAAAGACCAGAAGCAACAAAGACAAGAAAGGAACAGAGAAAACCTCCAAAAGCAATGACACAGGTAATACAATGGCACTAAATTTCTTGAGTTTCATGAGACCATATTCAACTCTCCCTCTATGCCTTTGTTCATTCTTCTCCCTCAGTATGCAATAAATTTTATCATTTTAATTTAAACAGTGCTTATATAAGTTGCAGCTAGGATTGACAAATAAAATGCAGAACCCCTAGTTAAATGTAAATACCAGATAAATGATTTTAAAAATTAAGTATGTTCAAATTACTGCATTTTGCTTGCAATATTACATGATATATATTTGCATTAAAACAATAGCTATGTATGGGGGGTTAATGTCAAAAAGATAAAGATGTTATACTTCTACTCTAGAAGTTTGCTGTATAAGAGAATCACATAAATTAATGGAAAAAAGATACTCATAGAAATAAAATAACCTGGGCTTATGTAGGGTTCTTCATAGGAGTTTTATTGTTTTTAAATAAATCACATCACTTTGTTATGGTTCAGTTTTATCTTAAAAAGAGATACAAGGTGTCCAGCACCTTGATACAGGAGCTAGCACCCTTGCTCTTCTCCATGTTCAGTAGCAAAAAGTGTTGATAGCCTGAATTAGGCATGGTTAGAGTATTTATCCCACAGAAGTAGGCAAATATTAAATATCAGAATTTTGGGGCACCTGGGTGGTTCAGGGGTTAAGCCTCTGTCTTCAGCTCAGGTCATGATCTCAGGGTCCTGGGATCGAGCCCCGCATTGTGCTCTCTGCTCAGCAGGGAGCCTGCTTCCCCCTTTCTCTCTCTGCCTGCCTCTCTGCCTACTTGTGAACTCTGTCAAATAAATAAATAAACTCTTTAAAAACAAAAGAGAGATGTGATGAACAGTTTTTTAAAAAATCAGGATTTTATTTTTCTCCAAAAAACCCACTGTTAAACATTTACTAATATACAACTGATGCACAATCAAAATACTTCTTTATATGCCTTATAAGTTGTTGACAGAAAAAAATTATATATGTATATACACATCCATAGCATTTATATACTCTACATAAATGATATGTTATGAAGATACAACCTAAATATATATAAATATACACAGAGCTTAGATATTTCTACCAGCCAGTTGAGACATATATACTTTCTTCAGTTTTTATTAATGAAATAAAATATGCTTATATAAATATTTAAGGTCAAATAGAATGAAGGTGAGCAAAGAAAATATTCATTTTCATTGGAGCATGAAATAATGAGACTAATAATCCTATAAGTCATACACCCTATAGGTCGTACTTGAGAGTAGTTCATTTCTTCCACAACAATTTTCTCCAAGTACAATTGTTTAAAAGTCCCCAAATTGACACAATAGTCTTCTCTGCACAGCAGCAAGTAGAAATTCATTTTCACAGGCAGCTGACAGAATGCTGTAATTACATCTGCTATTGTTTCTGGTTTGATAAGAAGGGAATGTTTTCCTAGCTGTCATTCATACAGTTTCTGTGGACAAGAGCCAGAGAAATTCATGGCATATGCTCATTAGCTAGAAAATCCATATGCCAGGTTCTGCCATACTCTCTATAGCCTGGAGAATTTGTTTTTAGTTTTGGGGTTGTTTTTTTTCTTTTTGGTTTTGTTTTCTATTTTTGGATAAAACTCACCTTCTTTTCAGGTTCATCACACTTTGATTTCAAACATCCCTGGGTTGTAAGGACATACTTAAGAACCTACTTGATCCTTTCAAAGAATTTTTTATGGATTTTCTACTTATTGTTTATATTATTAAATGAGAAGTACTTGTACTTCTAGAACTTGTTCTAAATGAGACAGGGGAGAATTAAAGCCTGGTAACTTCTCTTCCCTCACTCTCTCACCTCATACAAAAATAGCTATTAGGTTACAAAACTGAGTTTTCTCAACTTATAATTATGAAAAGGTCTTCTACACTACTTTCAACTCTCCTCAGAAATAGCATTGACACTCAAGTGCACTGAAGTCACGTCCACAATTTGACTACAGACTTCCTGCATACTTGTGGGAAAGTATAGAATATTTGGTTCTTTCAAAATCATACATAAGGCATCATATATTATGCAAAATAAGAGGAAAATGAAAAACAGATATTATGTCAACTCCAAAAGAAACTGGAATTTAGATAACATATAAAATAAGCAAAGACCTCCACAAAACACTGAGTTATACCTAATTTAACTATACCTTTGTATAGTGTTACTCTATATGCAGATATTCAACTATTAAAATTTCTCCTTTAAGTATAGTTATTTCAATTATAACATTTTTATGAAACTTTCTAAAATGTATTCTGTATTTTTCTGCCTTTATAAACTGCATACAATACCAAATCAACATTTATTTAGCAATTCAGGTTTATCAATAGCAATATTGTACATTTCTATAACTTTGAGTCACTAGAACACAGTTGAGCTATACATAACTCAAGCTGCTGCATTACCTTAGTACAAGACTTGAGATTTCGTACCTCTTTTAGTCATCTTTCAGTCTATTCCTTTATTGTCAAAATATCACAGAAAACTAAAGTGAAAAAAAAAAAAGGCAGGAATCTACAAACTACTTGGTGACTTATTAGCAATGGAATTTCAAATTCATCATTCTCAACATAACAGAAACTCATCTTTATAAGTCAAAGAGTTGAAAAAGATGGTTTCCAAGTCTTTTTCCAACTCTAAGAGCCTATTTCAAAGACTACTGGTAAAAATATAAACTGCTTTTAAACTGCTACAACCATTCTGGAAAATTCTCTATCACATAGAAGTTATACATACTCTGTGATTCTGGAAATCTACCCAGCCAATTCTGCACTGAGAAAAATGTTTAGGAATGCTTAAAAGTTCAATTTAAAATATCAAAATATTCATCGACAATATAATGGATAAATTCTTGCATATGTATTCTATAGAATACTATACAGCAAAGAAAATTATAGCCATATGCAATGATGTGTGGATAAATCTCATAATGAGGAGTTTAAAAAACTTTTTTAAAGGGGTATGTGTCTGGTTCAATCAGCAGAGCATGCAACTCTTGATCTCAGAGTCATGAGTTGAAGCCCCACATTGGGTATAGAGCCTACTTAAAAACTCTTAAAAAGCCAAAAAATATATACTACATGGCTTCATTTCTATAAAGTTTTCAAAAGTCAAAACTAATCAGGTAGTCAAAGTATAAAGTTAGGCAAGAAAATTATAAACACATGACAGTGATTAATTTTAGAGAAAAGTTTGCAATTAAGAACTCTGAGAAACAAACTGAGGGTTTTGGAGAGGAGGGGCTGGGGGGATTGGGTGAGCCTGGTGGAGGGTATTATGGAGGGCACGTATTTCATGGAGCACTGGGTGTGGTGAATAAACAATGAATGCTGGAACACTGAAAAGAAATAAAATTAAATAAAATGGGGGGGAGGGGAATACTAAGGAAATTTGAAAGCCTAGGATTTATTGAACGTATTCCAAGACCTTCTACTGAGAATTTACCCAACTACCTCCTGAAGAACTGGCTATTAATTGTTCTCATCAAGATATGAATCAGCAAGTTTAAAGAACTTAATACAAATTCAAACAGACCTAAAGACTTTTAGTGTGTTTTATATCTATTCCAGGATTGACTTATTTGGGAGTATATATGACATGTAACTTCTCTTCCTTTTTATCCATATCTGCCCCAATTTCATATTTAGACTTAGATATTAATAAGAGAAAAAAAAGAACAAGGGTATTTGATTTATTGAAATGCATTAAGCTACAAGCAAAGCAGCCATTCAAATAAGTTGGCCTTTGAGTATAAAGGCCACAAATTGTTATGAATAAGCAAGAGTTTAGGGCATACCATTTCTAAGAGCCCTTCATGAAGTTTTCAAAAATAAACTTGAAGAAAATCAAAATAATCAAACATTGATATAAAGACTAGTGCTGAGAATTAAACATATTTGAAGAACTAAGAACTAAAACTAAATTATGGTTATAAAGGGGATGGTCTGTTAAGTAATAGCAATATAGTCTAGCAATACAGAGAGTGTGCAACTATCAAAAATTAAGAAAGAATGGGGAGATTACATGAAAAGTAGAATAAACTCATTGATTATTTGACAAATGAGCTTAGAACAAGATTTGTGTACACTTCATTGCTTAAAACTTTATGTAGAACCAAAAATTGAAAGTAAAGTGAGAGAGATCTACTAATATCAAAGGAAAAATATATAGCATATAATGAAATATTTTTTTCATGTGGTGTGTGTATAAAATATGGAATTTAAACTAGATAGATCTCAGATAACCTAAAATTGAAAAAACACAACACTATGCTTTATATAAGAAATATATCTAAAATTTTAAATGGGAGAGATTCCATTTAAAATAAAAGGATGAACAACATATACAAAAAAAAATGCAAGTAATTGCAGTATTTACAATGTTCATATTTGAAGAGGAAAATTTCAGAACAAAAAACATTAAAAGGAAAAATTAAAATTTCTATTCCTAGTAGCACATCAAAACCTCTCATAAAGTAGAAATGATTGAATGTTCTAAGAGAATAGATAAAAACATACCAAAAATATTAAGAATTTAACATATCTCCAAAAGGAACTAGACAAAGAACAAAGCCCAAAATCAGCAGAAGGAAGGAAGTAACAAAGATCAGAATGGAAAGAAATAAGGACTAGAAAAAAAATAGAAAAGATCAATGAGACTCACAGCTATATTTCTGAAAAGATAAAACTGATAAATCTTTAGCTAGATTGCAAGAAAAAACGGACCTAAATACAATCAGAAAAGAGAAATTACAACTGACATCATCGAATGAAAAAAGAATATACGCCAACAAATTGGACAACCTAGAAGAAACTGATAAATTCCTAGAAACATATAACCTTCCAAAATTGAATCAGGAATAGATAATCTGAACAGATTACTAGTCTAAAATGAATCAGTAATAAAAAAAACTCCCAATAAATAGAAGTCCTGGACCAGATGGTTTCACAGGTGAACTCTACCAAACATTTAAAGAGTAAATACCTATCCTTCTCAAATTATTCCAAAAAGAGAAAAAGAAAAAAGAGGAAGAATTCTTCCAAATTATTTTTGTGAAACCAGGATTACCCTGTTATCAAAACTAGACAGACACTACAAAAAGAGAAAATTACAGACCAATATCCTTGATGAACATAGATGCAAAAACTCTCAAAATATTAGCAAACTGGATCCCACAACGTATCAAAGGATAATTCACCACAATTGAGATTTATTTCAGGGATGCAAAGATGGCTCAATATATGCAAATCAATGTGACATCCATTAACAAAATAAGATAAAAATCATATGACCATCTCATGCAGTATAGATATTTGACAAAACCCAGTATCTATTCATGATAGACTATCAACAAAATAGGTATAAAGGGAACATACATCAACACAATAAATGTTATATATAAAAAGAAAAAGCTGAAAGCTTTTCTATAACAAAAAACCAAAAAGCTTTTCTGTAACAAAAAAACAAAAATTTTGTTATAAGTTCAGGAACAAGATAAGGATGCCCACTTTTATTTTTATTCAACAGAGAACTTCAAGTCCTACCCAGAGCAATCAAAAAATAAAAGGAATCCAAACTGGTAAGAAATAAGTAAAACTTCCAGCCAAGACCAAGTTCACTTAGCAAGGAGAACAGCAGAATTTCAGAGGAGGAAAAAGCAAAGCATGGAACTCATGACTTTCTCCCCATAATGCTTTAGTCTTGCAGTTAATTTCATTTTTTTTATTTTTTTTCTGCTAAAATTAAAAAAAAAAAACATTAAAAAAGGAGAGGGTAAAAGTTAAACTAGTTTATCTTAAAAATAGCTTTCACAAAAAAATAATAATAATAATTTTCTGAATCTTCATTATTAGAGTCATATTTTATCCTTCATTGTATCTAACTTTATTTTTTTATACACATAGGGTTTTTTTCTTCTAAAAAATTTGGGTTACGACTTCTTTTAATAGATCAAAATATACCCTAAATATACCCTAAGTCTAGCTTCTTGCTTGTTCTAGTCTCCAGCCCCAGCAAATTCTCTCCACTTTCATTTTCTTTATTCTCCCAACCAACTTGCTTAACCAACTCCTTTTTTTAGAAATTAAAAAAAAATATTTTTCACTTTATAGGCATATTCCATCCCTTCATTGTGTTTACCCTCATATATGATTTTCATTCCTTAAAATTTTGGGAGGTAGTTTCTTCTAAGAGACCAAAATATTCCCAAAATTAAGTGGGTGACCCTGTTCTAGTCACCAGTCTAACATATATATATATATATATGTATATATATATATATATATCTTTTTTTGTATTTTTTCTTTGTTTTCTTTTTTTAATTTTCTTTCAGAACTTCTTTTTATCCCCTTTCTCCCCACCATGATTTGGGGTCTCTTCAGATTTGGTTAAAGCTCATTTTCCTGGGGTCTTTGCCACCCTTTTAGTATTTTATTTGCTCCTTCATATATTCTTAACTGGACAAAATGACAAGGCAGAAAACTCACCACAAAAAAAAAAAAAAAAAAGAACAAGAAGCAGTACCAAAGGCTAGGGACCTAATCAATACGGGCATGGGTAATATCTCAGACGTAGAGTTCAGAATGACGATTCTCAAGATTCTAGCCGGGCTCGAAAAAGGCATGGAAGATATTAGAGAAACTCTCTCTGGAGAGATAAAAGCCCTTCCTGGAGAAATAAAAGAACTAAAATGTAACCAAGTTGAAATAAAAAAAAGCTATTAATGAGGTGCAATCAAACTCTTACTGCTAGGATAAATAAGGCAGAAGAAAGAATTAGTGATATAGAAGAACAAATGATAGAAAATAAATAAGCTGAGGAAAAGAGAGAGAAACAGCTACTGGGACCATGAGGGGAGAATTCGAGAGATAAGTGACATCATAAGATGAAAAAACATTAGCATAACTGGGATTCCAGAAGAAGAAGAGAAAGAAGGGGGAGCAGAAGGTATATTGGAGAGAATTATTATAGAGAATTTCCCAAATATGGCAAAGGGAACAAGCATCAATATCCAGGAGGTGCAGAGAACCCACCTCAAAATCAACAAGAATAGGTCCACACCCCGTCACCTAAGAGTAAAATTTACAAGTCTTAGTGACAAAGAGAAAATGCTGAAAGCAGCCCAGGAAAAGAAGTCTGTAACATACAATGGTAAAAATATTAGATTGGCAACAAACTTATCCACAGAGACCTGGCAGGCCAGAAAGAACTGGCATGATATATTCAGAGCACTAAATGAGAAAAACAAGCAGCCAAGAATACTATATCCAGCTGGGCTATCATTGAAAATAGAAGGAGAGATAAAAAGCTTCCAAGACAAACAAAACCTGAAAGAATGTGCAAACACCAAAACAGCTCTATAGGAAATATTGAAAGGGGTCCTCTACACAGAGACCCTAAAACTAGTAGATCAGAAAGGAACAGAGACAATACACA